>NW_028141949.1:10192500-10405000 GCF_025532165.1 Camponotus vicinus | reverse complement strand
TAATATTTTTTTACAGTGATAAATATATAGGAGAAATATATAATACATTTAGCAATTGTATAAGAAAATATTTTTTTCACATTAATTTATAATTACATTTCGCAATAATATTAAATGTCTCACACATAAAATACTTTTTAATAATCAGCTTCATATTTTTTTATACGTAAAATGAATAAAAGGAATAGTTTATAGTGCATATTTTTAGTATTTTATGCTACATTATATTAAATAAATGTAGCATTAAAAAGTAAAAATATGCACTATAAACTATTACTTTTATTGATTTTAAAAATATCAAGTTACGATTATTAAAAAATATTATGTGTTGGACATTTCATATTATTGCGGAATGTAATTATAAATTTATGTGGACAAAATTATTTCTTATACACACACACACACACACACAATTGGTAAATGTATTTTATATTTATCATTGTAAAAAAATATGATATAAAAAGGCTGAAAACATACATAACGTCGTCATATGTATCAAGAAGCGAGCAGCGTCGCGTGTCGCCCATCGTCCGTCGCTTGTAGCTTGGTAGAAAAGAGACAGAAAAACATATATCTGTCCTCTTCTATGGCTGCGGTCGGGAAGACGCTTTGGATGCTTTGTAACATCATTCTATCTTTATTCTCATGGAATGTAGAACAAAGATAGAATGATGTTTCAAAGCATCCAGAGTGTCTTCTCGACCGCAGCCTATAAAGCTAGTTGAGCTGAGCTCACATGTACGCGGCTTCGCGCATGTGTGCGCTTGCGTACACTCCTTTAGCAACGTGGCAACGTGTACAATCTGGCATCATCGCTCGCTACTGCCTCGTGCCTCGTGCCTCGTGCTCGCATTCTTTTGTCGCCTTCGTTGTGCAGCCCGTTTATCTATTCTACGCCGCAATATATGATGCGTAAATGTAAGTAAATAATATCTCTCATATTATTCTTTTTATACTCTTTGGCTGATGGCAGAGAACGAGAGTTAGCGCTTACGTCTGTCATAGTGATAGACGTAAAATAAGGCAGAGAAAAATATATATGTTACTTATGTATACGTTTTTCTCTGTCTTACTTTACGTCCATGATTACGACAGACGTAAGCGCTAATATCTCGTTCTCTGCCATCAACCTTTCTCTTTCTTCTTTCTTTAATCATTTTTTTCGTCTCTTTTGTTATACTCTTTTGTACTTCAAATAAAATAATTAAATGAGAGTAAAGCGTATTAGACGTGGATATATATATATATATATATATATATATATATACAGGGTGTTTCATTTTAATCCGACCAGTCGAATATCTCGAAAACCAAGCCCGAGAGAGAAAAATATTTCAGACAAAAGTTGTTTGGTTTCGAGGGGGCCATAAGATGGTATCATTGGTTTGACCTTGAAGAGTCATTTGAAGGTCACGTGAAGGTCACTTCAATTTTTTTAAATGGAACACCCTATATATTTTTGCACACTCTTGTAGCTTATCTCGAGAGCTTTCCAAAACACTATCATTAAGTACCTTTTCGTTAAGTACTTTTTGAGTTATGAGGGTTGAAATAATTTTTTAATTTTACATAAACCGTAAAATATCTTGCAAAATATTCACTTTTCGATTATCTTATCTTAATACTTTTATGTACAAAATAATGAGAGGAATCAATTGGTGTAAAAAAAACACATAGTTGTTTTTAAGAAAAAATATGGAATTGTTAATTGCAAATTACATATTTTTTCTTCAAAACAACTATGTGTTTTCTTTACACCAATTGATTCCTCTCATTATTTTGTACGTAAAAGTATTAAGGTAAGATAATCGAAAAATGAATATTTTACTAGATATTTTACGGTTTATGTAGAATTAAGAAATTATTTCAAGCCTCATAACTCAAAAAGTACTTAACGAAAAGGTACTTAATTATAGTGTTTTGGAAAGCTCTCGATGTCAGCTACAAGAATGTGCAAAAATATATAGGGTATTCCATTTAAGAAATTTAAGGTGACTTTTATGTGACCTTCAAATGACTGTTCAAGGTCAAATCATTGTCACCATCTTATGGCCCCCTCGAAACCAAACAACTTTTGTCTGAAATATTTTTCTCTCCCGGGCTTGGTTTTCGAGATATTCGACTGGTCGGATTAAAATGAAACACTATATATATGAGAGTAGTGTTATATGTAAATATATATATATATATATATATATATATATATATATTTACATATAACACTACTCTCATTGCCAGTTTATTATTTTATTTAAATTTAATCATTACAATCTTTATAATTTTTATATTTCTTTTTCAGCACGAAGTGAAGGTGCCTCGCGTTTCCAGACGCAAAATAATGCATCGTCTCAGACATCATCACCCCAGATTACTGGAGTGATGATGTTTAAGACGATGCAAGAAGGACCGGCACCTTCTGAGAGCCAGGAACAAGTATCGCACACTGCCTCACCCCATATACTACGTGAGAGCGACCGATTTAATAAGGTAAATCCTAAATTTTTTTTGTGCACATGCTTCTATACACAGAGACAGAAAAACGTCCGTAGACGCGGTTATAGATATGCATGTGTGAGTATAATAATTTAAAGTTATACGTTGTGACCGTTAATTCTTTAAGGGCTAATGATTTTACGTGGCCGGTGTTTTTGGCCCACGGCACACCTTCGGCGCGATCTCCTTACATAACAAAAAAAAAACGTTTCTCTCCAAAATCAAATATATGGGCGCCAGGTGCGGTAATCCGCACCGCTCTATAAAATTTACCGTATCGGCAGTACACAAAGAATGCAAAATTCTCAGAAAAATCGCGACGGACGCTCGACTAGCCCCGTCTCGAAATTGGCAGAGGGGGGGAGTCCGTGTTAACAGTTCACAAGGAAGGATCGAGAATACAGGGTGGCTGCAAATAAAACATAATATTATAATAACAAGAATTAATATATTTAACATATGAATAAATTTTAATGACAGACAGATTCGTGTAGATGCAAAGCGGTTTTATAATATTGATTATCCGATTATTAGCCGGCAGCGACGGGCCGGCATTCGAGCGCGATCACCGCGGTATCATATGTCACGCGGCGGAAAAAAAGCATACAAGAAAAGTCCCGGAATTCCGCGCTAAACGAGACTTGTTAGAGTTTCGGCAGCTACGAATCCCCAGATAACTTTTAATAATGAGCACCGCGGTGTCGACTCCTTTAATGACATCCGTCTTTCGCGAATCGAAATAATTAATTATAATAATGGATCTACCCGCCGCACACGCAGTTAACAGAAGCGATTATAGATGCGAACCGATTATACAGATCTGCTGCTTTAACGAAAGAATTGAGCGACTACTAACTTATCTAACATGAACGGTTGAATCTAGACATGAAAAACTATCAATAACAATAAAGTATCAAATGATTTGAGCCTCGGAAATATGCGAGCCGATGCCGCGACGTATTTGTCGGTTATTGGATATCGCAATCGCCTTTGTGGGTGAGCTCGGTTACAGTACTTTCAACAGACAAAGTTTTACAGCTAACAGTAATAATTGTACAAATAAACATTTACAGTGACTGTCGGCGCGCAACTGGGAGAGAGGGCACTTAATTTTACGAAAGCTCGAACAAAGTCTTTCGGCCGGCCGTCGTACTCTAAGACGCAAATATCGAGAACGCAGAAAAGGAATTTCACAATAAATTTAATGACGGCAGCTATACGGCACCGACATTGTTCGAGCTAATTCTACCTGAATTATTTAACAAAGACGGCCAGATGGGGTCGACGCTTGTCTCACCGGTGACTCCTGGCGGTTCTCCGTGCTCTCGGCATCCACGTGTCGGATCGATGATTTTGGGCCGTCGTTCCCTTCGCCGGTCCGCCGAACAGTGGCGAGCGGAAGGCCCGTCGGAATCACGCCAGCAAATTAATGCGTAACTAGGCCACCTGTGGCGCTTCCGCAACCCTCAGGATCGTCGTGTGGCCCATTTAATCCTGCGGCCTTCAGGGCTGTACATGTGCTTGTCGCACCCCGTTTCCTCTTTTCTTTTCCATAATTCCTCTCGTCGAGGCCCGTCAGGAGGGATACTTTCGGCAGCCACTCGCCGTTATTTAGAATGTTCTTCTTTAGCGCTGTTCCGGCCGAGATGACTCCGACTCGGAGTCTCAGTGTCAGTTTTCGTCCGCTGGTTGCCTTCCCCTCAATTGTTCCCCGTACCTGCTGGGCATGTGAATGTTTACAGGAGCGGCAGCGGTAGTCTTAAGTGGACTTTATTATTGACGCAATTAAATAATAATACTTAGCTTGGCGTGTTCCTTTTAGTCGGCGCCTCCGCTCGCCCGTTTCCTTGTATCCTGTACTCCTTCCTCAATTTTGAGCCACCGGATGAGATCCCGTCAGCGTTTCCCATCGTGCCCGCTCTTAAGCCTAATCTTAACGCTAACAAATAAATTTGTACGCACGGAAGGCGAGTATAATCTCGCCTCCAATAGCCGCTCTCTCCCTAAATTAGGGGAGAACGAGGGCCCAAATTCATTCTCGGTCGGATCTCGCGATCCTTGTGACGGACCGCCAAGTGTCACGTCACAACTCCCCCCTCCTAAGAGAGGACCGAGGAGGTCTCGGCTACCGACCAACGTCGACAGCCGTCAGCCTTCGAATGCTCCTAAATCTCCAAATTCAAAATTAGTCCACTCTCCTCCATAGCCGCGCCTGCAGTCATCCTCATACAGGTTACGAACACGCAACACCACAATGATCATGCGACCACAAAGCCAAAGCAGAGTACAACCGAAACAAGGAGGAGTTCTTATCCTAGAGGGCGTAACAGCAGGAAAGGGCTAGGAGGATAGAAACCGACTAAGGCGATGCTGTGGTCCCTGAATCTATTTTTATTCTCCCCCAAAGAGGAGCCGAAAAAAAAAAATGGCACAAAAGGAAGGCAGAAAAGAGAAGGAAAAAAAAAAATATAATACATAGGTAGAGGGGTTGGCGGCAGCTATTAATGGCCCAAATGTCCTCTGTCGGGGTGGTAGGGCCCCAGGTCTCTCCACTCCTCCCGGCATTTGGGGCAGGTCCGAAGGGTGACTCCGTCCCGGCCACATCCATAGCAGTACTGCCGGTTCCCCTTGGGCCACGGACAGGTGGAGTAACGATGGTCGGGGGAGCGGCAGTTCCAGCAGGTCGTGGAGCCTCTGGTTGGTGGCCTAGCGGCCACTACCGCGCCTGAACGCTGTGGTTCTCCCACGAGTTGAGCGGCGGCACGACCTGTCTCCGGTGGAGGCGGAGATGGGGGAGTATGACCCCCCATCATCAGGCCGGGGCGCCTCAGAGAGGCTGACAGTAGGAGGCTTTGGCCTCTTCCCCTTCCGGGAGTGCTCCGGTGCACGGCAGCTATTGCGGATGGAGGGGTGTCCGCCTGGACCCCTTGGGACTGGGTGACGGCCGCTTCCGTCTGGGTACCCGCGTCTTGTGACTCCGGTGCGGCAACCCCGAATAGGCGTTGTCCCAGGGTCCTTCCTCCAGAGGCCTGGGTCCCCCGCTCCCTAGTACGGGGAAATTCCCGGACGGTCGCCCCTCGGGTGGTACGGCGGAATAGTGGTGAGTTGGATTCCGTGCTCTTCAGCGAACGTTTGCAATGTTCGGTTCGCGAATTCCGTGCCGTTGTCCGTAAGCAGGAACTTTGGTGTACCCCACCGCGAGACTACTTCCTCTAAAGCCTCACAAATCTTTTTCCCGTTAGCGGCGCGTAGCGGAAAACACTCTACCCACTTTGTAAATAAGTCCTGCACGACCAGGACGTATGTGAATCCGGACTTACTTTTGGGAAACGGTCCCATTATATCGGCAGCAATGACAGTCCATGGGCCCTCTACGACGCGTCGGCCCATAAGTCCTGTCGGGGGAGCCTGTTCCACTTTCGTACGTTGGCACGTGTCGCACCGCCTAACGTATCTCGCGACATCCCGAAACATGTTCGGCCAAAAGTACGCGACCGCGAGTCTCTGGAAGGTCTTTTCCACCCCTAAATGTCCGGACTGCGGCTCGTCATGCGCCTCTCTCAGAGCCTCCCCTCGCCGTTCTTGCGGTAGTACTAATTTCCACCGATCTAAATCCTCGACAATGTCCGACACGATCGCCCTTGGTCGACAGTAATACATTTGACCATCTACAACTCTCCAATCCGTATATCTTTTAGTTCGGTCAGATACCTCCCTGAAACGCCGGCGATACCACTCATCTGCGGTATCGGCAGCTAAATCTGCTTCCGCGGCAACTAATACTTTAACCTCGGTGTCACCTTCATACATTCTCGACAGAGCATCCGGTACGTGATGTAACGCGCCTTTTCTATGCACTATCTCGTAATCGTATTCGAGTAGCTCTAAGGCCCACCTTGCGAGTCGACCCGTAGGATTCTTAAGATTATGCAACCATCGCAGACTACTGTGATCGGTTATTACCGTAAACTTATAACCCTCTAGATATGGTCGAAATTTCTTAATAGCCCATACGACAGCTAAGCACTCCTGTTCTGTGACGGAGTATTTCTTCTCCGGATCGGACAATGCTCTACTCGCGAAAGCTATAATATTTTCTTGTCCCTCGACTGTTTGCGTCAAAACTGCTCCTATCCCGACAGAACTCGCGTCTGTTTGCAAAACGAAGGGAAGATTAAAATCTGGACACGATAAGGTTGGAGCGGCCATCAAATGTGAACGGATCTGTTCAAAAGCACGGGCTTGATCTTCCGCCCATTCCCAACGTTGATTCTTTTTCAGTAATCTTGTTAGCGGTTCACTGAGAGTCGCGAATCGCGGGATAAAACGCCGATACCAGGACGACATACCTAGGAGCCGGCGTAACTGCTTAATGTTCCGCGGGGCCGGATATTCTAAGATCGGTTGTACTTTCTCGGGGTCTACTGTTAGCCCGTCTCTCTGTACAATAAACCCGAGATACCGAACTTGTGAGCGACAAAACTCACATTTCGACGGATTTATAGTAAGACCGGCAGCAAAAATTTTATCCAACACGCGTCCCAACCATTCCAGGTGTTCCTCGAAAGTCGGCGTCACGATCACGATATCGTCTAGGTACGCGAACGCGTGCGGTTCCATTTCCGGCCCTATTAATTTATCCAACAATCGCTGGAATGTCGCGGGTGCTCCGGTAAGTCCATAAGGCATTCGCGTGAAGTGGTACAACCCCTTTCCGGGAACACTAAAGGCAGTAATCTCTCTGCTCTCCTCGGCCAACGGTATTTGAAAGTACGCCTGGCTCAAGTCGAGAGTTGAGATATATTTAGCAGATCTAAGTTTATCTAAAATACCGTTCATATTCGGCAGCGGATACGCATCTTTTTTAGAGATGCCATTCACTTTCCGAAAGTCCAAACAGAATCTATATTTCCCGTTAGATTTCTTTACCATAACGATAGGATTTGACCACTCACTAAAAGAAGGCTCTATAATTCCAGCCTCTAACATTTTATCCATTTCATCGCGAATAGCCTCCTGAACCTTAGGCGAAACCAAATAACATCGCTGTTTAACAGGTCGATGTTGGCCAACGTCAATAACATGCTCTGTAAGAGAAGTGACACCGGGGTTTTCGACAGCTATCGGTACCCTATTCTCCAAAAATGACTCTAGGTGTTCATTCTGCAAGGGTGTCAACTCGGGGAGTCCACAGCATACTCGCGATTCCTCGCTCTCCGACTCAAACGGATATCTCACGGCAGGACTATCTCTAAAATTCCACTCCGATAACTCATAATCCACAACTACGCCAAATTTTCGCAAAAAATCCATGCCGATTAAACACGAGACGGTCAAGTCCGGCAGCAAACAAGCGGAAATGGTACGAATCCGATCCCTTAATCGAAACGATAGATCGACCTCCTCGCGCGCTCTCGCTATCTGCCCATTCGCGGTGCGAATCCGAGTAACTCGTTGCCGAGTAGGCAGATTCAACCTTCGAACAATTTTAATGGCCTCAGCCCCGAGGATCGTACGAGTCGATCCCGAATCGACGAGCGCCCTTAAAGGTTCCTTATTAATGGCAACGATAAGATAATGCAATGGTGGTAGCTCTAAAGAATCGGTGGGATCGACCATGTTCGAAGACAAGACTATCTCGCGCGTGGAGCTCGCGACGCGGGCCTCCCCTTCATTATTCAGAGTCGCAGCGGCCCTCCCTAACGACTCTCGGCCCCGTTTCCCGAACACGAGGGGCACGTTTTCACGGTAACATTCGCCTTGCCGCAACGGTAGCAGTATTGGCGGCGCGATTCCGAGCATTCACGCGCTATATGGCCGGTCTTTTCACAATTCCAACACTTCACCTTCCGGTTGGAAGTCACTGACTTGCTAGAAGTCGGAGCGGAAGTACCGGCGGTCGCGGCAGCAGGAGGCGCAACGGCAACGGTCGCCGGTGCCGTTCGGGTGTCGGTCGCCCCTTTCTGGGCTCGCTTGTCGTTCTTCTTCTTCTTCGTAGGCTGCACGTCAGTTATTCCGGCGGCAGCTACGGCAGTCGGGCCTTTCGCGGCCTTTCGCGGAGGACGATACGCTAAATCAGGAAAAATAGACTGGTCCGGAGTCGGCGGAGGACGATATTGCGCTAAAGCGTCGTAGCTACGTTCAACGCGCGTAGCCGCATATTCCAGCGAGGCGAAATCATAAACATTACAGCGGTGAACCGAAATCTGTAAGCGTGGCAGCATATTACGATGGGCGTAATTTAACTGTTCCTCCAAACTCCACGGAGGACTTAATCTATCGAAAAGGGCGCGAATACAGGTTAAATAATCCGCGATAAGTTCGTGTTCACCCTGCGTACGCCGCATGATCTCGTCTCGTAAGGCAAATTGGAAGTCAGGATTCCCGAATCTTTCACGCCATGCAGTCTCAAAATCTCGCCATGTCCTCCACTGATTACGTTCACCACGGTACCAGTATAGCGCGATGCCCGTTAAAAAGAATGGAATGCATTTAAAAATTTCTTCGTCGCTGACTGTTATCAACGCGCGGCCCTCCTCGATACGCGTTAGAAACGTTTCCGCGTCGCTACCTCTCGCGCCGGAAAATTGCAAATTCCACCGACGCATGATATGATAAACGTCCATGGCGGAAGACGCTGGTCTCGGAGTGGTTCGATTATCCACGGGTGGCGGGGGTAGTTCTATTCGCGGGGGTCGTACACGCAGCCGAGAGCGATCCCCCTCTGCCGCCCCCTCGGCAGCTACGGACCGCTCGTCCCTGTCACTGGGCCTTCTAGGCGCCCCTTCCGGCTGTTCGAACGCTTCCAGATCGACTCCGGGGGGTGTCCGCGGCGTCTCCCATCCCAGTAGTGTGCAGTTCTCATGCTTAATTAATCGAGCTCTTAACGCGGGGGCGGTACCCTCACTGCTCTGACCCCGTCGCTCCAACTCCGCCCTCAGCTGGTCCACCGTCAGCGCGTGAACCCATTCCGTATCGTTCCGATTTTCCACGCTCATCGCGAACACTCGATCTCGAAATAAAATTCAAAATTGGCCGTTATCTCACGGCAACTATACGAGTCGAAAATATATGTGTTTCGATCGACGAAAGCGGTGGTTCCCCGAGGACGCAAATATTTGTGTTATACTGCGAAGGCTTTATTCGAGAGATCCTTGAGAGAAGCTAACAATGACAATCGTTAAATTCGAAAATAATAGGCGAACGCTCCGAACGGTAACACACAAAAATATAAACACTAACGCGAAGACAAACGACTCTAACGTTCCGAAAACTCCGAGCAAGCAATCCTTACTAATATAATTTTCCCAAATAATTTCCCTTTTATAAAATCACACCGAAATTCCACAGATAAAAAAAGATTGGTTTAAAATAAGAATTTTACTATGGCAATTAAATACTGAAAGAAAGGCACATTAATACACAGAATATACATCAAGATAAATAATCTCAATCGCTAACAAGGCAAACGGTAAAAGGAAAAAAAAATACACAAGAAAAAGAATCCAAAAATAGCACACATCAATATACAAGTCATAAAGCCGAATATTATAGCGGTAGGCAGCAATTAATGCGCCAATAAATGAAAGAAAGGAGGAGGGGTGCGCAAGCATTCCAAATTTAAATAAACAATAAGGTCCTCTATATTGACTTTTAATTCGCTACGTTGACTTTTCAACAGCTTACAAAACAAAAAAAACGAAGAATTAATTATAATATATAAAAAAAATTAAGCAAAAGATTACGAAGTTTTCAAGAAGTTATCAACAATCATTAATAATACCCGAGAGATAATAATAAAAGCTCCAGAAGTGAATAAAATTCTTAAAAAAAGTTGAATTCCAATATATAGTATCTCAGAAGTTTTAATATTGAAAAAAAAAATTAATATTTTCATTAAATTAAAATAAATTACAAAATTTTTTTTCAATCGACAGCTATAATTCTCGATATTTCATTAAACCGATTAAATAGGCGATATTACTAATATTCGAAAAGTTTCCCGTACGGGAAAAATATTAATCTGTATTATATATGCTTCTGAGACTTTCCGATACTTTCAAAACGGTTGTTTTCTAAATCATATTTGCTTGCGACCCTCAAATACAAGAGAAATACATGTTCAAATATCAGACACAGAGAGATATCACAACATTCAAAATTCAATATATATTACAGTTGACCTTGTTATTCTCGAGTTCCTTCTTCCTTGTGCCAACGAATCTCTAACGGAAAATTTGAAATCATGAGATGCCCTGTTTTTAGTGGGCCCCACGTTGGGCGCCAAATTGTGACCGTTAATTCTTTAAGGGCTAATGATTTTACGTGGCCGGTGTTTTTGGCCCACGGCACACCTTCGGCGCGATCTCCTTACATAACAAAAAAAAAACGTTTCTCTCCAAAATCAAATATATGGGCGCCAGGTGCGGTAATCCGCACCGCTCTATAAAATTTACCGTATCGGCAGTACACAAAGAATGCAAAATTCTCAGAAAAATCGCGACGGACGCTCGACTAGCCCCGTCTCGAAATTGGCAGAGGGGGGGAGTCCGTGTTAACAGTTCACAAGGAAGGATCGAGAATACAGGGTGGCTGCAAATAAAACATAATATTATAATAACAAGAATTAATATATTTAACATATGAATAAATTTTAATGACAGACAGATTCGTGTAGATGCAAAGCGGTTTTATAATATTGATTATCCGATTATTAGCCGGCAGCGACGGGCCGGCATTCGAGCGCGATCACCGCGGTATCATATGTCACGCGGCGGAAAAAAAGCATACAAGAAAAGTCCCGGAATTCCGCGCTAAACGAGACTTGTTAGAGTTTCGGCAGCTACGAATCCCCAGATAACTTTTAATAATGAGCACCGCGGTGTCGACTCCTTTAATGACATCCGTCTTTCGCGAATCGAAATAATTAATTATAATAATGGATCTACCCGCCGCACACGCAGTTAACAGAAGCGATTATAGATGCGAACCGATTATACAGATCTGCTGCTTTAACGAAAGAATTGAGCGACTACTAACTTATCTAACATGAACGGTTGAATCTAGACATGAAAAACTATCAATAACAATAAAGTATCAAATGATTTGAGCCTCGGAAATATGCGAGCCGATGCCGCGACGTATTTGTCGGTTATTGGATATCGCAATCGCCTTTGTGGGTGAGCTCGGTTACAGTACTTTCAACAGACAAAGTTTTACAGCTAACAGTAATAATTGTACAAATAAACATTTACAGTGACTGTCGGCGCGCAACTGGGAGAGAGGGCACTTAATTTTACGAAAGCTCGAACAAAGTCTTTCGGCCGGCCGTCGTACTCTAAGACGCAAATATCGAGAACGCAGAAAAGGAATTTCACAATAAATTTAATGACGGCAGCTATACGGCACCGACATTGTTCGAGCTAATTCTACCTGAATTATTTAACAAAGACGGCCAGATGGGGTCGACGCTTGTCTCACCGGTGACTCCTGGCGGTTCTCCGTGCTCTCGGCATCCACGTGTCGGATCGATGATTTTGGGCCGTCGTTCCCTTCGCCGGTCCGCCGAACAGTGGCGAGCGGAAGGCCCGTCGGAATCACGCCAGCAAATTAATGCGTAAC
Source organism: Camponotus vicinus (assembly GCF_025532165.1). Classification (NCBI taxonomy): domain Eukaryota; kingdom Metazoa; phylum Arthropoda; class Insecta; order Hymenoptera; family Formicidae; genus Camponotus; species Camponotus vicinus. The sequence continues at coordinate 10,392,886 of NW_028141949.1, read as the reverse complement.
TAGGCCACCTGTGGCGCTTCCGCAACCCTCAGGATCGTCGTGTGGCCCATTTAATCCTGCGGCCTTCAGGGCTGTACATGTGCTTGTCGCACCCCGTTTCCTCTTTTCTTTTCCATAATTCCTCTCGTCGAGGCCCGTCAGGAGGGATACTTTTGGCAGCCACTCGCCGTTATTTAGAATGTTCTTCTTTAGCGCTGTTCCGGCCGAGATGACTCCGACTCGGGGTCTCAGTGTCAGTTTTCGTCCGCTGGTTGGCCTTCCCCTCAATTGTTCCCCGTACCTGCTGGGCATGTGAATGTTTACAGGAGCGGCAGCGGTAGTCTTAAGTGGACTTTATTATTGACGCAATTAAATAATAATACTTAGCTTGGCGTGTTCCTTTTAGTCGGCGCCTCCGCTCGCCCGTTTCCTTGTATCCTGTACTCCTTCCTCAATTTTGAGCCACCGGATGAGATCCCGTCAGCGTTTCCCATCGTGCCCGCTCTTAAGCCTAATCTTAACGCTAACAAATAAATTTGTACGCACGGAAGGCGAGTATAATCTCGCCTCCAATAGCCGCTCTCTCCCTAAATTAGGGGAGAACGAGGGCCCAAATTCATTCTCGGTCGGATCTCGCGATCCTTGTGACGGACCGCCAAGTGTCACGTCACAACGTATATATACGAATCATGCATTATGTACGTGTAAGGAAGAAATCACAGCGAAAGAGAAAATTGCAGGAGATATTTCGATATTATAGCATTATTATAATGATATATACTAATATATTGTTATAATAATGTTACAATATCGAAATATTTCCTACAATTTTCTCTTTTGCTGTATAATTTCTTCGTTACACATACGTAATGCATATTTCGTATATATATTATAACTTTAAGTTATTGTACTCACACATGCATATCTATAACCGCGCCGCCAACGGACATCACTCCTGCCTAGTGTGTGTTCATGAAAAATATATATAAAGTTATGTTTGTTTCAGCGTATCAACGAAGCAGTGCGGCGGGCAGTTAATAAGGAGCGGCGGAAGAGGCATGGCCGTCCATACTTCACTACCGGACCGGCATCAACGCCACCGGCTTATATAATGCCGCCGTCGTCACATCCTTATGTGATGCCGACACCACCGGCGGTATACGTAATGCCGACTTCAACGCCGACCCCGTGGCGCCGGGATACGCAGCACCAGGATACGCAGCACCAGGATACGCGCCATCGGGATACGCGCCATCGGGATACGCGCCATCGGGATACGCGCCACCGGGATACGCGCTACCGGGATACGCGCCATCGGGATACGCGCCATCGGGATACGCGCCACCAAGACTCTAAATTCCATTTATATATATATTGTTCGAAAATCATAAAATTCATCCCGAATTAAATTTCTTAGAATATTTCAAAATGTTCTACAACTCGAGAATTCAAAATTAACGGGCGTCGAGAAACTTCTCGAGATCTCTATTCACCAGAAAAACTCGATCGTTCGAGTTATCTCTAACTTTTTTTGGTCATAAGAAACGCGTGTCATAAACATTGACAATAATAATATCAACCGTCGACAAAATCAGCGTAACGTACGGGCATGCGCGCCCATACGTCACGATCAGCTGATTGCCAATCAGCTGTTCTAAAAAGACTGCGCGCATGGCAACCGCGAAAAAGCCGACGTCAGACCTCATCGGCGGCCAATTACGCGCGGCGCCATGAGGTCACCGCTAAACAATTAAATTTATTGGGCCACGTCGCAACGGGCCCAAAATTCCGCTCGCCTTATAACGGGCACCGCACGCGAGCAAGCCGAAGTCTCGCACTTTTCGTCAAACCGCTTTGTCAAACCGCTTAGTTAAACCGCATAGTAAACTGCTTATAACGATCGCTTACTCTCTTGGACTTTCCGCAATCTCTTAGATAAAACCGCTGATTAACCGCATTATACGACCGCTTACGAATTCGGAAAACGCATTTAGCTCGCTCTTGTTTCGCTACACCGCTCGCGATACCGCTCGCGAAAACCGCGCTCACTTTGTTATACCGCTGTTTCGCTAATCGAAATCACTGCACTAAACTCTTGTCTTTTAATTTTGACTCCAATAAACGTCAGTCTTTTGTGTGAACGAGGCGCACTTTTTTTTCTGAAAGACCTTCCGCTCTTACTGTCCACTGTCGGATTCGCTCGCGAACATTTTTGGTCCTTCGAGCCGGATTTTTATCATCCTCATCCGCAGTTTCGTGGGTGACATCCACAGTGCCGATCAGTTTTGTGCAGTGAGTTTTCTGTAAAGACAAGAAATCAGTTACAATGAGTGCCGATCTGAAGGCTTTGTTGGAGGCTCAAACCGACATCCACGGACGAATGTTTCGCTCCGTGGACAATCTCCGCAAAATGGGGGTCAACAATATCACCCTCGGCGCCATCCAAGCTCGTCTCACCATCCTCGATAACCTGTGGGGAAAAATCGAGGCTCAGCACGAGCTCATTCGGGCGGCTCTGAAAGAAAGGTACCATGAGAGTGAGTACGCCAAATCTGATTTTATTGATGTCGCGGAGAATACATACGTGACGCAACGCAGCACGCTAGCCAGTTATGCCGAAAAACTCAAGGGCGAAGCGCCTACCGCGTCCAAAAGCGAGCCAGGTCCAGAGCAAGCTTCAAGAATCTCGTTGCCGCGCATCAAACTCCAGACGTTCTCGGGCGCGTACGAGGAGTGGCCCGCGTTCCGCGACTTGTTTCTGTCAATAATCGGCGATAACTCGTCCATATCCGCAGTGGAAAAGCTCCACTATCTCCGCTCCTGCCTCCAAGGACCTGCGGAAAGTTTAATTCGTCCGTTACCTGTTACCGGGAGCAACTATGAGCGAGCATGGTCAATCTTAAGCCGACACTTCGAAAATAAGCGAGAACTTATCCGCTCCAACTTCGCCGCGTTCACCGCCGTGCCGAGGATGAAGGCTGAGACCGCCGACGAGCTGAGCCGAATCTTCAACGTCGTCACCACCGCCGTCAACGCGCAGGAGAGCATCGACAGGCCCATTGCCTCCCATGGGATGGACCTCTTTAACTATCTAATTGTCGAGCTCTTCGATCCACAAACTCGGCTCGAGTGGGAGTCCTCAACGTGTGACTCCATCGATCCGCCGAGCCACGACACCTTGACAGACTTCATATCCAAAAGGATACTTACCTTGAATGCCGCCAAGCCAAGGTCCGCCGCAAGGTCCGAAGATGCCGCACGGTCAGCGAAGTCGCACTTCACACAGCACACTTCCAACGCCTCCAAGTGCGTCGTGTGCAAGGGAGAGCACTCACTCATGCAGTGCTCACAATTCAAGGCGAAGTCCGCGAGCGATAGGAAGTCCTTCATAGAAGCCAACCGACTGTGCTTCAACTGCCTCGGCACTCATTTCATGGCGCAATGCCAGTCAGTTAAGACGTGCGTCTTGTGCCAATCTCGGCACCACACTCTGCTGCATGATGCGTATCACGCAACGTCTTCTAATGAGGTCAGTTCACTCTCCGCTGTGCTGCCAAAATCAGATCGCAAGGCGACCCTCTTCGCCACCGCACGCGTGACCATCGCCGACTCCAGGGGGAAGCCTCAAGCTGTCCGCGTCTTGGTCGACCAGGGATCCGAAGTCTCTCTCGTCTCGGAAGCCCTGGCACAACGCCTCCACTTGCCGCGAGCCCGCTCCTCGATTGCAATCGCTGGGATCGGAGGAGCGCCATCAAGAGCCACCCGCGGAAGGATTTCCGTGAGCCTCTCTTCTGAGACGACCGGAGCTACTCTCTCCGTCGTCGCGCACGTTCTGCCGCGCCTCTCCTCATATTCCGGGCCGACGATGCGAAACCTGTCCACCTGGCCGCATATCCGCGGACTCTCTCTGGCTGATCCAAGACCTTTCGACCAGGATCCGATCGATCTTCTGCTCGGCGCCGACGTCCACTCAGCCATCCTTCAGGATGGACTCCGCAAGGGCCGTGCGGACGAGCCAATCGCCCAGAAAACGACTCTGGGCTGGATCCTGTCAGGAGGCAGCAGGACCACTCTCCGCTATCGCAACAGCTCCGCCAACCTCGAGCTGAACGAGCCAGTTCAGCGACCCCGAGAGCCGGGGAAGGAACCGTCCGCTCCTGACGCTCTCACACCGCTCTCACTTCGCAGTCCGTGCACGGCGGGCGGGATCCCTTGCAAAAAGAGGGCCGCCACCGACGACAGCATCCTGGCTGGAGTCCCGCAGGAGAAGCGATCAACAAAAGGGTCAAACCGCACCACACTAATTGGCTGCCAAGGGCAAGGTCGCCCCGGCGAAGCCAAGATCGTTGCCGCGACTATAACTGTGCGCGTCCACCCTCACATCAAATCTGTGAACTCACATCCGCACTTTTCTAGGTCCATCCGCAGTATTCAGCGACCAGGTCAGCTATCCGCTGCGGTGGATGACCCCAGCCTGGCTCCTCCGGGACGAAGCCTTCTGGCCACGCAACAGCCGCGACGTGCCCGACGGAGAGCTTCCCGAGCATCGAGCCGTCGGATCGCTCAACGCCGTCGGCCAACCGTTCACCGAGCCCGAGACGACCCTCCGCTCTTCTCCGCTGCATCGGTTTCTGCGAGCCACTGCCGGGTGTCACCGATGGCGACACAACGTCCCACTGGTCAGCTTCCTGGGGCGTACAATACGACGCAGCCGTCACCTCCGGACACGCGAGACCACCGCAACTTTTAAAGTTCTTTGTCTCGCGCTACTGTTCATTCATACACATTGTATATATTATATATATAGCATCTGTCCGTCACATTCATTCCGCGTTTCGTTTATCGTGTCTGTGGCCGCGTTATCCGCAACACTACTCACCGCGCATCTTCAAGTGATGCAAAAATTGATCGTCGAATTCTCGATACACCGCACGCGATTAATTTCTAGAATCACTTGTTACAGCACTTTACGTTGCGATTCTCGACGTTCACAAATTCACACATTCTCGGTACATTTACACCACTGTAGATATTTCATCACATTCACGCGTTACTTATTCTCGCGAAAGTCTCGAATGAACTGAGCAACACGTGTCTTTGTACTACGTCACGCATTCCATTCATGATCGCTATCAATAACCATCAATCGGACCGTTCGCGACACCTGCCCGAGCCCGAACACACTCGAAAATTTCGTCACGTACTGACGAGGCGGGCGGGATGTTCGAAAATCATAAAATTCATCCCGAATTAAATTTCTTAGAATATTTCAAAATGTTCTACAACTCGAGAATTCAAAATTAACGGGCGTCGAGAAACTTCTCGAGATCTCTATTCACCAGAAAAACTCGATCGTTCGAGTTATCTCTAACTTTTTTTGGTCATAAGAAACGCGTGTCATAAACATTGACAATAATAATATCAACCGTCGACAAAATCAGCGTAACGTACGGGCATGCGCGCCCATACGTCACGATCAGCTGATTGCCAATCAGCTGTTCTAAAAAGACTGCGCGCATGGCAACCGCGAAAAAGCCGACGTCAGACCTCATCGGTGGCCAATTACGCGCGGCGCCATGAGGTCACCGCTAAACAATTAAATTTATTGGGCCACGTCGCAACGGGCCCAAAATTCCGCTCGCCTTATAACGGGCACCGCACGCGAGCAAGCTGAAGTCTCGCACTTTTCGTCAAACCGCTTTGTCAAACCGCTTAGTTAAACCGCATAGTAAACTGCTTATAACGATCGCTTACTCTCTCGGACTTTCCGCAATCTCTTAGATAAAACCGCTGATTAACCGCATTATACGACCGCTTACGAATTCGGAAAACGCATTTAGCTCGCTCTTGTTTCGCTACACCGCTCGCGATACCGCTCGCGAAAACCGCGCTCACTTTGTTATACCGCTGTTTCGCTAATCGAAATCACTGCACTAAACTCTTGTCTTTTAATTTTGACTCCAATAAACGTCAGTCTTTTGTGTGAACAAGGCGCACTTTTTTTTCTGAAAGACCTTCCGCTCTTACTGTCCACTGTCGGATTCGCTCGCGAACATATATATATATATATATATATATATGTATGTACACATATATACATTATATAAGATATATAATATATATGACCATATTTTAATAATTAATTTAAGTTTCAGTGAAGTTTTGACATTATACATACGTCACACTATTAAATTGTTGCAGCAATCTCGAAAGATAATACATATAATAGATTGGAAATTCTTTTTATTTTTACTTAATTTAATTTTTCATTTTCCTTTGCAGATTGTTGTTACAATTTAATAGTGTGACATAGATATAATGTGAAAACCTTACTTTAATTCAAATGAATTATTAAAAATTGTTTATATGTATTATGTATATTATATAATGTATATATGTGTATATGTATACAGGGTGACCCATTTTAACTTAGGCAGCCAAATAACTCGAAAAATAAGCACACTACGAAAAAATGTTTAGAATCAAAATTTTGTCATTTCGAGGGGGACGTACAATGACGTTAAAATGAGCCCCCCCACCCCTCCCCCTGGGCGGTGAGGGGGGGCAAGTTTGAAATCTTAAATGGGAACCCCTATTTTTTATTGCATATTCGGAATCTTTGGCTAAAAACACATACAATTTGTCTGAAACATTTTTCTCGATTCATGATAGATGGCGCTGTAATCGACGAAATTCAATTTCTTCGATTTCTCTTACTGAGAACCCATGCTTACGATTCTGCAATAAATTAACAATAAAAATACCACGTTTTCATTGTTAATACTCGAAATTAGTCTTAAAACAAACTTCTCATTATTTTTTATTACTCATTAATTACTTCTCAAGAAACTGCTTTTAGCGTAACCCAGGAACAACGTCGTGGACGTAGCAGTTTTCTGTTCCCTTCGGGGTGCTTGATTAACGTGAGTCCCCTCGCCTCTCACAATTCGGGGTGCTTGAACGTGTGGTAACCCAGCCAGTGAAGACAAGGTCGTGTGGTGATCCAGCCAGTGAAGGCAAGGTCGTGTGGTGACCCAACCAGTTAAGGCAAGGTCAAGTAGTGACCCAGCCAGTGAAGGCAAGGTCGTGTGGTGACCCAACCAGTTAAGGCAAGGTCAAGTAGTGACCCAGCCAGTGAAGGCAAGGTCGTGTGGTGACCCAACCAGTTAAGGCAAGGTCAAGTAGTGACCCAGCCAGTGAAGGCAAGGTCGTGTGGTGACCCAACCAGTTAAGGCAAGATTGCATTGTTATCAGCTCTCTCCGCATGGAGGAGATGCTCAAAGTGTGCACCATTATTTTCTAAGGATAACAGTAATCGACAGCGAAAGTTACGTTGTACATTTTCTAGCATTAAAGGAGTTAATGGTGGTAATTGACTGATCGTAACAATCTATGTGCCGTAGTTTGAGGGATTCCCAGTTCTCGTTCTATTTGACGGGTACTAATATGGGGATTTTGATGAACCATAGCCAAAACTGCGAGCAATCTAGGGTCATTATTATTATGAAGTCTATTCCTTCGCCTTTCGCGATGAAGTGGATTATTACGAGATCTCCTTTCAATGTTTATAATTTGTTGATCAGTAGGATGGCGGCGATTTGGGAATCGCTCCGCATAAGTACGGGCAGTAAGTCTGTAATTTCTACCACATTCGCCAAAGGTTATAAGAATATCGACTACTTCTGTAGGCGTATAATTTGCCATTTTACCAGAATTTTATCAGAGTACAAATGTTAAAAAAATACATAAACACTTGTGACTTTGGCACTAAATGGACAAAATTTTGGAGGGATACTTAGAGGAACTCCATCAGATGGAAAGTCCAAAATGTCTCGGTACTTTGGACCATTCAAGTTGCCTAAAGGGCAGGTTACGCTAAAAGCAGTTTCTTGAGAAGTAATTAATGAGTAATAAAAAATAATGAGAAGTTTGTTTTAAGACTAATTTCGAGTATTAACAATGAAAACGTGGTATTTTTATTGTTAATTTATTGCAGAATCGTAAGCATGGGTTCTCAGTAAGAGAAATCGAAGAAATTGAATTTCGTCGATTACAGCGCCATCTATCATGAATCGAGAAAAATGTTTCAGACAAATTGTATGTGTTTTTAGCCAAAGATTCCGAATATGCAATAAAAAATAGGGGTTCCCATTTAAGATTTCAAACTTGCCCCCCCTCACCGCCCAGGGGGAGGGGTGGGGGGGCTCATTTTAACGTCATTGTACGTCCCCCTCGAAATGACAAAATTTTGATTCTAAACATTTTTTCGTAGTGTGCTTATTTTTCGAGTTATTTGGCTGCCTAAGTTAAAATGGGTCACCCTGTATATATATATACATATATACATTATATAATATATATAATATATATGACCAATTTTTAATAATTAAGTTAATTTAAGTTAATTTAAGTTTCAGTGAAGTTTTGACATTATATATATGTCACACTATTAAATTGTTGCAGCAATCTCGAAAGATAATATATTGTATTGGAATAATAGCACATAAATTGTATTTTTTCAAATTTGTACACTGTGTCAATGTATGTTTTTATAAGGATAACAAATAAATGTTATCGTATTAAGTATACACAGTTTTAAATTTATCAGACCCTTCTTCATACTTTCTCATTCCCTTTTTGCATTAATTGGATTTCCCACCATATTTAGTATACAGGGTGAGCCATTTTAATTAACGCACGCAATTATTTCGGAAACAAAGCATTTTAGAGAAAAATGTTTCAGACAAAAGTTTTATGGTTTCGAGGGGGCCATAAGATGGTATCATTGGTTTGACCTTGAAGAGTTATTTGAAGGTCACATGAAGGTCACCTTCAATTTCTTAAATGGAACCTACTATTTGTCATTGCATATTCTTGTAGCTTATCTCGAGAGCTTTTCAAAACACTATAATTAAGTACCTTTTCGTTAAGTACTTTTTGAGTTATGAGGCTTGAAATAATTTCTTAATTTTACATAAACCGTAAAATATCTTGTAAAATATTCATTTTTCGATTATCTTACCTTAATACTTTTACGTACAAAATAATGAGAGGAATCAACTGGTGTAAAGAAAACACATAGTTGTTTTTAAGAAAAAATATATAATTTGCAATTAACAATTCCATATTTTTTCTTAAAAACAACTATGTGTTTTCTTTACACCAATTGATTCCTCTCATTATTTTGTACATAAAAGTATTAAGATAAGATAATCGAAAAATGAATATTTTACAAGATATTTTACGATTTATGTAAAATTAAGAAATTATTTCAAGCCTCATAACTCAAAAAGTACTTAACGAAAAGGTACTTAATTATAGTGTTTTGGAAAGCTCTCGAGATAAGCTACAACAATATGCAATGACAAATAGTAGGTTCCATTTAAGAAATTGAAGGTGACCTTCATGTGACCTTCAAATAACTATTCAATGTCAAACCAATGATACCATCTTATGGCCCCCTCGAAACCATAAAACTTTTGTCTGAAACATTTTTCTCTAAAATGCTTTGTTTCCGAAATAATTGCGTGCGTTAATTAAAATGGCTCACCCTGTAGATTAATTCCTCACTTTTGTTTTTTTTCTATCGTTATCAATAGTACTTCAATCTTTGAGTTAATATCATTTTATAACCCATGTAATAAAATTTTAATAAAATATCGTTTAAAAAAGAATTCTCATTCTTGTTTGACATACAGTCGAAAAACTCATTACTTGGTTTAACATCCATCACTCTCTTAATCTTTATTTGTTAATTATGTCTATATAATTCAGCTATACATCAAGTAAAATATATAAGTATGGTAAATAAAATATAATTGCACTTCTCTCGTAATAGGAAATATTTTATGAATAATTTCTGTATTATTAGAATGCAAGAAGTGGGAGGGACGTGTCTTTATATATATATATATATATATGTATATATATATAAAGACACGTCCTATATATATATATATATACAGGGTGAGCCATTTTAATTAACGCACGCAATTATTTCGGAAATAAAGCATTTTAGAGAAAAATGTTGCAGACAAAAGTTTTATGGTTTCGAGGGGGCCATAAGATGGTATCATTGGTTTGACCTTGAAGAGCTATTTGAAGGTCACATGAAGGTCACCTTCAATTTCTTAAATGGAACCTACTATTTATCATTGCATATTCTTGTAGCTTATCTCGAGAGCTTTCCAAAACACTACAATTACGTACCTTTTCGTTAAGTACTTTTTGAGTTATGAGGCTTGAAGTAATTTCTTAATTTTACATAAACCGTAAAATATCTTGTAAAATATTCATTTTTCGATTATCTTATCTTAATACTTTTATGTACAAAATAATGAGAGGAATCAATTGGTGTAAAGAAAACACATAGTTGTTTTTAAGAAAAAATATGGAATTGTTAATTGCAAATTATATATTTTTTCTTCAAAACAACTATGTGTTTTCTTTACACCAGTTGATTCCTCTCATTATTTTGTACGTAAAAGTATTAAGGTAAGATAATCGAAAAATGAATATTTTACAAGATATTTTACGGTTTATGTAAAATTAAGAAATTATTTCAAGCCTCATAACTCAAAAAGTACTTAACGAAAAGGTACTTAATTATAGTGTTTTGAAAAGCTCTCGAGATAAGCTACAAGAATATGCAATGACAAATAGTAGGTTCCATTTAAGAAATTGAAGGTGACCTTCATGTGACCTTCAAATAACTCTTCAAGGTCAAACCAATGATACCATCTTATGGTCCCCTCGAAACCATAAAACTTTTGTCTGAAACATTTTTCTCTAAAATGCTGTTTCCGAAATAATTGCGTGCGTTAATTAAAATGGCTCACCCTGTATATATATATATATATATATATATATATATATATAAATCTACGCACACATATACATACACGCACATACGCATGAACGTATAAATCATTGCATTATCTCTCTCTGATGCACGATTTTCCCTTCTCGTCTAATAAAAAAATTCCAGCACTCTCTATCGTGATGCTTGCGAACTAAATTTGCTGCTTTTTCCACTTTATTTTACAGACATCTCGAGCACTTGTGGACTGAAATTTTCGGAAGAATGCCATTTATTAATTAGGCAACTAAATTCAGTTTTTATAATTCTACAATGTTCTACGGTGCAGTACACAATTGGGGAAACTACTGTTTTATGCATAAAAGCTATAAAACTTTTATAAAAAGCTAATATTTGTACAAGTTGACAGCTCTGACGCCATGTTGCTTTAACATGTCGATAAATAAAAATGTTATTTTATACTTATTTTCTTTCTCAATATAAAATCTCGTACTATATAGAGTTTTCCCGTGTCCGTTTGCGTGTATACTTCAATTCTGGAGAAGGATTTTTAATTCTATACAGACAATGAAAAATGGCATACTTCCGAAAATTACGGTGTTTTCGTCGATATTACAGGCGACTCCGGCATCCTCTTAATAATTCCGATAATCCACGCAGGAGTTGTTCCTCGACGATGTGATAGTTTTCGCGGAATTAGGCAAGACGTTCCAGGAACGCTGCGGGGTCGCGCCCATCAAAATGATATCCACTCATCCGGATTTGATTGATTGCGCGATGGTCGGGTACCGCGGGGATCGCGAAGTCTATGGGCGCATCGCGGCCCATGGGCGAGGCCCCCGTGATGACCACGTGTGGTAACGTGCCGGAAGGCCCTACTTGTTCGCGTGGATCGGTCGCGAATTCGTCCGCATGGGTATCTGCATATTTCCGCATGCGGCGGCGGATGTCATCGAGAGTGCCGGTGCTCTCTAATCCATAACCTTCCGCTAGCACGGCCAATTGCTCTTTCGGTAGCGCGTATAGCCACGATCTCATGATGCACACTCACACCTCACACTAAACGAAAAGAGAGAGAAAAAAAGAAACGTCCCTGTTCGGGCGCCAATGTAACGGTCGTATTTTCGGACGTTTTTTTTTGCTGCGCGGATAGATCGCCGGTGCAAGGTTCGTTGGAAAGAAAATACGCGAGTAGTTAGAACTAGGAGAGTTCTAACCCAGGGATCTCAGGGGGGGTGAGGGGCGAGGGGATCTCAGCGGCGCGGGGGAATGACGTCACGCAGGATGGAGGGGGGATGACGTCACACGGGTTCTAACTCAGGTCCTATCAGGGATGACGTCACACGGGACGGAGGGAATTTCGGAGGCGTGGGGGCTGCGGGGCGGGGGACGCACGTATAAACAAAAAATGGCGGTATTCCTATGAAGAAGATTTTGGGTCTCTCTCTATTCCTCCCTCTCTCGCTCTCTCTCTTTATCCCTTTATATTTCTATCCCTCTCTCTCTCTCCCTCTCTATTCCTCTATCTCTCTATCTATCTCTTTATCCCTTTTATCTCTCTTTCTCTCTGTATTATCGCAAGTATACAATATTAGTCATAAACTTATATTTTGAGATATTTCGGGGTCCGACGTTTTCGAGCAATCTGTGAATCATAACGAGATAACAACACATTTTTGAGATATTATACAATATTACCAGTTAACAAACAATATAAATAGAAGTATTCTTTGAAGGATTGGGTGGATGGAAATGCGTGCGAAGAAATTACGTCATGATTTTGTTACAATTAAAAAAATATATATAATTTATTTAAATGTGTGTGTTTGGATGGAAATGCGTGCGAAGAAATTACGTCATGATTTTGACTTAAAACTCTTTATTTATGTTTTATATATTTTTCTTACGTACTATGGACTAAAAACTAAAGCTGCCAGTTCGCAATCGACGAGTTGATGCTTGTTGAATACAGCACTCGCGCGTATTACATTTGATATTTCTTTCGGATTTATTACAGTGGACGCGATATTGGAGAATTGCGTAAACTTGACATCAACTGTTTGGATAATTTTATCCAATCGATCAAAAGTTACATCTATGCAGTGATCGAGATCGAACATACGATGTAACGTCGATTCGACCATCATCAAGCATACGTTTGAAGATTCGAGACTTATGAGTTTGACGTCGTTAATCGTACGAACTCTCACTGTTAGCGGTCCAACGCTTATGAAATTGTAGTCATCTTTAGAGTCGTTCCGAAGGAAATTTTGAATATTGCGACGTTGCTCGTAGAGTCCTTTCCACGTTTCGAGAGACAATATCAGTTCCTTTCCTCGATGATCTCCTATGGCAATCTCCACGTAACTCGGTGGACCCACGTTGATACCAATTTCGAGGAATTTGAATCCCGTAGCTGTCAATGCGTATCGTCTACCTAGTATACGAACCGCACGACGTTCCAACGAAATGCTACAGAAAAATTAAAATAATAGTAATAATACAATTTGTAAAAATATAAAAATAGAAAGAAGTTAAACGAAAAACTTACTCGTCACATTTGTTCTCAAACGATCGAGTTTTATCATCGACTCGATACGTAATTATTCACGCGTCTTCCGACGCCGCTGCCGCTGCTGCTTCTTTCGACGTAGTACATTTCTCTGGGAGTTATGAAAAGTGAACCACGAGAGCGGTGTTAACGCGACACTGATCGTATAAGAAATAACCAAGTATACGTGACGCTCATCTTCCAAAAGTATAATGTGGTGGGGGGGGGGATCAATGCTTCTAACGTTTTGAGTTTTAGGAGAAGGGGAGATAACGCTCAGACAAAAAAATTCTTAGAAACGCATGAAAAGGTTTAGGGAGGGGAAATAAGAGATAAAACATATTAATGTTTACATATTTTATTTTCTTGCAATTCTTTCTGGCGTTGCGACCACCAGTTAAATATTTTAAATACATTTTGTAATGCACAATTCTTAACATGTTTTCCACATCGCATACTATTGGTAATATCTAATTTATTTAGAGAATCAATATCTTCATAGTCAGCATCCAAAGTTTCAATAATATAGCCGTTTCCCACATCGCCTAGTATATCGATCAACCATTTTCGCTTTTCAAGTCCTTTAACGTACACGACAGACGATTCTTCTTCTTCTTCTTCGTGTATCGTACCAACGATAGCTGTTGTAATTACACGCTGAGCCAAGCCATACGGAACGTTTCCGTCTTCCCATTGTAATCCGTGATGATTTCTAATCACCCTGATGAGACTTGACATCGCTCAGATTTTGTTAGCACGCTCCATGGTACAGGACTTGCGAAAAAATAATGCGAGAGAACATATCCCTTCCTCAGAACCGCAGCTTCCTTCACGACAAAATTTCTCCCGACAATAAATCCTTGCAGATCCACAAACGTTGGTATAGACATGACGAGATCTCTCTCTCTCTCTCTCTTTCTCTCTTCGATACGTCAGTCGAGAGGAATGGCAAACTCTAAAATCATCTCGCAGCACTTTGATTTATATCCTCCTCCTCCTCCTCCTCCCCTCTCTTGTGTCGATGTTATCGCTTAGGTGATTTTGCGTACAACGTTGGTCAACGGATTGTACTGGATCACACGATCGTGTATGATGAGACAGTACGCAGTGGTATTCGCCGGCACGTTCTCCTTACATTCGAATTCCAATCTCACATCCACCGTTGCGCTCTTGACCGATTCGTTTTGTCGAGAACAATCGATAATCACGAACGGACCGAGTTGTTGAAACGTATAGACGGAGAGACTCGGCTCGAGATACTCGTATCCGTAATAGTTCTTGCAGAAGCGCGCGTACGTGTCGTACAGAATGGACCATCTGCTTTTATCGAAATCCAGGTTCATATCGTCGTGGACGGATAACATTCCGAGTTCAGATAGAGTTTCACATTGATCAATTTGCAGTCGTCGAATTGAGATACATTCTTAGACAAGGCATTCTTCCGGCCTGTTTGCAGGGCGAAGACAACGTAGCGTGGTTTCTCCAGTTGAGTTGCGGTCTTAATGGCCCACGAATGCTTGGTTGTAAGCTGCAATAGCGGATACTCGTACAGATCCCACGAGCGAAAACCCATGCTGAGATATCGTCCGCTTTCCAAAGCACGCAGCATCGACAGTTTTTCGATCTCGCTCAACAGCACGTGAGGCATTCGCCATTGTATCTTGAATATGGTCATCACAGGCTCCAGCGTTGAACTTCCAACCAGACAATTATTATCGTTGCGCGATCGTATTAAGATCAATTCGTGACGAACGTTAATCACCACTCGTTTATAATCCTCGCAAAATCCCAATAACATGTGGAGCGGTACGCAAAAATTGAAATGTCCATGCGAATAGGTCGGCGGCTCTCAGCCGGCGTTTTTCATAATCACAATTCTATCGGATGATACCGTTACATAGTTTTTGAGCGTAGTAGTTATTCCTACGTTACTATTGCGATCAATCTCAACGCCATCGAGTTCGTATCGAATCTCATCGAACATGAATGCGACGCAATTATGTCCCAGTACCACATCACTTTCTCCTTCAACTGTTGCTGTTTTTTTCCCCGTTAGTTGTCCCTCGATGTATAGGAAACTCTCGTACGGCAGCGTATACAGATCCTGTTGTTGTATGGGTATTCTTATCTCGTCACTGTGTCCGAACGTTGTATTGGCGAACGGGTTATACGTGTGAGTCTTGATCTTGACGATACGATTGTCAAAGATCGGTTCATCACCGATGTTGAGAATGTCGGTCATCGTTCAGCTGTTTCGCATCGCAAATCCAAAGATTGTAAAAACGCAACGTTCGATGCGCTGAGTTTCTTTTTCTTGGATGATTTGATATTAGCAAGCGTCGACGTTGTTGTTGTTGTTGTTGTTGTTGGTGGTGTTGCTGGTCTCGTAAAGATTGCGTTATCTCTCACGTCTTTCGATCCGTTCAATACGAGCATCTCATACGTCGCATACGTACATGCAATCTTACGGTGATCTCTTCTCCTCGAAAATCGAGCAATCGTCCGTTCTGGTCGACAACGCGTAACGTTAAATCCGTAATGCTCCGCGCGATGATCGGCAGGTAAATGATCTGTGCAGGCGTTTCCGATATCTTATATCCCGGTGGTACCCTCGGTGAAAATTCATTTATCGTATGAACGAGTATGCCGTTGTTGTACGCACCCGCGGTCACGTTACACTCTATACGGATAATATTCACGTTGAGAATGTTAATCGGCATGTTTGATTCGTACCATTTTCGCGGCTCGAGAATACGATTCGAGAATCCTAGCAGCGATCCAATGTTGACGGGTTTGGTAAAGTTTATTCTGTAGGCACATTTGATCTCGCTCCTCATTGTATTGTAATTAGCGCGGAGCACTATCGGATATTCATCTTCATAATCATCGCCGTCAATGTGTTTCTCATCGCGATGTTTCCGTGAAATTGCATGTTTCAAAAATTCATGTATATTTTGCAACTCATACGATCCCTCGGGAATCGTAATTTCTTCATCGTCTTTGCCAAAGTAAAATTTATTATTCGAGGAATTCACATTCGGTATCGTGTGATAAGTCTCAAAATCCGTTAGACCGAGTTCGTATTCGCCGTCGCTCAAATCTACGGTGGGAAAGAAGTTTTCCGTGAGAACGCTACTCTTCCCAGTCAACGTGAATGTCATAGACATGTCGACGAAACTGTTTAACGAATACTGAGTTAAATAGCGCAATATCTGTCTTTAAATTCACATGCATCGACCGTTCGAAGAAACTGCAAGCACAATTGTCCGCAGATGCTCTGATCGTAAGTTTGAACAGGTGTGTAATTGTACTGTATCTTCGTTACGTTTCGTCCGAGATATCGCACCAATTCATTCGGCGGTCGAAGATTGCCGAAATTGTCGAAATATATAGCGCGATTCCCCCTCTTTGCATACGCTACCCAATGAGTACCTGGTCTTTCGACGCTATCCAAATTTACGATGCCGCTCTCGTTTCGATATATACCACCGATCGGTAAAGAGTCGCGCATGAAAACACCTCTAAAATATGGAATGCGCATACGTTTTGCCAGTTGTAGCAATTGTACGTTGGTAGTTGCGCCCTGCGGCATTTTTAGCGTCTCTTTGACGTTTTTTTTTTCTCCTTGTTGAGGCTCCTCGTCCGTATTTGTAAGGAGCGAGATATAATCCGTGACCTTCCATGGCGCGATTGTGACGTAGCATCTCTTGCAACTGACGTTGCGCGGCTTTTCCGTCGTTCACCACTTTCGCTACACCAGCCGCTCCACCGATCAGGGATCCGAGCGCACCCAACATTGGTAGAATCGGCAATACACCGCCGCATTTCGCTACCGGAAGTATCCGTTTCTTCACCGTTTTTTTCTTCGTCTTCGTCTTCAGACCCATACCGAGCTTCGTCTTGGCTTTCATCGCTGCCCAGACAGTTGTGGCGGCGGCTCTCTCACCGAGAGTCGAATCTTTCGCAACGATGCGATTCCGCGCTTTCTCAGCGAGTATCCTATCCGCCGCGTGTCTCTCGGTGAGATCGTTGCTCCGAGAGTATGCTATATCGTGTTCGCGACACGCCGCGTCCAATGGGTTGACACCTCGATCGCCTCTGACTAATCGCTTTTGCAACCGCGTGCCTGGTCCGCAAAACTGATAGCCGGGAATATGGAATTCGATCGGAAGTGCGTTTATCGCGTGATTTAATAGGCCTCTACCTATTTTCGTTGACATTCGCCGCAATTCTTTATCAACGGCGCCGGACCGTCGATGTGCGTTTCCTGACACGGCTGATTGTAGTGTTCGTAACAGCGACGATACGTCTGAACCTCCGGATCCGCTTTTATGTGTTCCGGAAGTTTGTCCCACACGTAGTGGACGTAATCACCGCACGTTCTCAATAGAACTGCTTTCGACACAAATTGTAGCTGTTCGACGCTCAAATCGCGAATATCGGAAGGATTTGTTAGCAGGATGAACATTTTTTCTCTACTGAGCGACTCGTGATTTCGCGCACCTATAAATAGGCAGGCGTTCGATCCAATCAGCAGTGTTGAAAAAATGAGATTCGTACGACAACCTTTGACGATATGCGTGACAAATTGCGACGACAGATTACGATCAATGGAGGACAACGCGGAGATGCGCAGGCATGGTACGATGCTACCGACTACTATACGCGCGATCGTTTGCGGCCCCTCGAATTGTGGTAAAACCAACGTTCTGATAAGTCTACTGGAAAGTCCGCATGGTGTACGTTTCGAGAACGTGTACGTGTACTCGAAGTCGCTGCAACAGCCGAAATATCGATATCTGGAGAATTTGTTGACGCCGATTGACGAAATCGGTTATTTTACGTTCTCCAATAACAGTGACGTCATTCCACCGAGCGAGGCACGTCCAAACTCGATTTTCGTCTTCGACGTGGCGTGCGATAAGCAAAATACGATAAGAGAGTACTTCTCAATGGGTCGTCACTCGAACGTCGACTGCTTCTATCTCTGTTAAACGTACGCGAGAATACCAAAACATCTTATACGCGACAACGCGAACCTGCTGATCTTGTTTAAACAGGACGGTACCAACTTGAAACACGTGTACAACGATCACGTGAATACCGACATGTCGTACGGGGATTTCAGTGAATTATGTCGTACTTGTTGGCAACAAAAGTATGGATTCCTAGTGATAGATAAGGACAGCTCATTTACGAACGTACTTTCCAGAAAAGGATTTAACGTGTTCGCGATACCGCAAAACGATTAGTCGCTGCCGACACACTCTGTCGACAAGGCTGAAAACGATAATATTCGCGAGCGTGAAAAGATTGCGAGGGAGATTGAGAAAACGAGCGAATCGATCCGCAAGAAACATCGCGCTTTGAAGACCGGTAAGATTGACGACGATATCGCGGTCAAGACCCATTTTAGGCCTATTATCGAGCCACTACAAAAAATCGTCGACAACTCTAGCTTAATCGCGGTGAAAAACGAGCCGGAGAGTAACGCTGACGCTATAATTAAAACGTTACCCATCAAGCGGTACAAGGAGGAAGAGAAAGAGGAGGAGGAGGAGGATACAACACCGAAAAAGAGACAACGATTGAAGGCGAATCGTTTATCGACACCGCATACATCGGATGAACCGCTGATAACCTCCACACCGTCCGCGACAACGAGAATCGTACAACCCACGATACCCGAATCACTCGCAATCGAAAATGTTTTCGAAACCACGGGCAACCCGCTCGAATCACCATCTGTTCGAAACATGTTACAAACGTTGGAAGGTCAAAAAATGTTACGAGAGCACTTCGGGCCACTGGCACAAAGGTACATGGGCGCTCTCCCTAGTGGATAAAAAAAAC
Organism: Camponotus vicinus; assembly: GCF_025532165.1. Taxonomy (NCBI): domain Eukaryota; kingdom Metazoa; phylum Arthropoda; class Insecta; order Hymenoptera; family Formicidae; genus Camponotus; species Camponotus vicinus. The sequence continues at coordinate 10,373,684 of NW_028141949.1, read as the reverse complement.
CAGATCGATCACGTGTACGGTGTCTATTTCGACGAGAATGAAATGTGGCTCGGTAACAAACGATTCGACATCGGCGCAGATGACTCTATAATCATAGACAAAGTGAGGTACATTGGTACACCTGGATTATACGAGTTGATCTTCAAGAGAATTCCCGATGATGACATATACACTGAGGACGATATGCAAAAATATAAGAGCATATTAATGGCGACGAGTGCGCATAAATGTCAATATGATGCGCAAGGTCAATTAAAGAGCAACAGGGGATACAAGTATAAACACATAATTGCACCGTTGATGTCGATCGAATCGAAAAAGAAAAAATGCGGTACGGGAGTATTCATGCCTCGCGCGATGACGCTAACCGACAATAAGATCGATTACGTGCACTGGGACGATCCCAACGAGCTAGTGGATCGTCTACGATTGCTCGACGCTTCGCGCCGAGCTGGCCACAACGTTCACGACACGAGATCCTGTCGATCATCGATGAACTTCGCGAAGTTGGTCTTATTATAAATTAAACGGTGTCTCGACAAAACTGATCAGTCGATCGACGTCATCGAGGAAAAAAATGCCCATCAACAAATTTGGATTATTCGAACGGAGAAATGAAGCAATTAGAACAAGCAATCATTGGGGTAAATCGGTGACAAGTTACTTGCGTCAAAACACTCTGTGTCGCGTCGCTACTATGACGCGAGGTCGCGCAAGATTCGCCGTGTAGCGCATCCTGAGGCTGATACCGATGCAGTCAACAAACTGTACGTGGAACAATGCGTTAAAACGTTGAAGAATCAGCAGAAAGAATCAGACGAGAAGCTGACTGCGTTCGAGAGGGACGTGCGAGCTTTGCAGACTGCGATAAACGAGCTTCGGCGTGCGATTAACACTAATTCAGAAACGGCTATCAACCTGTAATGAGCGGCTGTAGTGAACGGTTTAGGAGCGGCTATTGTACAATTATTAAACATCTGCAAAGGTTTATCGAACGGGTTGGGAACGGCTATCGAACAGCTATAAACGGCTATCGATCGGTTATCGAACGGTTATCGAACAGCTACGAACAGCTACGAACGGCTATCGAACGGCTATCGAACAGCTATGAACGGCTATCGAACGGGCCAGGAACGTCTAGCAACGAATGATAAAACGCACGGTGATACTCGAGGCACACATCGTTTGATCGACGAATCGAAACAGTGATGGATCGGCGATCGGGAATAACGAGGAAGCGAAGAAACAACATAGTTTAGAGAAACGGCAGTTGGTGAACGAATTGCACGCGCCGGCGAGAAAAAATTTTCCCCGAAGACACGTCATAATGCGGGGATACGATGACCTGTGGCAAGCTGACATTGTCGAGATGCGTCCGTACTCTCGTTTCAACAGAGGTTACCACTACATACTCACAGTCATCGATGCGTTGAGCAAGCACGCGTGGGCCATACCACTCAAGAGTAAAGGCGGAAGCGAGACAGCTGACGCTATCGCCGAGATAATTCGAGATAGCAAAAGATGTCCGAAAAACTTACAGACTGATATGGGGAAGGAATTTTATAACGCTGATGTGCAACGGCTCATGCGGAAACATGACATCAATCACTATTCTACATATTCGGTATTGAAGGCATCGATCGTTGAGCGATTCAATCGCACGCTGAAAAACGACATGTGGAAGATGTTTACGCTGAACGGATCTTATAAGTGGATCAGCGCGTTGCCGCGACTCGTATCGGATTACAACGCGCGCAAGCATCGAACGATCGGTATGCGACGTTACTCCCGCGATCGCTGAAAGACTCTTGGCTACTGTGTACAACCATGTAAATATCGCGGGTCCGGCGAAATTCAAAGTAGATGACTCGGTACGCGTTAGCAAGTACAAGACAGTTTTCGAGAAAGGTTACACGCCAAATTGGACAACCGAAGTGTTTAAAATTGCAAAAGTACAGCATTCTAATCCCGTAAGCTATCTACTGGAGGATTATCGCAAAATATCTATCGCTGGAGCGTTCTACGAGTACGAGTTGCATCGCGCGAATTATCCAGACGTGTATCTCGTGGAGAAAGTACTGCGTAGGAGGGGTGACAAGGTTTACGTGAAATGGTTGGGATTTGACAATTCGCACAATTCTTGGATACATAAAGACAATGTGATTTAATTCATACAGAGTTTATTTTTAATTTTCTGGAAAAATATATGTGTATAACATATATTGTTATAACATATGTGTATAACATATATTGTTTATTCAAATGTTATATATATATATATATATATATATATATATATATATAACATTTGAAAAATGAAAATATACATAATAATCCTTATCAATATTCCTTGCGATAGTACATGTATTTTTAATATAAGATGTATGAGATATGCATTACATAAAAATATATGAAATATAAAAAAAATACCAAAAAATCTTTATTAATATTTCCTTTAGTAGTATATTGTATCACACACACACACACACACACACACACACATTTTACATTTAATATTTGAAAAATGAAAATATACATAAAAAACATTAAATATAAATGTGTAAGATATGTATTACATAAAACTATATGAAATATAAAAATACAAAAATATATACATGGTTATGTACAAAATATATACAATTAATAATAAACAAAATATACATTTATTTACAAAGGTATCCTATAATGTCCCCATGGTAACGTGTCAGTCGAATCAGGTACGATATACCGTTTGTCGTCGTACGGACTCACAGCAATTTTCGTTTCGCGAATGGTATACACTTTGTGCAATTTCGATCTTATGCAAGATTGCTGTCGTGTCATTTCTATTTCGTCATTCAGACATCGCGTGTAATCGTCAAACGTTATCGTTCTCGCGACAACGTTACTCTTGACACCTTTAACCTTCTTTGTATCCTTTTTCCCGTCCACTCTCACCGCGTACATCTTTGCTCTAAGCCCGACGAATTCGGTCATTATCGCGCCGTTATTTTCATCTTTCATTAAACCCGGTACTTTTTTATTCACGAGCGGTATACCGTACACGTTATCAATTGGATAATCGCTCGTATCGAAACTAGCAATATCACGTTTCATATTTTCATAGACATCTTCGCACTCAATGTGGTATATAAGACTGTCTGTGTCGGTGTACATTACCCGGCATTTATCACGATATAGCGGTGACATGTACTCATGATGAAATTCGTACAAGCACGTTTTAGAAATGTCTAGTATTCACATGCCGACATAGATTGGTTTATAAAATTTTACTTCAAGTTTGCGTAACTCTATGGCAACCAAATTTTCCGAAAAGACGCTTCCACTATGAAAATTTGGTTTCGCTATCATTGCTTCTGCTCCGTATCGTCCGTCCCACTTTGTTAATAATTTTACATCGACACGATTACGCACATTTTCCATCGTCATGCCAAATACCGCGTTATTCATCAGTTTATATAAATTTTTTTCAAAATCATTTTTCGCGAGTGTTCTAAACTGTGTATTTAATTCGATATAACTGCGAAGCCACGGAGATTGTGTAAATTGTAATACGCGATGTATTTTTGTAACGCGAAGGCCGTGTCGCGTACATTGCTGTAGGTTACGGTAGTGTATCACGTAACGCTTCTTATCGTATAGCGTTGCGAGAAGTTTGTCTTGCCGCTTGCCGGGCGGCTTGTCGCATGTCGGACAAAACGGAAGGTCAGTGTGCGTATCGTGAAGATGTTGCGGGTACTCGAGATCGACTTCGAGGATATAACCCGTAGGCGAATCTAACGCGATCGATGTTACGTCAAAATTCGACACGTCGTCGACCCATCGAAAATCGGCGTAGGGCAACGGTTGACACATTGCCCATCCGTACAAATTATTTACATCGAAATACATCAAGTACGACGATGGTTTCGATGGATCGTACGATTGTTGCATGTACTTGTTATTAGCGCGTATCTGTTAGAACACTGACTCAGACCACCGCGTATACCGCGTTCGATAAACATGACCATGTCGATGTCGGTAAGCAATTCGAACGTAATCTTTGTATGCTTTAACATGGCATCCCACGTGTATCCGGGAAGAGTATAATAATACGCGGGGTCGAGTCCGTAACTTTTGATGCAACTATCGCGAAAGTTTTCAAAAATATCGGCTAATAACAAGACGATTTTCAGGTACAAATCGCTATACTCGCCTAGCGTTCGAATGGAGAATCGCATCCAGATGTTCTCGGCGTGCGCGTAATCGCTCTCGGATATAGTTTCACCGGTCAAAGAACTGTAAAACGATTTGCGCGGTGGTAAACACGTATCTTGCAACCTGTCCAGAATCGACGTATTCGTACGGAAAGACGCCTTTCCGTGTTAATAAACTGAAATTTTCTGCAGATAAATTTTGAAATTCCGATTTTAAAATTTTGAATTTGTCTTTGCCTAGATAAGATGCCAATTTGTCGAGACTTGCCGTAAGAAATTTATACGAATCGATAAAACTTAATTTTATATACTTTTTCCAATTGTCTTGTGCAACTTTAACAGTTTTTGTAAACGATATATACTTTTCCTTGGTTATCGGAAGTAATTCGATTTCCCCTTCGAACGTTGTGGCTATATCCTCGATAATGAAATGCGCGTCGTAACCTGATAAATTATGAAAGACTATCGGAATATATAATGATTCTTTGTAATTTAGATTGCAATTTGAGTGCGCGGGACCCCTATATCGCCCGGTCAAATGACAATGATCGCGTACGCGTGTATCGTCTTCTTGCGTAAAAGGTTTTTCGCATATATGACAATGCGTTGCGCTGTGAAATTTTTCCCACTCGTCCGATGTTAAATTTACCATGGAGACATTTGTAGTCATTAAAATAGTCTTTACACGTAACGCTAAATTTTTAAGTTCTTCGGCGAACCACGCGATACAATCAATATTGCGGCGAGAATGGTACGCGGATAACGAGTCGTCGTACGAACAATGCATATAATACGCTATACTAAATACCCGATGGTGCTGGTACGCGTTCTTTTCTTCCTCCTCCTCCATCTTGGTCAAAACGCATTCCAAGTCGTCATAGATCACAAATGGAAGCCGCTCTTTGCTCGTGTAGTTGTTGAACTCGAGCCACTTGTCCTTATCGCTCGGCAATCGGATAGCGCAATCGTTTATTTTTCCGCAGTCTACCGTATGTGACTGCAACTTGTCCTCCGATCCGAAATAGTGCAAGCATCTGTAAAAGAATATTTAAATTAAAGATTTATGCAATGCATTATATTTTATAATTACATAAATTATTCAAATTATACATACCGATCACAGATATATCTTTGACCGTTGTGTTTGCTCAGTTGCGAGCTCACAAGCCGGGATAAATTTTTGATCCATGCGAAATGTCCGACGCTGTTACCGTCTTCCACGTACAACAAGTTGACGTGCTTATCTCGTTTCTGCTCCGAAAGACATACCGGGACAATGCTGTTCTCTTTCTCGATGCTGTACACGTTGATGGAGATATTGCTTATATGTTCAAACTTTTTTAGTTGGTTCAACGTCATCGGAAACTCAATATTTTGTACATTTAACACCGTCGTATAGTGGGGATATGAAGATTCCCGTTCCGCCTTCCTTTCTGCGGGATATAGAGCGGCGACCACTGCCCACGCGAAACACGCATTGTCTCTGGATTGTACATTAATTACAGCTCTCTTCATCATAATTTCTCGCGGCAATTTAATGTGACATCCCGCGCGCATAGGATTATATTTATTTATATTTACAGTTAAATTCTGTATTCGCGACAATGCCCACCCGCTATCGCGTTCCTGAAATTCTTCCAGCAATGCTAGAGTGGGTTCAATAACGCGGCGCTCGTACCACTCATGTAAATCGGATGTGCGAAAGAGTTCACAGTTTCTTGTATTGGTACTTTTGTTGGCACGCTTATCACCCGACTAATTCACCGTTGAATATAGTGTTCACTTTTACACTGTTGTGTCTTCTTATAACTCTCTTGTACTTGCTCGAGCACGATGTCTTTGGCATCCTCGAGAAATTGACGAGGTTCGATATGGTTTGCGTTAATCACAGCACCGGTCAGAATACGGTTATCGAATGCGGTATCAATCTCGCGCCACACAAGTTCATTTTGATGCGCGCTACATCCGGCACCCGCGTTATTGTCACCACTGTAATTATCACCACTGGGCATAAACTGTCTCTGCAATCGAGTCTTTGCACCTTCGAGTCGCGCGATCCGAGCAATCAGCGATTGTCGATTTCCGATCGATAATCGTGGTCGTTTGATCCGACTTTGCTCTTCCAGCGACTCGATGTACTCGTTGCATCGTTGTAGCCATGCAAAATATTCGCCCAAGGTGGCAATTTGGCTGGATTGCTCCACCAGGTCGCGTTCAGTCTGTTCGATGTTTTCCATTTTATATATAATTACACAATATATATATATATATATATATATATATATATATTATCACACTTTCTGATAGAACACTATACTTTTTGACTATATCGACGTATCGATGCGCTTTCAAATCACGTACTATGATCTGACGCGCTTCGATCCTTCTTATATTCAATCAACAAACTTTCAGAGATTGTTGGAGGCACAAAAGAAAAAATTTTTGTAACTGAACCTAGGGTTGAAAATGTGTTGTTATCTCGCTATGATTCACAGATTGCTCGAAAACGTCGGACCCCGAAATATCTCAAAAATGTGTTGTTATCTCGCTATGATTCACAGATTGCTCGAAAACGTCGGACCCTGAAATATCTCAAAAATGTGTTGTTATCTACGTATTTCCATCCGCCCAATCCTTCAAAGAATACTTCTATTTATATTGTGTATGTTAAAAAAATATAATGAAGAGGACTCTGCTGCACTAGAGTATCATTTCTTTTGTTGCTCTTCTGTGTTTCGGTGGTCTGTTGCACTAGAGTATCATTTCTTTCGTTGCTCTTCTGTGTTTCGGTAGTCTTGTGCAATGGCTGAAGAAAACGTAATTATCATCGACGATGATACGGTGGCTGAAGAAAACGTAATTATCATCGACGACGATACGGATGATTACGATTATTGGATGGATCCAGTTGTGGTGGAGAGGATGGAGATAGAGAGAGAGGAGAGAGAGAGGAGAGAGATGGAAGATGGATCTGATATAGAACCCTTGGCGAAGGACAGTGATTATGATAGTGACAATAGTGTCGATATTCTTGATGAACGGTTACAAAAGAAACAGCGAGATTTAAGCATACCTGAAATAATAACATACAACGAAGCAACAAAGATATGTTGCATTTCCTATTACTACATGGAAAATGGATCAAAATTTTGTACCGAATGCTTTCTAGAAAATCCGCATCAGTTTGAAAAAACTAATTCTGTTCGAGAACATAGAACCATAGCTTATGTTCATTTGGAAAATATGTCATGCAAAGGATGCAAAAAATGTTTGAATCAAATATTGCCCTGCGACATGTGCCCTATTTGCACAAATTAAAATAGATGATGGATAACATTGTAAGTATCTTAATTTATTATATATCAAAAGTATTTTAAAATAAATTATTAAAATAATTTAAACTAATGAAATGCGTATGTTTTCTTCTGTTTTCAGAAACGGCTTCCCCAACATAGCCCGACGGTCTATTTTATATATTATTATTATTATTTTTTATATTGTATACTTTTTATTAAACACACATTTAAATAAATTATATATATTTTTTTAATTGTAACAAAATCATGACGTAATTTCTTCGCACGCATTTCCATCCACCCAATCCTTCAAAGAATACTTCTATTTATATTGTTTGTTAACTGGTAATATTGTATAATATCTCAAAAATGTGTTGTTATCTCGCTATGATTCACAGATTGCTCGAAAACGTCAGACCCCGAAATATCTCAAAATATAAGTTTATGACTAATATTGTATACTTGCGATAATACAGAGAGAAAGAGAGATAAAAGGGATAAAGAGATAGATAGAGGGATAGAGGGATAGAGAGGGAGAGAGAGAGAGGGATAGAAATATAAAGGGATAAAGAGAGAGAGCGAGAGAGGGAGGAATAGAGAGAGACCCAAAATCTTCTTCATAGGAATACCGCCATTTTTGTTTATACGTGCGTCCCCCGCCCCGCAGCCCCCGCGCCTCCGAAATTCCCTCCGTCCCGCGTGACGTCATCCCTGATAGGACCTGAGTTAGAACCCGTGTGACGTCATCCCCCCTCCATCCTGCGTGACGTCATTCCCCCGCGCCGCTGAGATCCCCTCGCCCCTTACCCCCCCTGAGATCCCTGGGTTAGAACTCTCCTAGTGCTAACTACTTACGCGATGTGTTTTAAATGAACGTATTTATTCGAATAGATAAGTGTACAGAGTATGTGTATGCGGGTGTGTGTGTGTGTGTGTGTGTGTGTGTGTGAGTGTGTGTGTGTGCGCGCGCGCGTGGTTAATAATTTCGCTGGCCGATTAATAACGCGACAAATGCAGTTTCGTATTTAATTCCGGTCTTTGATCGCGTACACCTGTTTGTGTTTACGGCGCGCGAGACAGCGCGTGTTTTTGCGGCGCTTTTTCCGCGAGGAATCCCCGAGGTTCTCAGAATCCTCGGGTTCTCGGAATCGACGGTTGCTTTCGCGAGAATTATTATTTCCTCGACGATACGATTTAAAGTCCGCGTTCGGTCTACTATAATCGATGCGCTTTAATCACAGCGGCGGATGCCGTGATAATTGTATGCGCGTGTTGCGCTTTAACGGCGGCGGCGGAGGCCGCGATATTCGGATGCGCTTATGCGCTCGGTGCGATTTATATATATACGTGGCGGCGGAGGCCGCGATGTTCGGATGCGCTTATGCGCGCGGTGCAATTGCTACACGCGGCGGCGGAGGCCGCGATAATCGAATGCGCTTCTGCGCCCGGTGCGGTTGATACGTGCGGCGGCGGAGGCCGCGATAATTGAATGCGCTTATGCGCTCGGTGTCAAAATGCGCGAGATAGGATCGCGTCGCGAAGGATGGTGATCGCGTTGCAGCTGGGTCGAGAACACTCGACTCGGGGCGGCTCTGAGCTCCACCTTCCGTGATGGCCCAACTGCGGATTAGGCGGTTTGCACTTGTACTTCGGAATCGAGATCACTCGGCTAAGACGGAGCGCGCTCCACCTTTCGTCCTCTGTAATTAGTGCTTGGTAGGATTTCTGGATTGCTGCTGAAGCGTACTGCTTAGAGCGGATCAGGAATATGGTCTTTAGACGCGCCGAAATGTGTCCTTTTTATACCGGCTAATTGCCCGCGTCGGCGCGCGGCGGTATAACCCCTTCCGAACAGTTTTTCGGAAACGGTACGGTCGGGCCCGTTCGGAGGGGTTCGGGTTGAGCGCCGAACGCGGGTTTTCGCCGGTCGGTGGTTCGGGCCACCTCGGCTCTGATCGGCAGTGTTCGGCCGTTTTGAGCCCTAACGGCTCTGGGCCGTAATGAAACGATTAAAAGGTGGGCGCACCGCGCCCCTGCCTCTGCCCGGCGGGTGTTCTGCCGGGCGGCAGCTTCCGGCGGATGGCATTGCCGGGAATCGGAACGATGCATCGGGATGCATCGTTACAAATGTATTATATTTATTATATATTTTTTTATATCTCAGTATCATACTTTTTTAGTTAGTATCATACTTTATTCTTTATATTTAGATGTAATCGCGAAACTTTTATTAGTCAGTAAAATTTAATAATATTTGTGTACTTGAATATAAAAAACTTGTATATTGTATATTATACAATGTTATATTTGTAAAATAAAATAAAGTTTTTCCTACGTATAAGTTATTTCAATTATTTAAAGAAAAAATTAGAAACTAAAAATTAAATATCCGTTAAATTTAAATGGCTTCGGAATGTCAAGGTTTATTTACAATTTGCCGACAATTTGACGTCAAGCATTAGCAAGCTTTGCTCGGGATTTGCCATCAATTTGCTGTCAGGTTATGTCAGCAAGATTTGCTCACAATTTGCCGCCAATTTGTCGTCAAATCTTGTCAACAAGCTTTGCTCGGGTTTTGCTACCAATTTGCATTTAGGTTTTGTCAGCAAGGTTTGCCAGCAAAACACGAGCGTATTGCGGACATAGTTGATGCCAATTTGTTGCCAAGTTTTGATCAAATTTGTCGTCAATTTGCTGGCAATTTGCGCGCAAATTGCTTATTGGGTATATGTTTTTTTCAACCAAACTAAGGTAACATTTTTTTAAGTGAAAGAATTATAACCTAGAATTCATAGACGTTTTTTGAGTAAGAAGAAAGTAAAATTGCAGCGCATTAAAAGGATCAGGACCCTAATGTCAACGTGCCACAAAAATGTGTGATAAACGAGTGCAAAAACATACAAAGGAAAAACTATGGGATTTCTTTCTTTAGGTAAACATATTGAAGTATATGTTGTAATGTTTTATAGAATTGAATATACATATAAATATATTTGGAAATGTTTTAGATTCCCATTAAGTGACGAAGTATTATTAGAAAAATGGATTACAGCTGTTTATAAAACACACAGCCTTGTAACAGCTAGTAGCATAATTTGTGAACGACATTTCAAGAAAGAATTTCTTTCTGGAAAAGAAAGAAAAAGATTAAAAATAAATGCAGTACCAACGGAATGTTTAATACTACAAGTAGATCCATTGCGAGAACTAAATGTTCTTATAAATTTATGTAAGTATATGAACTTAAATAAGTATTATATTTTATTAATAACTTAAATAATCTTTCTTAATATATATTTCCATTTTTGAAATAATGTTGATAGATGGACAAATCAATACTGGTTGTAGAAAAAGTATGTATGCACATAAATATTTACAATAAATATAGTTTTCATAACAAAAAGATTAATAAAATTTCTTGTTTCGACAGAAATAGCTGCAAAAGATGCAAGTTCCAGCAGCGTGGATATACACATTGCGTCTGACCCTGTAGAAGGTACGTACTCACATATGCACATATATATTTACAACAAATATAGTTTTCATAACAAAAAGGTTAATAAAATACTTGTTTCGACAGAAATAGCTGCAAAAGATGCAAGTTCCAGCAGCGTGGATATACACGTTGCATCTGACTCTGCAGAAGGTACGTACTCTGAATGTATGCCTACAATTTTGATATGAAAAATCCTAAAATATTTTTTTTATAGATGTTATGCATACAAATAAATGTGCTTTTACAAATATAACAGATGATCGAGAATCACAAATTAAAATTCTCAAAGCAGAAAATGAACGTTTAACAGCTCTTATGCAATCATTGAAAGATGATCATACAAAGCAATTGCAACATCAGGCAGATATGTTTCAGTATATGTTACAAAACCAAAAAAAGTTATGCAAAATAAATTAAAATCTGCTTTAACTAAAGTAAAATTATTGCGTCGACAAAGACAAAGACTAAATGTTAAATTGATTGATATATTAAAAGATGCCAGAAATAAGAAAATATTGCGTGAGGAATCTTTTGAAATTTTGAGCAATGAGTTTGAGAGTACATTTAAACATATTTTATAAAATGAAAAATTAAACAAAAATAAAACATGTTACGGCAGACGTTATGATAAGGAGGTAAAGAAATTTTCAATAACGTTATATTACCATTCTCCTAAAGCTTATGATTTTTGTAGGTATGTATGCATGTTTGTTTCTTTTCTCCATCAGCATTTTGATTCTGATAAAAGGTCTGCATTTTTTCTAACATTTCAGATAATATGTATATCTGAAAGACGTATTTTCAAACGTCTTTAAGACATTATAATGTCTGAAATGTTATCAATTGATATTAATGTGATGGTTTCTTTCTTTTCATCTCTTTCATTTATTAAGTTTTACGTTTGCGTTACACTGCTTTCTCTAAGATATTCATTATGATTGCGTGAAGTATGACATTATATTAAATATCATTGTTATGAACATATATATATTATCTATAACGTGCATGTATTTGGCATGTGTTTGAATGTGTTACGTAGATGAATGTAAGGAAAGCGCACATTTCGTGACATTATCCACCAGATTTACAACTGCTGTAAAAAACGTGCTGTATAAAACTGCTGTATAAAACATTATTTACAGATGTCCATTTACAGACCTCCGACTTTTCATTTTAATATTTTGTCCATAAGCACTAATAAAATCTATTATCACATTAATATTTCAGGCTTACAATGAAAAAAAAGTGAATTTGATTTTTGATTCATAATTGTTACTTGGCATTATTACTATATATCATTACTGGTACTGTACATTAGTACTGTTACTGTGTTACTGTACTATATTTAAAATATTGGTAAATATTGATTTGTCTTTAACATGTGATTAATATCAAGAAATAACGTCAAGTGAAAGTGTATTACTTTATGAATAAAAATTCACTTATTATTTAATGTAGTATGCAGCACTTTTACTAGAATTGTGCAATATCATTTAATTAATATTATTATCATTTTTTTTACAGAAAACATTTTATATTACCTCATCCAAGTTCACTTAGAGTTTGGATTTCTACAGTAAATGCAGAGCCTGGTTTCCATACAGAAATTTTAGAAATATTGAAAAAGAGTACTCCAAAACAAGATAGAGATTGCAGCTTAATTTTTGATAATATGTCAATTCGACAACAACTGTTATGGAATGAGCATCAGAAAAAATTTGTTGGATATTGCGATTATGGACGTGACATCAGTATAGAGAGGAATGATGTGAAAGCTAAAGAGGCACTTGTATTTCTATTGGTGAGTCTGAAAGGAACATGGAAATGGCCAAATTGGGTATTTCCTTAAATGTCGAATGAATTCTTCTGTATTAGCGCAATTAATAAAAGTAGCATTAATTTTAACATCAAAAGTAAATATTAAAGTGCGATCAATAACTTGCGATGGTGAAAGCACTAATTGTAGTGCGTTACGGGAACTTGGCTGCAACATTTTTACTGATACCTACGATAACATTATAAATTTTTTCCAACATCCAACAAATAAATACAAAGTTCGAGTAATTTTAGATGCATGTCACATGTTAAAATTAGCGCGCAATGCATTATCAGATTATAAAGAATTTATAAGCTATGAAGGTAATATAAAATGGCAATATTTTATAAATTTACATAATATGCAAAATAAATTGACTTAAGTTTAAAAACAAACTTAGTTCGCAGTTTATAAATTATATGCAAAATAAAATGAAAGTTAAGTACGCAGCACACACATTAAGTGCATCAGTTGCTAATGCAATGAACTTTTTAAAAACAGAAAACATTCCGAAATTCGAAGGTAGTGAAGCTACTATAAAATTTATTTATATCATTGATAGATTATTTGATTTTATGAATTCTAGAAACCCTTTTGCAAAGGGTTTTAAAAAACCCATTGTGCGTGAAGATTTAAAATATTTAAATTTAATGATAAAGCAACATACGGAATATTTGTTTAGCTTAAAAACGAATGAACGATGGAAACTGTCTCATAAAAAGCGAAGGACTTTTATTTATGGATTAGCAATTACAGCTAAATCTATTTTGGAGATTGCTTCTGATATTTTTAATGAAAATGATACATATAAATACTTACTAGCATACAATTTTTCTCAAAATCATCTGGAGATTTTATTTGGAAAAATTAGAAACCGTAATGGATTTAATAACAATCCAAATGTTCAGCAATTTAAATACGCTATGCGACACATATTATTGCATAATAATATCAAATGTAGTAATAATATAAATTGTTTAGCAATCGACGATGATATCAGTGGCTCAATACTTCCTTTTAGATGGAAGAAAAAGAGACAGGATTCATTCTTCAATGATATAGAGCATGTTAATGACTGTGATGAATATAATAACAAGGAAGTTCCTATAAACATACCAGAAAATTTGCAAATTTTACAAGATAATATCATATATTATATAAGTGGATATATCGTTAAAAAATTACAAAATATTAAATGTTATACATGTGCAGTCAATTTGATAGCAGTTCCAGCACATCATAATTATGCACATAGTAATGAATTTTCAAAATTCTTAGACTTTAGTAATAATGGTGGATTAATTAAACCTTCCTCATCTTACCTTAATATCTTACCTTCCTTATCTTACCTTAATACTTTTATGTACAAAATAATGAGAGGAATCAATTGGTGTAAAGAAAACACATAATTGTTTTTAAGAAAAAATATGGAATTGTTAATTGCAAATTACATATTTTTTCTTCAAAACAACTATGTGTTTTCTTTATACCAATTGATTCCTCTCATTATTTTGTACGTGAAAGTATTAAGGTAAGATAATCGAAAAATGAATATTTTACAAGATATTTTACGGTTTATGTAAAATTAAGAAATTATTTCAAGCCTCATAACTCAAAAAGTACTTAACGGAAAGGTACTTAATTATAGTGTTTTGGAAAGCTCTCGAGATAAGCTACAAGAGTGTGAAAAAATATATAGGGTGTTCCATTTAAAAAAATTGAAATGATCTTCACGTGACCTTCAAATGACTCTTCAAGGTCAAACCAATGGTATCACCTTATGTCCCCCTTGAAACCATACAACTTTTGCCTGAAACATTTTTTTCTAAAATGCACCGTTTGTGAGATATTTAGGTGTATCCAGACTTTTGGCGCACCCTGTATATATATATGTGTGTGTGTGTGTGTGTGTGTGTGTGTGTGTGTGTGTGTGTGTATGTGTGTGTGTGTGTGTATATATCTTTACACACTTATTTCTTAAGTGTATATAAAAATTTTTACACACTTAAAAATCTTTACACACTTATTTTTTAAGTGTATATAAAAATTTATTTTAAAATTATTTATCGCAGGAAGGGCCTGCTACATCAGCATCCGCATGGACATTTAAATTGTTTTTATTAGCGGCATATAATTTATCCGCCGACATAAGAGATAAATGCTCTTCATTAATGAGCATATTTAAAGCTGTTTCTCCTCTAGTTTTTAATGCAGACTTAAACACACAAATAGCATTAACGGAAACCGTTGAAAAGCTATTACGTGTTTTCGTTTTTAAATTGTTCAAAAGAGAAAACATTCTCTCAGGATCGGCATTAGAATTCGGAAGCGTTCGAATAGTATTTATAATATTCGTTAAATTGGAATATTTAGGAACATTATTCGTGTGCCGACGTTGTAAAATTGCTTTCCACATATTGTCAAAATTTAATTTAGAAAAATTTTGTTTTTCTTCCACTGTAAGGTCTGATGCTAATGCAATCCATTCTTTTTTTAAAGCATCTTCATCAAAACCGCCGAGAGTTTTAGCTGCGAGAGAAACATCATCAAATGATGTTTGTCTATTATTATCGAATAAACTTACAGATGGTTGAAAAACTTGTAACTTTAATAAAAATTCATTATTTATAGGTAACCTTTTACAAATTTCTTCTGCAGCACTCATATAAAATGTTAAACAGTTCTCTCGAACAATTTTAACTATGTTTATGTGATCTTTCAACGTTAATTCGTTCAGATATTCCTCACAATCTGATCCCAAAATAATTTCATTAATAGGTTTTTGATTTTCTTTTAATGAGAATATAATATTTGAAGAAAATGGTTTTAAATATTCTTCTTTTATAAAATTTCGACAGATTTGGAAAAGAAAGTTTTTAGATTTTGGCTGCAAGAAATGGATTCTCGTTTCTGACGCTTGAAAGAATGCATTAAATGCGTTAAAAAAATTTAAAACATATTTTAAAAAAAGAAAATAAGCTTTTATCTCTATGTTGTTCGTCATAGATAATAAATATTTTCCAGAATTTGTTTTTTCACTCGCAACCATTTCAGTAAGAAAATATTTAATTGTATCCCAAGATTCAAGAAGTCGTTCGATGCATAAATAATGAGAAAGCCAGCGTGTGTCACATAATTTTAATATTTTGTGATTTGTTTCTTGGAAACATTCACAAAATTCGCGAAAAATAGCTGTTCGTTTTGGACTGCTATTTAAATATTTTGCAATTTTTTTTTAAATTATCGCAATATGCAGGCATTTTGGAACAAGCAGCATGCGCTGCTAATGCGGAGGAATGGCACGCGCATGAAAATGTTAAAACATGTGGGCATATTTCTTCCAATTTTTTTTTTAAACGATAAATGTTTCCCTGTCATGACGGAAGCATTGTCGCATGATAGGGCAACAATATTTAAAAATGATATCTGTAATTTCCACATTTCACTTTTAAATGCATTGAACAACTTTTCTGCGCTTGAATCTTTGGCATCAATATTTATTAATTTAACTAATTGCGAGCGAACATCTAATGTCTCCGGATCAACGTATCGGACAAAAAAAGTCATCCATTTATTATTAGTGAGATCAGATGTTTCATCGATAAATATCGAAAATTTTGTGTTTTGAATAATATTGACAACACGATTAGTCTCAACCGGGCATACAACGTTTGTAATAATATTTGTACATTTTGTTCGACCCATACTCATACTATTCAACACATTAGGATCTTTTCCTATATGTTGGAAAAAATTAAGAATTTCTTTTGCCGTATAAGGAATATTTGTGATAAGGAATATTTTTCTCGGCAATTAATGCGGCATATCTGATTTCCGCTGATTTCTTACGCTCATCAAAAGATAAAAGTGATTCATTAATTTGTATATTTGAATCCTCATTCGAAACTCTTGTTTCAATATAATTTTTTTCTTTATTTATATGAACATTAGATTCTGCGTGACGATAGATTTGCCATAAACCGCCAGCGATAGATTTATCACAAATCGAACAAAAAAATAAGCTTGCATCATGTGGCACTTCACGTAACCAACATTTAAATTGCTGAATTTCTAACCATTTTTGTTGAAATTTTGATTTACGCAATTTTTTTATTGGCGAATCAACATTATTATTATTATCAGTTAGCGTATTTACCTTAATATTATTTTTGTGACACGCAGAATCCGCATGTCTTGATAGTGTTGAATTGCACGAATAATTATTATTGCATATACTACAATAATAAAGACTATCGTCGGATGGTACTTTGCGTATCCAAGATTTATATCGATCATCACTAAGCCAAGCTTCTAAAAAATTTCGCTTACGTTTTTTGGTTAATTGATCACACATTTTGATTATCTATTCTTAACTTAATTTATTTTCTCGTCGGCACAATATCACCAATCTTTTGTCGATTGCTTTGAACTATCTTTTGACTGGGTCACGAACGTATTCGCAAGACAAGCACAGTCAACAGTCAACAATCAACAATTAGTCGATAACAGTCGACATGAGTCGAGAAAAAAACAATGTCAAACACATATAATATTTTAAATATATATTTGGATATACCGAGTGTCCCAGATCACCCGTACATCCCTTTTAAAATGAAAATAAATGGCTTTTATCAAAAATCGCGAACAATTTTTAAGTAAATCGGGTACGCTCTATCAAATGGTGATATTTTCAACTTCTGATTCCGACCGGAAATACGCCATTCGCATCGGAAGTCGAATTTTTTTAGAGGTACATGGTACTTTTTATTACAGATTCGAATTGTACATGAAAAAATAAGAAACTTTTGTATCAAACGTTTTTTCTGAAACGTATTTTTTTTTTTAAATATGTTTTAAATTTTTTTAACGCATTTAATGCATTCTTTCAAGCGTCAGAAACGAGAATCCATTTATTGCAGCCAAAATCTAAAAACTTTCTTTTCCAAATCTGTGGAAATTTTATAAAAGAAGAATATTTAAAACCATTTTCTTCAAATATTATATTCTCATTAAAAGAAAATCAAAAACCTATTAATGAAATTATTTTGGGATCAGAATGTGAGGAATATCTGAACGAATTAACGTTGAAAGATCACATAAACATAGTTAAAATTGTTCGAGAGAACTGTTTAACATTTTATGTGACAGCTGCAGAAGAAATTTGTAAAAGGTTACCTATAAATAATGAATTTTTATTAAAGTTACAAGTTTTTCAATCATCTGTAAGTTTATTCGATAATAATAGACAAACATCATTTGATGATGTTTCTTTCGTAGCTAAAACTCTCGGCGGTTTTGATGAAGATGCTTTAAAAAAAAAATGGATTGCATTAACATCAGACAGTGGAAGAAAAACAAAATTTTTCTAAATTAAATTTTGACAATATATGGAAAGCAATTTTACAACGTCGGCACACGAATAATGTTTCTAAATATTCCAATTTAACGAATATTATAAATACTATTCGGACGCTTCCGAATTCTAATGCCGATCCTGAGAGAATGTTTTCTCTTTTGAACAATTTAAAAACGAAAACACGTAATAGCTTTACAACGGTTTCCGTTAATGCTATTTGTGTGTTTAAGTCCGCATTAAAAACTAGAGGAGAAACAGCTTTAAATATGCTCATTAATGAAGAGCATTTATCTCTTATGTCGGCGGATAAATTATATGCCGCTAATAAAAACAATTTAAAAGTCCATGCGGATACTGACGTAGCAGGCCCTTCCTGCGATAAATAATTTTAAAATAAATTTTTATATATATCACTTAAAAAATAAGTGTGTAAAGATATATATATGTATGTATGTATGTAAGGAAATGTGAAATAATATTTTGACCTTTTATCAATTAGAAAATTGATTATATTTTATTATTTTATTATAATTTTATTTTTTATTTTTATTTATTATTTATCATTATTTTATTATTTTATTTTAATTTTATTTTTATTATTATTCATTTATTAAATTTTTTACATTTCCTTTTTAACGGAAGAGACCATTACCTTCTCGCGGTTTCCGTTGAGCAACAAGATGTACGTCATACATTAATACAAAATAATAATAAAAAATACAATTCTATTAAAATAAATTTAAATATTTTATTACAATTATTTTTTTAAAGAAATTTTTTTTAATAAAAAAGCGTACATATTGGCCGAGTGGAAAAATTTAGATAAAAATTGAGATAAAAATATGTTAGATAAAAATTTAGATAAAAATATGTAAAATTTGTTTTTGTATATGTTATATTCTCTTTTTTAAACAACATATAAACTTTTATAAAAAAGAAATCAATAGGGAAATATTATGTGTGATAATAAGTATCGCTGCGATACTTGCAACGATGCAACTTGCATCGCCAACTCGCCAGCTCGAGATTTCGAGGATCACATAGCTATTGTATTCAGAGAGATAGGTAAGATACACTAGACCTCTCAGGAGAGAAGGGGATAGAAGCTAATCTATCCGTCTTCCTCTGTAAACCGAAGATGACCGAATGTCGAGCGTACACGGATGAGAGCTTATGCCTTAGTGTGCGAAAGTGGTGGGGATACAAATCGTGCCGCCGCTGGACGCAGCGTGTGCAATCTGGTAGCTTTGTATACAGGGTGTCCCATTTTAATGTCCCACCCCAAATAACTTTCTTATTTTTAATTTTAGAAAAAGATGTTTCAGACAAAAGTTGTATGGTTTCGAGGGGGACATAAGATGGTACCATTGGTTTGACCTTGAAGAGTTATTTCAAGGTCACATGAAGGTCAGCTTCAATTTCTTAAATGGAACCTACTATTTGTCATTGCATATTCTTGTAGCTTATCTCGGGAGCTTTCCAAAACACTATAATTAAGTACCTTTTTGTTAAGTACTTTTTAAGTTATGAAGCTTGAAATAATTTCTTAATTTTACATAAACCGTAAAATATCTTGTAAAATCTTCATTTTTCGATTATCTTACCTTAATACTTTTACGTACAAAATAATGAGAGGAATCAATTGGTGTAAAGAAAACACATAGTTGTTTTGAAGAAAAAATATGTAATTTGCAATTAACAATTCCATATTTTTTCTTAAAAACCAATTGATTCCTCTCATTATTTTGTACATAAAAGTATTAAGGTAAGATAATCGAAAAATGAAGATTTTACAAGATATTTTACGGTTTATGTAAAATTAAGAAACGATTTCAAGCCTCATAACTCGGAAAGTACTTAATGAAAACTAACTTAATTATAGTGTTTTGGAAAGCTCTCGAGATAAGCTACAAGAATATGTAATAAAAATAGGCGGTTTCATTTAAAAAATTGAGGGTAACCTTCACGTGACCTTCAAGTAACTATTTAAGGTCAAATTAATGACACCATCTTATGTCTCCTTTAAAACCATATAACTTTTGTCTGAAACATTTTTTCGTATCTCGCATATTTTTCAAAATATTTGCCTGTTAAGATTAAAATTAATCACCCGGTATATATATTAACGTTTAAAAAATTCACAATATTTTAAGTAAATAACTAAATAACTTTATGTACATGTATACATATTTTTTAGTTGGCATTTTCTCTCCCTTTCTTACATAAGCGCATTACGTTATTAAAAATTGCATTCACAGATGGAACAAATACATAAATCTTTCTCTCTCTCTCTCTCTCTCTCTCTCAAACTAGCAGATCTTATCAGAAAGAAGATGAGACTCACATGCATATGATCGAGCGAAC
Organism: Camponotus vicinus; assembly: GCF_025532165.1. Lineage (NCBI taxonomy): Eukaryota > Metazoa > Arthropoda > Insecta > Hymenoptera > Formicidae > Camponotus > Camponotus vicinus. The sequence continues at coordinate 10,353,160 of NW_028141949.1, read as the reverse complement.
ATGTGTTGCGAAGAGCGCTCTGTGCTGCACATATACATGGTTCTCTCTTGTGTGCGTGTGAGCTGCGTCCTTTTTCTGGCATCGCTGGTATCAAAGCACGTTCGCTGTTTTCTTGGCGATCTCGCGAGAGACGATTTGTTTTCGTGCTTCGCGGTTATTATCCATAAAGGATTTTACACGCGATTCTGTGAAGGATTTTGTGTTGTGTGTAAAGTGTGTAATATAAGTTTTTGATTTGCATAGGTGCAAAAATTTTCGTATTTTAATATAGAAATAACTAACAATACTAAGAACTAAGAAAAGTTTAAAAATAAAAATGTCAAATCAATGTCGCGTAGATCGTTTTTACGATAATTGTATGTATAAAGACTGTACGAGCTCAAGATCTCAAGAAAAACGTTTATATAGATTCCCACTGTAAACGGATAAAAGACATCATTTATGGATACGTAACAGTGGTAAGTTTTTATATCATGTATATTGCAGTTCTCGCGCAGGACAATTTTTTAAAATTTAGATTGAATTAAGGAATGCGAGTTTATTAAAAATGCTGATTTATTTAGATGTATTATAATGAGTGCTGCGATGGGCGGTAATACACCGAACGAAACATTGCTTGGTCAATATTAATTATTATTTACAGTTCTTGATATATTTGCGTCACAATTGTTGAGAAAAATTATAAACTTTTTAATTAAATTTACGATAACGGATAACTATGGTTAACTCGGTAACGGCTGAGGAATATAGAGCGATTTGTGTGCTTCTAGAGGCGTTGCGATACATACTGGCCGAATATTCGGTCCTCCCCTTAGATATTTTCGCGAGTCTTAGCGAATTTCTCCCATCTTACAGGCGGTGAGCGCGCGGCTAACATGTGATTACCGCGCGCTATCTCTCGAACTTCCGATTCCTATTATACAGTCAACATCCTGCCCACCATTAATAACAATTAATCCTCATTTTTTATAATTAAATTACACATCAGACAACGGAAGTTTACACAATTTATTTATAGCTCTTTTATATGTTCCGTTCCCTGTCTGTAGTGTAACAATTCGCACCTTATCATCTGTTCCCTTATGCAATTCGATTACTCGTCCTTTTTTTTGGTAACGATGAGGAAATCCTTTATGGATACCCCTGCTTCCCGGGGAGCGAGCGAGGGTTTATGTCGGACTCCCGGTCTGAAGGACCGATTTACCGACTAAAATCTCACCGGATGCCTACTCGGGTGTCTGAGGGAGGGCCGGGGATACCGAAGCATTCCTTCCGGACGTCCTCCCCCACCCATCCGACCTAACCCTGTGGGCGGACCCCTCTCCGTCAATAAATTGCCGGGTTGAGGGGCCCGCCCACGCCGCCGCCTATGCGGCGGCTCCTTCTCTAGTTGTGGCGCAGAGGAGCATCACCTCCACGCCACGCCCCCTCAGAGTTTCCGGGGGGCGGGGTCGGGGTTCGAGTCTCCCGCTCGAGCCCCGGCCCCCCGAGCCCGGAGTGGGCCTCCCCCCCCCCAATTGGGGCGAGAATTCGGGCTTACACTCCGGGCTCTTCCATTGTTGTCCCTCCGGGGGCGTGCTCCCTCCCCTCCCCTTGGGGAAGTGGGACTCGGCAGTGCTCCTGGAGGGCTCCATCTCTCCTCTATGGGTGCCGCTCCATGGAGCCCTGTGACTCCCCGGAGCGGCACCCCCTCTCTTCACGGCCGGGGGCGGGAAGGCCGTTTCAGCGGCCCCCCACTCCCTGTCGAGGTCATCCTCCTCTATCAGTGTTTGGGGGAGGACGGTGGGGGCTATGATGCCTCCGCCTTCTTGGAGGCGGGCCTCCATCCGGCGGAGGCATCGCCCCGTCTCTCAGCGGATTAGGAGAGGCGCCACGGCGACGACCCCTGCCGCGCCTCTCCCTCTCCCTCTCCCTCTCCGCGTCCTCCTTCTGCAGCATGACTTTGCTGCAGAAGGAGGACATTGCCTTCCACGCTTCTCCGCTCCCGACCATCGCTCTTATTACGGTCGGGAGGGAGAGGTCCGTCGATTACTCGTCCTAACCTCCACTTCAGGTGGCGCGTTATTATCCTATATTATTACAATATCGTTAATGTTTAAATTAATTTGTTCGCGAGTCCATTTAGTTCTGCCTTGCAGAGATGTTACATATTCTTTACTCCATCCTTTCCAAAATAATTGTGTGATTCTTTGAACGGTCTGCCAGCGATCGAGGCGATTTGTAGGTAGTTTGGTTATGTCAATGTTGGGGAGAGCAGTCAATGGACCACCAATTAAAAAATGCCTTGGTATAAGCGGTTGCAAGTCCGCGGCTGTTGAAGGTAGTTGACAAATTGGGCGTGAGTTTAAGCATGCCTCGATTTGAATTAGAATTGTGTTTAAGGGGATGCTGGAATCATCGGCGAACTCATGCGCGATTTTGAGCGCCGCCTTGAAAGAATTAAAAAAAATGTTACCGACGCAGTCGGCATGAGAGTGAGCGAGATAACAATAGGAGCGAGCGAGACAGCAATAGGAGCGAGGGAGACAGTAATAGGAGCGAGCGAGATAGTAATAGGAGCGAGCGAGACAGTAATAGGAGCGAGCGAGAAGGGAATAGCAGCGTGCAAGGAAAGGTTCGATCCTCGAGTTTTCTCTTCCAACTGCTATGCTCCTCTCGCTCGCTCCTATTACTGTCTCGCTCGCTTCTATTATTCTCTTTCGCTCGCTCGCTGAAATACATTTGTTGTGTGGTAATAATAATACACACCGCGTGATCTTTGTACATGTGTCGTTTCAAATGGTTATAAAAAAACGACTTTTTTTCTCGACCAAAATTTCGCCGCAAGGCTGAATATAATGTAGAGAACGAATAGGCATATACAAAATGTGTGTAAATTAAATTTGAAAAATATTTGTATATAATAAACATCTAATGTTATACACTTGACTTATATTTATCTGTATATAATAAATACAAATTAATTGTAATATTTAAATACATACATATTGAATATATAATTATTTTTATTTTGTATTTTATATTATAATGAATAAAATAATACTTATAATATACATATATAAATACATATATTGAATATTGTTGGAACATGTATTCATTGTTTGTGTAATTATGATGTAAAGTGTAAAATAAACATAACTATATTCAATTTGTGTAACCGTATTATATTAATTTAATAATTAATTTTGTATTTATCATATACGACTAAAATTAAGAAAAGCATATTCTTCTTTAGTTAAATTTTTTCTTCAATTATAAATGTATAGTAATATATATATTATATATATATATTTGTAAAATAAATATTTTATCATATTTGATATCTCTTAGACACTTTGCATACGTCTACTTCATCTTGTACATGGCTTCATTATATCATGGTTTTGCATATGCAAAATATGCAATAAATAGAAACTAAATATGTTACAATGTTTCTGAGAAATATGTGTATATAACACTATATATCTAATATCTTATACTTTTCTTATTTTTATCTGTGTCTAATAAATGCAAATAAATTGTTTATTATTTATAATACATATTAGATGTTGAATATATAATTATCTCTGTTTTGTATTTTATACCATAATGTGTGTGAAAAAATTATGAATACGTGTACATTTACAATAATAATCAATATATGTATTTACATATATGTATATATTGAATACTATTATAAAAATACATTTTAATAATTTCATTCATTATGGTATAAAATAGAAAAAAGCAATTTTATATTTACCTAATTGCATTATAATAAACAATTTATTTTCATTTATATTACACACAGATAAAAATTAGAAAAGTATATAATATTAGATATATAGTGTTATATACACATATTTCTAAAATTAAACATTGTTGAATATTTAGTTCCTATTTATTGCATATTTTGCAAATGCAAATCTATGATATAATGTACAAGATGAAGTAGACGTTTACAAAGTGTCTAAGAGATATTAATCAAATGTAATAAAATATTTATTTCACAAATATATATATACAGGGTGGCCCATTTTAATCCATCCAGTCGAATATCTCGAAAACCAAGCCCGGGAGAGAAAAATGTTTCAGACAAAAGTTGTTTGGTTTCGAGGGGGCCATAAGATGGTACCATTGGTTTAACCTTGAAGAGTTATTTGAAGGTCACATGAAGGTTACCTTCAATTTCTTAAATGGAACCTACTATTTGTCATTGCATATTCTTGTAGCTTATCTCGAGAGCTTTTCAAAACACTATAATTAAGTACCTCTTCGTTAAGTACTTTTTGAGTTATGAGGCTTGAAATAATTTCTTAATTTTACATAAACCGTAAAATATCTTGTAAAATATTCATTTTTCGATTATCTTACCTTAATACTTTTACGTACAAAATAATGAGAGGAATCAATTGGTGTAAAGAAAACACATAGTTGTTTTGAAGAAAAAATATGGAATTGTTAATTGCAAATTACATATTTTTTCTTCAAAACAACTATGTGTTTTCTTTACACCAATTGATTCCTCTCATTATTTTGTACGTAAAAGTATTAAGGTAAGATAAATAAATATCGAAAAATGAATATTTTGCAAGATATTTTACGGTTTATGTAAAATTAAGAAATTATTTCAAGCCTCATAACTCAAAAAGTACTTAACGAAAAGGTACTTAATTATAGTGTTTTGAAAAGCTCTCGAGATAAGCTACAAGAATATGCAATGACAAATAGTAGGTTCCATTTAAGAAATTGAAGGTAACCTTCATGTGACCTTCAAATAACTCTTCAAGGTCAAACCAATGGTACCATCTTATGTCCCCCTCGAAACCAAACAACTTTTGTCTGAAACATTTTTCTCTCCCGGGCTTGGTTTTCGAGATATTCGACTGGATGGATTAAAATGGGCCACCCTGTATATATATATATATATATATATATATATATAATAACATATATATAATATTATACATTTATAATTGAAGAGTAATCTTTAACCAAAGAAAAATATGCTTTTCTTAATTTTAGCCGTATATGATAAATACAAAATTAATTATTTAAAAAATTAATATAATACAGTTACACAATATAGTTATCTTTTACACTTAACACCATAATGACAAAAAATGAATACATGTATTTACAATACTATTTAGTACATGTATTTGTGTATATATATTAAATGTTATAAATATACGTATTAACATTTTATTCATCATGATATAAAACACAAAATAAAGATAATTATGTGTTCAATATGTAATTGTTTGTATTCAAATATTAAATAATTTATTTGTACATATTTATTATATAGAGATAAAAATACGTAAAGTATATAACACTAGGTGTATGTATATACATATAAACGTATAATGCCAGTACACGTTAGATCGCCCCTGGCTTTATTAGTATATAAATATATTTATATTAATATAAAATATTTTTAAAAATATTTCATATATAGAATGGGCCCCATCCATCGCCCATTTTCGTAAGACGCAACCATTATATTTTCGTCTTTCCGATTTGCACACCAAGTGTATAAATAATATAGCATTCTTTTTATGCAAATGAGGGACGCATTGAATATTATTATATTAAACAAATGCTATTTATTTTGATGCAACAAACATTTATTGTGAAGGGAACGGTGACAGCTTGTTAGTTTCTATTATATTCATAAAATGACGTCTCATGCGCTCTACGTCATTAGAATATTTATCCTCACAAGGATTTCTTCCTAAAACTACAGATGTAGCAAAAGCAGCTGCATAAATTCCGCAACATATGCTATCTGGTTGTTCTTGGACTTTTTCAAATATTATATTGCTTACATTTATTCTTGGATAACGTTTGCGAATATAATCTTTCTCTTTTTCTACCAATTTTTTATATGTACAGCCAGGTAAGCTGTCATATATATGCAGTTTGGAGCCATCACAGAAAATGCATCGCCAGTGATCAGTACAGTTGCCTCCAATTATTTGTAAACTGTTATCGCTATCACTGGCTGTTATCAGATCCGGAAACTCCAAATACAGAACGCTTTGCGTTTCGAAACAAGAAGTTTCTCTAACAACACGCAAGAATCTATCTAACGATTCATCGTTCAGTTTGCTCTGTACAGGCAGAACGTTCTCTCTCACCAAAGGAAGAGGAGCAATTATATCATCTAAAACTTTCTTACGTTTTGCTATTTCATCTTTAGTCAGATTTTGTTTAATCTTTGAATAACTGACTAAGATGCAATCGCTATCTTGCTCTGTATCCGAAACAGTAGCAATATTCGCTAAGTCTGTTTGCATCAAATTCAGTTTTAATCGTTTGTTTTCTTGCTTGTTATCTACATTATTTTGTTGCGCAGTTTTGCGGATAATTTTTCTTTCAGATGCTTTTTTTGAGCATCTTCTACATATTGCGGGTCTCTAATTAACATATGCCTGTTATGACGGCTATCCAAGATTTCTGGAAGCATACAGTCATGATAGAAACGTTTTAGAAAAGGCAGCATTTGATTTTCCCAAAAGTCATTGTCTCTATTTACTACCACAACTTTTAAACTTTTGGGAGTCCATATAGCGAATATGCAATAGTTTCGCTGCGTTATGTTCAACTGCCCTTGAACTTGATAAAAGAATCGATGATTTCGATTCATTTTATCATTATTTTTTCTGTCAAATATGCCTTTCAGTAAAGGCAATTTTTGTACAGCCTCATCAGCTGTTAAATTCTCTGCTGATAGAGGACATTTAATCTCTACCAAACCATCTTCATCGATAAGTCCATCGGGAGAAGCACCCAAAAATGGATTTTTATAATCAATGAACAATCCACATGGTTCAATTTTTTTATTTAATTTTGTAGCCAACTCTTTTCTGGCGACTTCCTCCCTATCGCGACCATATTTCATGGCTGCTGTGTCAATTTGTGAAGGATATAAAATGCTTTTTACAGTCGCTGCACAAGACGTTGTTGGTCTCATGCGACATACAGTTCCAAAATTGGATGCTGTTAGCATTTCACGCCTTAATGAATGCCATAGTTCACATTCATTTTGGTCTCTTGTATCCCGTTCAATTTTTTCCCTGTTTTCTGCATTTTCTGACAACTTTTCTATATGATTTATTTCAAGTTGTTTGTATACGTCAGGTGGAAGATCTGGCTTTTGTGATTGTGGGCCATAATATCGATCTGTTCCTGCCTCTCGTTTAAATTTTTTACATCTGCCATCCTCTTCTCGAGATTTTTTGGTTATCGCAACCTTTATTTGTCGTCGTTTTTCTAAATTTTTGACAGTCGGGGGAACATCCTTACACATGCTTTTGTATACTTGCGTAAGCACTTGTTGAGTATTATACTGCACAACAGCTCCCGCAATTCTAGCATTGTAAGAACCTCGTAAACCAAAATTAAGGCGCTTTCCACCTATTTCTTTGCAGATTATTGAATTAAACGCTTCTGCAGGATTGTTTGTCAAATTTAACAACAAACTATCGGAATAAGCACTCAAATACCTGACAGCACTTTCAATTTTGTCATATAAACCGTGGAATTTTAAATACGGCATATAATTTTGTATTTTCTCACGGTTTTCTTCGCATCTACGGCCACGTTGATTACATCCTTTATGCTCACCAAAAATATGGCTAGGAATATTTAAAATACCTTTTTGTAATTCCGTAGCTTTGTCATGGTGAGGTAATTTTTCCTCTTTTCGTAGAGCGGCAGCTTCTACTACTTCTTTCCGTATTTTTAAAATGTTGTTTTTTACAAGATTTCGTAGCTGTACAAAGCCACGTTTTCTGTGCTGTTTTAGTTGAACTGTACCTGCAACGACCTTCAACTTTTTGCACAAGTTGCGAAGCAAATGATTAGTGCATTCTACTTTTTTTACGGTCACCATTTGTTCGCGATACGGTGCGTTATTTAGTATGGCCTGATATACACTGCTGTCGCCATCAGCAATAACTGTTTTATATATCAGTCCATGCATTTCAAGGCTATTTTTAAAGCCTTCTACAATGGCGTCAGTAGATATGGGCCACTATGGTGCGTCAAAACAAACCCCCACCACTCGGCCCCTGGCGCCGTGGGCGTGACCAGGTGAAGTGGAGGGAGGTGTTCTGATTGGTGGAAGCAATGCCCCACCTCCCGAAGTCTCGATTTTGATTGGCTTGCACCATAGTGGCCCAGAGTTTGATTGGCTTGCACCATAGTGGTCCAGAGTTTGATTGGCTCGCACCATAGTGGCCCAGAGCTGCGATTGGTCGACGCCGGCTGTGTCGCCGATTTATCAAATTTTTATTTCCCTACCTCCGCGGTACTAGACTCGAAGAAGCAATCCTCCTCCCACTCCAGCCCTGGCCCACCTGTATAGGGTTCCGAGTCAAATTCCCGTTACCTAGCCCTTAGTCGCTCTCGCTACGTCTTGGCAGAACGAACCCCCCCACCTACCGACTTTCGGAGGGTAGCCGGCGGTATATGTCTCGAGGAAACAATCCTTATCACTCCGTCTCGGGGCCCGCTATGGAATATCGAAACAAGCCCCCTCCGCTCGAACGGTTCATGACGCACTTTATCGGAAAAAGAGACAAAGCATCTCAGTAGGAGACAATAATTATTATAATTATTATAATTATTATAATTAGACTACATTGCACTACAGAGGTAAAAAGATGAACATGCGGATGATTGAACGCGAGGCGGGGGTGTTATAAAGGAAGAAGGGAAAAGTTAAAAGTATTAAACTCGAATTAAGATAAAAAATTTTTACATTTATTAATATTTTTCAAAACCAGCCATTTTTTAATAAAATTTTTGCTTATTATTAATATACAGAAATATATACAAAGAAGAATTATATTTATATTGTTATAAATTTTACATTTTTCTTATGCTACTTACAATATTTATAATTCTATTTTTTAAAATAAAATCGGAAAATGCGCGACTTTTATTTAAAAAAGAAAAAGTCACCCAAGAAATAAGAATATTGTTATACCGACACATATCCGTATGGTAGCGAATATCTGCTATTGATAAATCTACGCTTTACTAATACCGGCGCACATATTTTTGTTTCACTTCGCGTAACAATTTCATGAAACGCCGTACGTCGAATCGCATTAAAGCGTAGATTTATCGAAGTTTCGTGATTTTCTTCTTCTTCGTTTTCCTGTGTGTCTTTTTCTCTCGCTAATAGTAGCTTTTTTATAGCATTAAAATTAATTCGTCGCGAGTTCTCGTAATTGAGAGTAATACCCTTAACTTTACAAGTTTCGTGAGTATTACCCTCCGGTGTTCGCACGATGTAGGCGTAAAATTTCGGGCCCCCGGACACGAACGCCTCGATATAGCTACCGCGGCCGTAGCTTTCGAGTTCATCCGTCATGTCGCCTAGAAAATTTCCCGTAGGCGGCATGTATTCGTTCGAATCACCGGTGCTTATAAAAATACACGAATCCGTATCGTAATATAATACACGACGATCTAAACGTTCTAGGTACTCGTACAATTTTAAACGCGCTAGTGCAGTCGTATACGCTGCTATCACGACGTTTGTTATCGGCGAGGGAACGAGAGCCTCTTGTCGCAGTCGCCACGAAACATACATTACCTCGTCATTCACGGGTAATATGTCGGTTATCTCGTATTCGGCGCTCGTTAGTAATGTCGCGAAACGTTGTTGTGTTTTTACGATTTCGGTAGTCGGCAAATTGGATCGTTGGCCGAATTTTCCCCAGAATGAATTTAAGCATAGTTTCGCAACCGAGCGTAAACCAGGATTCCGCGCGATGTTTCGCTTATCAAGAACGATACCCTCAGTTTTTTCATATTCCCTCAAGTATCGCTCTTTTGCCTCATCGTCGTTTTCCCCGCATTCGCACGGCCAACCACTGGCTTCCTGTTTAAGCTGTAAAAACGTATTAATATATTCGGCGAACAATCCACCTTGCCGCGACGCGCGATCGTATTGGCTAACTCTATATTGCCAAATTTCGCTTACCGACGTTACGAGATAACCTTTCTCGACGGCCTTGCGTAATTCGCAGGTTACCCAGGTACCCTCGAATTCACGCTCGCTATCATTATGAGTGCACGGTGTCTGAGAAAATGTTTCGCAGCAACTACGACATAACGCGAAGAGTAATTTTCCTCGTACGCGATGCGGAAGTACGGGGTGAAATAAATCACGAGGAGGGAGTACTCTACAGCGTATGAGGCCTTCGAGCGAGTCGAAATTATAATTCGGTGACCTTCCGACTAACGCGCTACATTCATCGCCGACGTAAATTTCCGGATGACCGATCGGAAAAGCGCCCGTCTTCAATACAAACGGGTATAATGAGCATACGTCGACGTAGCGTATTTTCTCCGTACCTGTGACTTCGTATTGAGTTGCGATATTTCCCGTACGCCCACCGAAAAACGCGTCGCGAGGATCGAGCGGTGGTGTTTCTACCATCGGATGGTTCGCGAGAAAATCATACATTACGCGATTGTCGCGCATTTCTTGGTTCGAAGGCGCACTCCCACTTTTCCGACACTATGTATCCCCGCTGACGAAGGCGCCATGAAACTGCGAGAGTTCGTTCATATCGCGAATTTAATGTATCTCCGCGATCCTCCCCCGACGAAAGCGCTTTATCGCGATTTACAGGGAAACAAGTTGGACATCCGTGCCAAAAGCAACCGTGAAATTGCAACACGTGACGCTGCGTCTTTCCCGCAACAGACGTTTCGAAATAACCATCGACGAGCGTACCCTCGATCGTGCGATATTCCCGCGCACGCCCCGCGTGATTTATACGGCGGTCGAGTTCGCGCTCCATCCATATCAGCCATTGTAAGGCTTTACGCGAATGATTGCTCGCGCATCTGTATCCCCCCGTAGGAATAATGCCTATCGTATCGGCTTGCAAAAAGTTTTTCCGGAAAACCGTCATGCAGGTCGAAGCAATAGTTGTACATTCCTCGAACGGGCATACATTTCCGCGATCTAGGAAAATTTTTCTAAACGCTACGCACGCTCGTCGAAGAATATCAACATCGTTACGACAATAGCGCACTATCTCGTGTTGGAAGTCGAACACGGTATTTTTTTCCCTCATTTTGGTATGCCATGTGAGAAAGCGTTCGCGCTCTTGCGATTTCATGTTATCCGGAGAATAATATTGTACATCGGGTAACGGTCCGACGTACGTTTGATTTTCGATAGTATTAAATAAATGCGGAAAAATGCCCTTATCCTCAGTATCCTTTAGCCCGAAAGCCTTAGGTAATTCGGATAAGCGCATCGGCATATAATTAACGCTATCGATGAATTTTGTATGTCCCGCGGTTAAAAGAATAATTTTTGTGCCGTTTAAAATTACTTTCGGTTCAATATCCCTACAATTTTCCACGATATATTTCAAAATAAATTGCGCGTCGAACGCTTTCGCATTATGCGCTATACAAATTATGCGTTTAAAATATTTTACCGGACGCGTAACGAAATCTACAAACTGTTTAACCGGATCGCGTTGAAATACGAACTCTCGCACTCCGCACCAATGGCACCACACGGGCATGTTATTTTCCCCCACGCATGCTTCACAAATCTGTTGCGCGATGCATAGCGTCGGAATATGTTTTTTTATATTTCCCGTTCCTTCGACCGTCTCGTCCTGCCGCGTTTCGAAATCGTAAAATACGAAAGCCACACGTCCCTTTCCGCGTTCATATGCACGTTCGTTCTTTTCCGCGTTATCACATATGTTCCGTGCTTCTTCTTCTCTCGTGCTAGATATATCTACCTCATCCGGTACCATCGCTGATGAAGATGGCCCGGCAGAGGAAATATCGACACGTTGTCGAAGAGGTTGCATATAACACATATGATTGCGCGGTTGTTGTGAACGGCATAATTTGCAATAAGAAACGCCGCATTCGCGTTTTAAATTCGATTTAACGATACGCCCGCAACTATCGCAAAATCGCACGATGCTACAAACATTAGCGCGTGTTCTACCGTCGTACGATTTCTCGCTACGATGACGCTCGAAACACCTTGCACCGTAAAATAGCCGATTGCACGCGTCGCATTTTATTTCGGCGTAAGTGGAATCGCACGGTGGTGCGGATAAGCATCGCGGGCATTTATTTAAGCACCGGTGACTATTGGGTCTATCGTTTCGGAAGCCTACATTACACGCTACGCAATAATCGCGAGTACCAGCGGCGGCTTTTAAATTTAAAATAGGATTATAATGTCGCGAATCCTCGTAATACATGATATTTAATCGCCGCGAGGACTCGCGTCCGAGAGAAGCGAGTATTTCGGCACCGTCATACATCGGTTTTTCGCCGCGACCGAAAGTATTAAAATTATACACAATAATCGCGATATTGTCGGCGGCGAAATAACGCTGGAAACGTTCGATTTCACGAATTCCACAACCCTCTTCCGGTATTGCGACACCGGCATTTCTCGTTAATTGCAATGCACATTCGCGTTATAACGAAGAATGCTGATATCTTATCGCGTTCCATTTCTCATGCAGCTCACCCGTACGGATATTACCGCGCTCGCTATAAGTTTGAGCTACTACGAGAGCTCGAGGGAAGCACAGGTTATCGGAATTATTAATTTCGACTATCGAACATTTCGCGACATCCTCCCGTGTTAACGTGACGCGACCGCGACCCGAAGGCATCGAGACATTATAAACCCGTATGTTAAATTGGTCGGCGATATCGAGACCACCGGCGCTCTGTGCTAACGAACTCACAAGTCTCCAAATGTCCTCGTAACTCAAATCACGCGCCGGACGAAAAGATATACCCGCAGGACCATGCGATAAATTCGGCGAATCAAACGATAATCCTACGTAATCGCCCGGTTCACATGAATTTAACGCATACGGGTGAATTTCGCGAAACGCGTTTTCTAACGAGTGATATATATCGTTGCCTTCAGTCAACGGACGTATCGCGAAACTCGCTTCTCTACCGATTACCCGGAATCTTCTAAATTGTCGCGCATTTTCCGATATTAAATTTACAAAATTAAAATTATTATTTCCGACCTGTTGGTGAAGTTGTTGCTGCTGCTGCTGATGTTGCTGTTGCTGTTGTTGTTGTTGCTGTTGCTGCTGGTACTCATGCTCCTCCTCCTCGTCCTCTTCACTCTCCTCGGTCTCGGATGAAATATTTTCCGAGCGGGGTAACTCGGCTACCTCCCCCTCAGTCTCATCCTCTTCCGCTTCTTCTTCCTCATTGGTGTGGGAGAGCGCAGAATTTTGTTGGCCGTCAACACCACCTCCGTATTGTACTGTTAAAAAACCGTATAAATTATAAATACTATTTTTGTTATTTTTATTATTTTAATATTTTTATACTCGAATGTAATCCGTACTATAAATATTATAATACAACGAAATAATCTCACCTTTTTAGCAATATTTGTTGTTTTTTATTCCGCTACTAATATTCTGGGGAATAGCTAATCCCCCAGCGACGAGTTTCTAAAGAAAAATTAAGAATTTGGATTAAATTCGAGCATAAAAATATATCGAGAAATAAATTATTAAAGTTACCTTCTCTGGAGGAAGCGTATATATTTTCCTCTTCTTCCTCTCTCACAGTCTCTTCTTCTTCTTCTTCTTCTTCTTCTTCTTCCAGCACTATCACTTCTTCCTCTTCCTGCACTTCTTCTTCTTCTTCCCCACTCTCTTCTGGCTCTTCTTCGTTAATCTCCACTCTCCCGCGCTCCTCCATCTCTCGCGGAAATTCTAATAATATTTCAAGATTCGAATATTTAATATTATAGAAACAAAATTTAAAACAGTTCTAAAATTATTTTTATATTTGAATTTTCGTTTTAGCCTATTTTTTACATAATCATCATCTTTACCCGGCGAGAACACTTCGCTATCAGGGCTACTGATTGCATATGTGATGTCGTCAGCGTTCATGTTTTCCTCGTCGTCGTCGTCGTCGTCAAGAACGACAACGGGAATCGCCAGATTTTCCTCGAGTAATCGCGGTCTTCCTGAAATGTAGAATATTTTTTATTAGTATTGATTATTTTTATTACTACCGAACATTCTATCCGAGAAAAATTAGCACTCGTTTTCATTACGTGCAAAACTTACGCGAAGGACCTGCCTGGGTTCTTCCTCTGCGCGGCGTCTACGTGAAGGTCGCACTATCGCTGTTCTCGCGAGATTATTGTTTCCTGTGATTAATTAGTAATTAGTAATAAATATTTAACTTTATAATCGCGATTTTTCGTATTTTTTCTTTGAAAGCAAAAATAAATAAAATAAGTAAAATAATTACCCGTCGACTGGATCCTACTGTAGTTTTGAAGTAGGTAGGTTATATGTCCACCTACATCTTCCTCTTCTTCATATTTTTCATCTTCGCTCAAGGCTCTTCGTGCACTAATTATTTCGCCGGCAATATTTAGTAATTTCGCGTCGCCGCCGAAATGCCCCAATTTATATAAAATTGCAAGCAATGTATCGGAGCAGGCACACGCGAAATTCGAAAATACGCTGTAATTATGTTCACTTGTTTCCGTTAATTTGGAAATGTAGCTCGCGGAATTTATCTTTGGAGATAAACTCGCAGCCAACTTTGCACAACTCGATATCAAATTTTTATTACACGCCATTTTTTTTTCTTAAAGGAATAACACGCGAGTGAAAATCGTACAAGTTTCCTCGGGCAAAGAAAATCTCGAAAATGCTTATATTCGGTTAAGCGTTGTCCATTTTATATATTTTCCTCCCCACTCAAAAAGGAAAATCAAACAAACCTTTATCAGCGCACGGAGAAGTCCATAAAGAATGTAGAAGTTTGAAATTTCTTGTAGTCGTATATACCGTATTGTAATTATATTTTTCACCGTAGCGCGAATAATCTATTTCATTTCTTATTTTGTTTTTCGAGAAAGCAACTGACGCTAAACATTTTGCTAATTACCTTAATTAAGTAATGGTTTACGCATATGATTTCTTAAAAACTAGGCGTAATAAAAAAAAATTTGTAATTATTTTATTTGTCAAAGATTTTTATTTTGCGTCGACCATAGCTATTGCTCGAATATAATAAATTTTTAAAATTATTTGTTTCTTTATAAGAAAAAATACACGTTTAATGCTAATAATAATAATAATACACGACGTGTTGGTGCGTGTTCGCAGTAAAGCACAGAAGGAGATATCGGGAAATATGTTGAAAACGTAGTAAAAAGTACTCTGTGAATTTTTTTTTTAAGAAAAACTTGTTATGTTATTTATTATATTTTATCGATGTACATTTATTTATTGGTTTTCATAAAATTTTCGTTTTTGTAAAATCGCACGAGAAATTTCATTAAATTTAAGCGAAAGTATCTCTACAAATATAATGCTGAAATATACATCTAAAAATGTTAAATTATTAATTTGAGTTCGAACACTTTATTCGATTTGTTCATAATTTCCTTTAATTGTGAGTTTTATAATTTCGCAATCTATGTACGATGAGGGAAGTTTTAATTCTATTTCGTTTATTATATAGTTAGCACATGTATTGACAGTATGAACGATATTAATTAATTGCGACAAATGCGTATCTATGCATTTTATAATATTTTCCAAGCCGAGGAAAGTAACTTTCTGCATCACGATAGCGGTGTTATAAGTTTTTCGTTTCTTCGACGGAGGTTGTTCTTCCTTCTCGACATTACTCGCGGAATATTCGTTGGTTTCCTTGTATGCCATTAGAATAGCCCTCGAGCCATAAGCGCTGGTAAAGTTGATGGTGATATTGTTAATAATAATCGGATTTATTCCTCCCGTTCTTTTTTGATCGTCGTTCAAATACTGTCTCATATGTTCCATGCAGGATTGAAATTGCTGCCACGTGTCGGAGTCGAGACAAATCCCATCGGCATTATTGCTCGTTAATTTAACAATTGGAACAAAACAGTCTTCCTTCGTCGATTGCAATCCCACTTGTATCTTCTTAGTGAAGGATGAATTAAGTCCGTATGTTGTTGATAGCAACAAATGTCGGTTTCTTCCACCGTTGCCGATTTTATTGTCTCCATTTCCCGGCTCCTTAATATCGCAAACATGCGAGGATTTCACAAAACTGGCTATTTCGGTCGTTCCAGCCATTACTATTAACCACTCGAAACAAACTCGAAAAATGTACTGTGCAAAAAATAATCACAACAACAACGTTAGCGTATTTGCGTAGAATTTTTCTTCTTCGCTCGAGACTTAACTTCTGTTAACGACGAAATTCGAATGAATACACGGTTTGTCCTCGCGCTTATATTACTGCTTCTCCCACCTAAAAAAAAATCTAAGCAAAAAGAGTGGGGGGAAATAATATGGGCAGAAGTGAGCATAAATGCGTATTCAAACAAAATATTTTACAATAATCAAAGAAAAATACCGAGAAACTTCTATAAACGTTTCTAGAAACTTCTAAAAATTTTCTCTAAGCTATATCTCGAGTGATTCACCACGGGAAAAATATTTAGGGGATGTTTTATTAAGGAAGATTCGAATGATAAATTTATAGATATTACGGGCGGGGGTATATCTGAATGTTTAATTTAAAAAAAATGTGAAATCTTATCAGATTTCTTAGTCGATACGGTATATATGCTGTTTTAGCATGAGAAAAAAATAGGTTGAGGATTTAGGATGAGGGTTTCGCTAGGGTAGATTCAAGGTGAGAAAGATTTTCCATATCTTCCTAAATTATTTGGAAACAGAATTGTTTTCTTAATCACTATTGCAAATATAGCGGGGTTATTTTAAAATGAAAACCATTGACGGTTATCTTAAGATGAGATTATTTTATTGAATGTCTCTAGTTTTTTAACGTGTGTTTAGGGTTTTAAGAATCTCTAGATATTATTATTATATCACGGGGGGATAGTGTTTGTCTGAGTCAGCTATCGGTTGATTCATAAAATACGAGTATGTACAGGTATTTTGTAATTTAGGCGATACATCGATTTAAAATATATTTTCCAGAATTTAAGCATTTTATTTTTACTATAAGCGTATATGGAGAATCAATTATAAGCTCATTAGCGTTGGTGCTCGCGAAAGTCGCCGATGCGAGCCTACCCTCGCGCGAATACGCTTACTCGCGGTCGCGCGTCGTGTATCATCTAATCAGCGGTGCTTTCCGCTCGCACGCGTAACAGAGAACGCTAGCGCGAGCACGTGGCCGGCGCGGATGGGGCCCCACGCGAATAAGCTTATTTTCTTCTTACATTCCTGTATAATATTCGAGGAGCATGCGCATTTTTTTCTTTCTTAGATTATTGTTGTTAAATATCGTCGTTTACTTTTTTATTTATGAGATTGTTCCTAAACGCGAAATCGATTATTTTGTGTAATGGACGTGCGCTGGAAACATCCTTGGACGTCGATCGTCTGCGGTCCTACGGGATGCGGGAAAACAATTTTCGTGAAAACATTTCTTCGACATTTATCCCGCATGTCCGATGTCCGATTCGAGAGAATTTTATTTTATTACGCCGAGTGGCAAGATGCGTATCAGTGCTTACATTGCGACACGGGAGAGAGAGAAGAAGAGAAAAGCGAGAGCAAATATAGCGATAATGCTTTAATAAAATCGAGGAAAAATATAATCGAATTTCGCGAAGGGTTACCGCGTCCGGAGGATTATTCTAACGATGCGCTTTCTCCGAAATTGGTGATAATCGACGATCTTATGAGGGAATCGTCTTCGTGCGACGCTATCGTGGATCTATTTACAAAAGGAAGTCATCATAAGAATCTCAGCGTTATACTCATTTCGCAAAATCTTTTCCATCAGGGACGTGGACAGCGCGACATATCTCTCAACGCGAATTATATAGTAGTTTTCAAAAATCCGCGCGATCGTGCGCAAATTCGTCATTTAGCGCGTCAGGTATATCCCGACGATCCAAAATTTATGGAAGAAGCGTACTACGACGCTACCTCGAAGCCGCATGGATATTTATTGCTCGATTTGAAACAATCGACTCCAGACGAATACCGATTTCGCACGTGTATCTTTCCGGAGGATACTCTACATTACGTCTACATACCACGTAAATCTGTCATTAGAGCCGGAAGCGTATAAAAGAAAGGTATTCGCAGCCGCGAGTTGTAGTTGTGCGATTACGACGCAATGGTGAAAAAAGCAGACCCTAACAAAACATCATCGACAGCGACAGCGAGGAATTTACCGAATAGCGCAATAAAGACTGCAAAACGTTGCATCGGAGAGAGGAACCTGTGTCTCTTAAAAACTCTATGCTATTTGAAAAAAAATCAAAGAGCGGCGTTCTTACGCGATGCCGACAATAAATTTGTAAAGTGTATTCAGGAGTGTATTTTCAATACGCTCGAAGGTAACGTACCGCTCGAATCTAGCGAAAAAAAGCGCTTGTCCAAGCATAAAACGACTTTACGGCGCATCGCGGCAAAGCGGGGTAATTTGAAGACTAAAAGAAAACTATTGGTACAACGCGGAGGATTTTTACCCTATATTATCGGTCCTATACTCGGAGCTTTATTATCACGGATTATCGGCGAGTGAAAAGAAATACAATTCTTTATATTCTTTGTGAGGAAAAATAATAATATTTGGAAAAGTATTAAAAATGGAAAAGGCTAAAAAAATGGTTTTAATTTCTACGGAAAATCTCGAAAAAATGCAACGAATGCAGCAGCAGCAGCAGCAAAATCAACAGTCGGAAAATGTTAATAATACGGAAAATGATAATAATAAATCTGTACGGACACCGGGAACCCCTTTATCGCGACTCGATGCGGAGATGTGTCGTATTCTCAATCTCTCGACTCCCGCCGACGAGGGTGAAAGATGGAAAATGTATAAAGAAGTACTTCAACGTTATCTTTACTTTGTTCGGGATGCAAAAAAGCGTTTTCGCAAAGATTCGCGTGGGGCTTTAAACGGCGACGCCGATGATAAAACTGAGCAAGACGAGGACATGTACTTGGAAGATGACGATACCGAAGAATTTACGCGTACTTTAATTAGTAGCGTTGAAGATGGAGGAGGAGGTGACGCTAATAGTTTCGGAAAAAAACGCGATCAATCGGCGGAAATGATTAAAAATATAATCGAAAGTGTGCCGAAAACTTATCGCTACAAAGCTCACACGCTATTGAAATATTTACTCGATGCTCCGTCGTCAAAGATCGGTTGGGATAGACAAGGACTCGTGACTATAAACGGTGCGGTTGTAACGGGTTCGAATATTAGCGATCTCATAAATGACGCGATACGCGAGAGAAAAACAGTAAAAGCAATCGGAAGAGTTCAGTTTGCGCGATTACTGCAGGACATAAACACACCTTCCACTCTCATAGGAAATCGTAGTTTTTTACACGTAGGCAAAATAGCTCGTCGTATTAAAAGCAGCGAATTAGCAGCTGTTACTTCCACTCCGAAAACTCGTCGTTCACGCAGCAGGTTAAACGAGACGGTTGTATCCGAAGGAGATACGGTATTTATATCTGCCGATGAGGATGAGGATGAGGCCGATAAAACATTAGCAAGTAAGGACGAGAATTCCCCGACGAAGAAAGCAAGAGGTTTATTCGGTTGGAGCAAATTCTAATAAGATGGAACTCGAAAAATTATATTACGATCCTTCGCACTACGCGGGTTATTCAGCGACGGTCAATTTATCACGAGCGGCTAAGTCGAATTTCTCGCGTAACGAGGTTGTCGACTGGTTTAAATCGCAAGACGCGTACACGCTGCATCGTCCAGTACGACGAAAATTTCCGCGTTTACATTATAACGTGACAAATATCGATGATTTATGGGAGGCTGATTTAATCGATCTTCGTAATCTTAAGAGTTATAACGACGGATATTCCTATCTACTGGTGGTTATCGATGTACTTAGCAAAGGGCCTAGGGGGATAAGCATGTAAAAGTTGCCCCCGCCCGTATCAAGTCGAGATTGGCATCATAGATTGGCATCTATGTGTCTAAAAAATCCTGTAAATATCAACCTTAAAATTGCATTTTTGTAGGAGTTATGGAGAGGGAAAGCAAAATCAAAAAAGTGATTTTTCTCGAAAACGACTGAACCGATTTTGATGAAAAAAATATATGTTATGAACATCAACAAGACTATTTTAAGAATAAATTAAAAAAAAAATTCTGACCAAAAATACGAGTAAAAAAAATTTTTGAATTTTTCAAAATTTTTTTTGAGGTTATGTTTTAGAGATACACCTCCAATTTTTTTTTTGTTTAAATCTTAAAATGTCTGCTTTAACATCTATTTTTTCCAAATTTTTCGTAGAGGTACTTCATGGCGAAAAATGATGAAAATCATGCATGCGGCGCGGTACCACGCTTTCACAGCACACTCTCGCTCCAGGCGCGTATATCGAATGTTCTAGTCTGGTTAGTATGCTGGATTCTTGAATTATTTTACGACAAAGTTAGTAAGAATTTTGATTTTATTTTTACTTGTACGTTTATTTTAAGCGCCTTTCGAAAAAGTTAAGTTTTAGTGAAATTATGATTTCTGTAACGATACCTACGTGATTCATCAGATCAGATGAAATAATTGAAAATCTATTTCGTGAAAAACGGTTAAAAAGAATGTTAACATTTTATGTATATAAAGTATTTAAATAAGGATCGTCAGTTCGTCAGATCTGCAGTTAGTCTATAAAAATAAGTGTCCAGAATTCACTATGAAAAGGATGCAGTACGGTTTTGAACTCCTTATCGGAGTGCTTTGTTAGTGTGAGTCCCCTCGCCTCTCAGAAAACCGGGTACTTTTTATAGGAGTTGAGATTATTATTTTTTTAATCTTCATCACTATCACTCTCAATTACTGGAATGTAATTGTATTTCTTGAATACTTCGCTGAGTATTTCGGCCGGTTTGAAAATTTTTGATAAATACCTAGCATGAGATAAATAATACACCACTGCAGCAATATGGGAGCAACAACCAACAGACCGTTTGCCATTGGCACATTCACATGTGTAATGTGTCAAACCAGAAACACCAACACTGTTAGGTTTATATCTTAAGAAGCATCGATATGCTGTTCGACAAATATGACGAGATGGAACTTTCAATTTGAGTACATTTGACTGATCTTTAACATACTCAATTTTTAGTTTACCATCTTTGTCAACCATTTCTGCCAAATATGATATGGCTTGACCGCGTTGGTATGAACCGGTGAATAAGATTTTCAAATCTCTTTCTGGCATTTCTACTAACTTTGTCCTAAAATAATTCAAGAATCCAGCATACTAACCAGACTAGAACATTCGATATACGCGCCTGGATCGAGAGTGTGCTGTGAAAGCGTGGTACCGCGCCGCATGCATGATTTTCATCATTTTTCGCCATGAAGTACCTCTACGAAAAATTTGGAAAAAATAGATGTTAAAGCAGACATTTTAAGATTTAAACAAAAAAAAATTGGAGGTGTATCTCTAAAACATAACCTCAAAAAAAATTTTGAAAAATTCAAAAATTTTTTTTACTCGTATTTTTGGTCAGAATTTTTTTTTTAATTTATTCTTAAAATAGTCTTGTTGATGTTCATAACATATATTTTTTTCATCAAAATCGGTTCAGTCGTTTTCGAGAAAAATCACTTTTTTGATTTTGCTTTCCCTCTCCATAACTCCTACAAAAATGCAATTTTAAGGTTGATATTTACAGGATTTTTTAGACACATAGATGCCAATCTATGATGCCAATCTCGACTTGATACGGGCGGGGGCAACTTTTACATGCTTATTCCCCTAGGCCCTTTGCTTGGGTAGAACCTTTGCGCGATAAAACTTCGGCGTGCGTGATAAAGGCCTTTCAGAACATATTCTCGAGAAACAAAAAACGTTTACCCGTTTACCTACAAACCGACAAAGGTAAAGAATTTATCGCGAGCGCTGTACAAAAATTCTTAAAAGAAAAAAACATCCGATTTCGTGTAGCGCGAAATCCCGATATCAAAGCAGCTATAGTCGAACGTTTCAATAGAACACTTAAGGAGAGGATGTGGCGCTATTTTACACATAAAAATACTCGCCGTTATATCGATATTTTGCAGGATATTGTTCACGCTTACAATCATACTCGTCATTCTAGCATTAAAATGCAACCAGCGATCGTTACGTTGGAAAATGCGCGTATCGCGCGAGAAAATATGAATCGATGTGGAATATCAATGCCGAAGATGCTGAAGGAAGAAAAAATCGCGGGCGCAAACAAAAGTGTAAATACAGAGCGGGCGAGCTCGTACGCATTAGTAGAGCAAAAGCAGCGTTTGAGAAAGGATACGAGGCGGGATGGAGTGAAGAAATATTTCGAATTCATCGCGTTCTCGAATGGAGAAGACCTCCTGTATACGAACTAAGCGATTTACAGGGCGAGGTTATAGACGGGATTTTTTACGAGCAGGAATTAACGCAAGTTATTAAAGACTTACGAGAGGGAGAATTTATCGTAGACCACGTGATAAAAACCAAGGGACGGGGCGACAATAAACAATTACTAGTTAGTTGGCGGGGATATCCTTCTAAATTCAATTCTTGGATATCAGCCTCGAGTTTAATATCAAAATGAGAGGGGAAGAATTTCACATAATCCTCCCGAGTAATAGTAGCATGCGCTACTTTCCGGAAAATAAAACAACGTGTTTCACCACCGAATTACCTCAACGTATAGACTTAAGCGGTCGTTGGGAAGTAGCGCTCACGGAGATCCAGTTTCCGTGTAGCTTTTTACATATACGCCCTGGAGAAGGAACAATAAAATTTATCGATATTAATAAGAGCATCGATGCGTTTTCTCATGCGGATCGAAGTCGAAGTATCACCAGGCGTTTATTCGAGCGTACGCGATATTATAGAAACAATGAATGACGCGTGCAAACCCGTAAAAGCCCATGTCGTTTGGGAATTAAAAGCTGGTGGTAAAGTTGTTATGAGACTTTCCTGCAAAGAGAGGAAATGCGATATGGAACATCATGTGCATTTTTCCGACAAGCTTTGTCGTATGCTCGGTTTTGATTCACGCTGTGGAAGTTCGAACGATCTACTACCGATCTACTACAATCCTGACATTCCTCCTTCTTCGAGCATTGCTTTTCCAAAATTTCCTTTTGTACTCACGGGTGACGACTATATAATAGCCGACATACCAGCTAGTTTGTTGCGAGGTATTCCAGACAAACTTTTCGTCTACTGCGACATTTGCGAACCTTATATTACGGGCGATGTACAATCGCCTCTTCTTCGAATAGTCGCGCACGATGCACGAAACGATTATCCGTTTGCATCCACTCAGATAAAGCATTTTTCGCCCGCGCAATACATCGCGCTGCGGCGAACGAGTTTCCGTACGATCGAAATAGATATAAGAGATCAGCTGGGGAAGAGCATACCATTCGAATTCGGAACGTTGACGGTAACTTTGCATTTTAGGTGTATCGATTAGATATTATAAAATACACGGAATCCGCGAAAGAGAAAAACGCATTTGACCGTTCATTATTATTATTATTATTAATGGACTATTACTCGGTATATCGCGACGAATTACAGAACGGAGGCGGTCGCGGCGGCGGAATCCCGCGAGTTTTCGTCGGATCGCCCTATCAGCGCGGTCGCGGAATCGGCAGTTTTCTCGGGGGATTATTCAGACGCGTACTACCATATTTAGGTAAAGCCGCGCGAGCTGTGGGAAAAGAAGCTTTACGGGCTGGCGTTAATGTAATCGAAGACGTCGAAAACAATACGCCATTTAAGGTAGCGGCCAAACACCGTTTTGAAGAATCGCGAGACAAACTCAAGAGAAAAGCCAAAAAAAAAATAAGTAGTCTAATGAAGGGTTCGGGATATAAGTCTGATGCGAAAATGCATGTAGCTCAGTTCCCTTTTGTCGGGCTTGATAATCACATCGCACGATCCGCAATAACATCGGCTCGCAAGCGACGACGGACGAGTAAGAAAATCAAAGCGGTTGGGAAAAAAAGAACGAGTACAAAAGCGCAGAGAAATAAAAAGAAGAAGAAAAGTCGTACGGTTGTGAAAAAAAGACTTAAGACGTCTGCGAAACGACGTAAAATCGGTAAAAAACGTACCGTATCCGATATATTTTCTTAAGCGGTTATATTCGGAGCATTCTAATTTAACGACGGTGGCGAGCGACGGACGACAGCGAGCAATTTGCGATAAAGAAATATGTCTTTTCTTCACACGCATTCGAGCGAGTGTTTAAAGAGCGAACTAGATCTCTTCTCTCTAACACCTACGCAAACTAGCATCGAAAATTCGCAATGGATTCATTACAAACCCGTGACCTCTCTCTCGGACGACTCGCCGATAGAATTCGTCATCCCCGGACACGGAGAAGAATATTTAGATCTCACGCACACCATGCTGAGTCTTCGTCTACGTGTAGAAACAAGCGCCGATTCCGCGAGACAGGCTTCAGGAACAAGCGCCGAAAGAATAGCCGTAGGCCCTGTAAATCATTTGCTTCATTCTATCTTCAATCAAATCGACGTGTATTTCAATCAAAAGCTCGTGTCGCCTCCAAACAACGCTTACGCGTACCGAGCGTACATAGAGGCGTTGTTAAATTATTCTTCACCCGCAAAAACTTCCCATCTAACTTCCTGTCTATGGGACATGGATGCACCCGGACACATGGACGATCTGTTGGAAACAAATCCCGGCAATCCCGCTCTCGCGAGACGCGCTCGTTACATTTCCAGAGGAAAGGCGTTAGATCTCGTAGGACATCTCCATTGCGACGTTTTCAATCAAGACAAATTTTTAATTAACGGTGTAGAAGTACGGTTGAGATTCGTTCGTTCGAAAGATTCGTTCTGTCTCATGGAAAGTAGCGGAACATCGAAAATTCACATTCTCGACGCTACCTTGCTCGTTAGAAGGGCGAAAATAAGCTCGGGTTTGTTACTCGCGCATGCTAGAATGATGAGTAAAGTTACAGCCAAGTATCCGCTCACGAGAGTCGAGGTTAAAACATTCACGATTCATAGCGGCGTTATGGGTGAATCGTTAGATAATGTAATACTCGGTCAATTACCGAAGCGAGTAATAGTCGGTTTCGTTAGTAATAAAGCGTTTAACGGTGACAGAAAATTAAATCCGTTTAATTTCAAGAACTACGGAATAAATTTCTTCTCGCTGTACGTCGATGGCACGCAAATCCCCAGTAGGCCTTTGCAACCAGCTTTCTCCGAAGAGGAACCGCTTTACATCGAAGCTTATCAAACGCTTTTCTCGGGAACAGGTATTCATTTTTTGAACGAGGGAAATTCTATAAGCAGAGACGACTATTTCAAAGGGTATACTTTATTCGCTTTTGATCTTACTCCCGATCTATCCGCTAATTGCGCTGGACATTGGAATCTCGTCAAACATGGTAGTTTACGATTAGAAGTGCGATTCGTAAGAGCACTTTCCGAGACGATTAATTGTATTATCTATGCCGAATTCGATAATGTCATAGAAATCGACTCGTCTCGTCAGGTCATCGTCGATTTTTCGGGGTAAATTTTTTATAGACGCTTAAAATTGTTCCCCCTCTACTTCGCTCAAAACTCCGACATCAGTGCGCAACGTTTCGAAAAATATTCAGTTTCGTTGGAGACACGCTCGGCGTCGTTGTTTTACATAGAGCCTCGCGTCGAATCACATAAGTTTTTTTCGTAAGATGGATATAGTCGTCGATATTCAGGGTTTCCGCGATGCGAAGAAAAAGTTTATCCCTAAGGAGGTTGCTGTTGTAGCGATTGACGCTCCAATCGTCGATCATTGGATTATGATACCGACGCATTCGTTTGCCGAATTACCTGAAAAAATAAGACAAGAAAACAACTGGCTCACGCGAAATCATCACGGCATTGAATGGTTCGATGGCGAAACTAATCCGAAATATTTTACATCGCAACTGCGGCAAATTACAAGATGCGTGCGTCACATTTATGTTAGAGGAAACGAGAAAGCGAGTTATTTGAGGAATCTACTTTCTAGAAATATATATAATTTGGAAGGCATCTCACCGGCATTCAAAAATCTGACGGTAGAAGAAGAGTGCGGACATCACGGATTTCGAAAATTCGGAATCTTTCATTGTGCATTACGCAACGCTTACAAATTAAAAAGCTGGATTGTTGCGCAAAATAATTTCAGCAGCGACGGAGACAGCATTACTCAAACGACTTGCAGTTCTCCCGAAATTTTGATAGTGAGCGACGACGACGACGACGATGAAAATGAAAATATTAAAGCACAATCAAATAATAAAATAGAGAAGAAAAATCTGCAAAAAATCGAACGTGCGGCTATTAACCGCTCCGCGCAAACAGAAAATCCGTTAGCTGTACAACCCGAAAACAAGCCACCAAAAGAAATTATTCAAATAATACCGCTTGTTCGCTCGTCTTCGCTGCAAACAAATGGACTCTCGCGAAATTCTGCAAGCATTGCGCCAGCTAGATGTCAAACATGTGGGAGTCTATACTGCCGACAGATTGCCGATGGCGTGGACGAGGTCGACGGCCATCGTCGCTAATACGGACAATCATAATCGCCCTGGAGAACACTGGATCGCTTTCTTCCTCGACGAAGACGGTACAGGGACATACTTCGATAGCTACGGAATACCGCCCTTGTATCCGGGTTTTTTCCTACGTCTCCGGCGAAATTCCAACATTTATCGATGGAATACCGAACAACTACAAGGGCTTTTCTCTCAAACCTGCGGACTCTACAGTTGTGTATTTTTATATTATATGTGCAGCGGTTACGATCTCGATGGATTTCTTAGTCTTTTTTCCGAAAATTGCAAATATAACGATCATTTAATCGTAGAATTATTTCATAAAATTTTTCTTCGCGAAAAAAAACATGAAAAATATAATGTTAATTAATAGCGTGTTTAATTGTAAGAAGATATAAAAAAATTTTTGCGAAGTACTACGAATTGTATGCAGGTATATTAATAAATGTGAAAATTTTTTATCTTAATTCGTGTTTAATACTTTTAACTTTTCCCTTCTTCCTTTATAACACCCCCGCCTCGCGTTCAATCATCCGCATGTTCATCTTTTTACCTCTGTAGTGCAATGTAGTCTAATTATAATAATTATAATAATTATAATAATTATTGTCTCCTACTGAGATGCTTTGTCTCTTTTTCCGATAAAGTGCGTCATGAACCGTTCGAGCGGAGGGGGCTTGTTTCGATATTCCATAGCGGGCCCCGAGACGGAGTGGGGAGGTAAGGATTATTTCCTCGAGACATACCAGCTACCCCGAAAGTCGGTAGGTGGGGGGGTTCGTTCTGCCAAGACGTAGCGAGAGCGACTAAGGGCTAGGTAACGGGAATTTGACTCGGAACCCTATACAGGTGGGCCAGGGCTGGAGTGGAAGGAGGATTGCTTCTTCGAGTCTAGTACCGCGGAGGTAGGGAAATAAAAATTTGATAAATCGGCGACACAGCCGGCGTCGACCAATCGCAGCTCTGGGCCACTATGGTGCGAGCCAATCAAACTCTGGACCACTATGGTGCAAGCCAATCAAACTCTGGGCCACTATGGTGCAAGCCAATCAAAATCGAGACTTCGGGAGGTGGGGCATTGTTTCCACCAATCAGAACGCCTCCCTCCACTTCACCTGGCCACGCCCACGGCGCCAGGGGCCGAGTGGTGGGGGTTTGTTTTGACGCACCATAGTGGCCCATATCTACTGGCGTCACTTTCCATACTTGTAGAGCTAGCGTTGCGGTCAAAATTTTTATAACATTTGTGACTGCGTGACTCGAGTCCATTTCGCTCCGCTCTGTCACACACCGTACAAAATTTGTTGCGGATACCAATGAAGAGAACTTTTTTTGTGCGGTAACCAATTATGGCACCAACACCGGAAAGTGAATCGTAAGTGTTGCCGTACGACCTTTTCATCCAACTACCATCCGCTACAACGGTTATGTATGGAATACCATTTATAGTTTCATTCCTCTCGAGGGTGAGTTGTTTTTCTACTTCGCCTGCCATTTTCATACTTTCTGTAGCTGTTTTTTGAAAATCATCGACTAGATTTTCGCGATATTTTATATAAGTCTTTTCAGACATGCAAGGAATATTTACACCTGCACAGAACTCTTCCAGTTGGGCATAACCATTTCCAATTGTTATAGTTGTAGCTACAGCAGCTTGGTTGAGATCCAACTTTTCAGGTTCTGTGGATTCTGACCATATATTGTCTTCATAGTTGCACATTTGACATTTGAAGAAATATTGCGTCATCAACCCTTCACGATGAGATTTTATGAGTTTCCAATCTTTAAATTGGCACTCTATTCCTCGCGCATGGCTATCAAATGTTCTGTGCATCTCTGTCCATATAAAAGAAAAGTCGACAATACTGCGGCCTTTAGGCATGCATTCTTGGATACGATTTGTATCTAAAAGGCCTTTATTATCGATAACGAGATTTTCGTTATCTTCGCTATGTACAACTTTTTCTATATACATACCTGTGGTACGTCGCCTTTTATATCTTTGTACTGCATTACTTTGGTACTGATGTTTGAATCCATCTTGTCTGATGATTCCATTGATTCAACAAACTTGATGGATTCATTTTCAGTACCATTAGTAAGCTTAGTACCACGCAGACTTTCAACCCGCTGTAGGTTTAGCATTTGTCGCCTAGAAAAAAATAATCATATAATATTTATACGCATTTGAAACGTCATATAAAACATTATATACTCATTATTCCTTTCAATTTTCAAAAGAAAACTTCAAAAAGATACAATCTTAAAAGTAAGAACAGTTTTTTTCTTATTCTACTGTAAAAAAATTTTCATATACAATACAATATTATGTTCAAAGTAATTAAAACCTTTAAGAGTAAATATAACCAGTACATGATATACTTTTCTGGCATTATTGTTACGAACCAGCCCACGTCAGAATAGACGGCTCTGGCATTATTGTTACGAACCAGCCCACGTCAGAATAGACACCTCTGGCATAATTGTTATGAACCAGCCCACGTCAGAACAGACGCCTCTGGCATAATTGTTACGAACCAGCCCACGTCAGAATAGACGCCTCTGGCATAATTGTTACGAACCAGCCCACGTCAGAATAGACGCCTCTGGCATTATTATTATAACCAGTCCACATTGAAGTATGTCTCTGGCATCAATTACTATTAACTAACTATTACGATTAACTAACTGTGTAACTACTATTTATATCAAGTGTTATTTTTATCAATAAATTAGAAAAAAACTGTTCTTCATATTTTACTTTAATATCTTGTGGATGAACTGGCGGTACACGTTTCTTTTTATCGAAATATAAGATTAATTTTATAAATTTATTATTTGCTGAAGAAAAATCACAGAATAAAGAAAACCGTAGACTTCACTTTCAATATTTTATACAGGGTGTCCCATTTTAAAAGTTCCACTAGATTATCTCTATAGGAAAGCATTTAAAAAAAAAATGTTTCAAACAAAAGTTGTTTGATTCGAAGGGAGACATAAGATGGCGCCATTGGTTTGACCCTGAAGAGTCATTTGAAGGTTCACATAAAGGTCACCTTGAATTTTTTGAATGGAACACCCTATATATTTTTGCATATTTTTGTAGCTTATCTGGAGAGCTTTCCAAAACACTATAATTAAGTATTTTTTCATTAAGTACTTTTCGAGTTATGAGGCTTGAAATAATTTCTTAATTTTACATAAACCATAAAATATCTAATAAAATATTCATTTTTCGATTATCTGACCTTAATACTTTTGCACAGAACAATGTGAGGAATCAATTGGTGTAAAGAAAACACATAATAGTTTCTAAAAAAAAATATGTAATTTGCAATTAACAATTACATATTTTTTCTCAAAAACAACTGTTTTTTATTTACACTAATTGATTCCTCACATTGTTCTGTGCACAAAAGTATTAAGGTAAGATAATCGAAAAATAAATATTTTACAAGATATTTTACGGTTTATGTAAAATTAAGAAATTATTTCAAGCCTCATAACTCAAAAAGTACTTAACGAAAAGGTACTTAGTTATAGTGTTTTGGAAAGCTCTCGAGATAAGCTACAAGAGTGTACAAAAATATATAGGGTGTTCCATTTAAAAAAATTGAAGTGACCTTCACGTAACCTTCAAATGACTCTTCAAGGTCAAACCAATGGTACCGTCTTATGGCCCCCTCGAAACCAAACAACTTTTGCCTGAAACATTTTTTTCTAAAATGCACCGTTTGTGAGATATTTAGGTGTATCCAGACTTTTGGCGCACCCTGTATATATATGTATGTATGTATGTATGTAAGGAAATGTGAAATAATCTTTTGACCTTTTATCAATTAGAAAATTGATTATATTTTATTATTTTATTATAATTTTATTTTTTATTTTTATTTATTATTTATCATTATTTTATTATTTTATTTTAATTTTATTTTTATTATTGTTCATTTGTTAAATTTTTTACATTTCCTTTTTAACGGAAGAGACCACCACCTTCTCGCGGTTTCCGTTGAGCAACAAGATGTACGTCATACATTAATACAAAATAATAATAACAAACTTCAATTCTATTAAAATAAATTTAAATATTATTTTATTACAATTATTTTTTTAAAGAAATTTTTTTTTAATAAAAAAGCGTACATATTGGCCAAGAGTGGAGAAATTTAGATAAAAATTGAGATAAAAATATGTTAGATAAAAATTTAGATAAAAATATGTAAAATTTGTTTTTGTATATGTTATATTCTCTTTTTTAAACAACATATAAACTTTTATAAAAAAAAATCAATAGGAAAATATTATGTGTGATAAGTATCGCTGCGATACTTGCAACGATGCAACTTGCATCGCCAACTCGCCAGCTCGAGATTTCGAGGATCACATAGCTATTGTATTCAGAGAGATAAATAAGATACAATAGACCTCTCAGGAGAGAAGGAGACAAAAGCTAATCTATCCGTCTTCCTCTGTAAACCGAAGATGACCGAACGTCGAGCGTACACGGATGAGAGCTTATGCCTTAGTGCGCGAAAGTGGTGGGGATACAAATCGTGCCGCCGCTGGACGCAGCGTGTGCAATCTGGCATCTGCTGCAGATGCCAGATTCCGGCCTTTCGGTAGCATGCGGTAGCATGGAGGGGATAATAGAAAGAGACAAAACATGATTCTCTCTCGCTCTTTTCTCACAGAGAAGAGCGAGAGAGAATCATGTTTTGTCTCTTTCTATTATCCCCTCCATGTTACCGCATGCTACCAAAAGGCCGGAATCTGACATCTCTGGTGCGAAGGTGTGAGAAGGATAGCGCTATGTGTGGGAAAGGATAGCGCTAAGTGTGTGAAAAGGACAATGCGACAAGGATGGCATCAACGTGGGACAAGGACGACGCATTGTAAGATGACGCATAGGTGGGAGAAGGACGACGCAAAGGTAAGTGAGTGATAGCGACGAGCATATGAAAGAGAGAGAACGATAGCGCGAGAACAACGCGTGTGAGAGAGAACGATAGCGCGTACGAAAGAGAGAACGATATTGCGAAGACAACGCGTGTGAGAGAGACAATGATAATATCGCGAGACTTACAATTAGCGCGCGAGAGAGAACAATATTGCGAGAACAACGCGTGCAAGAGAGAACAATAGCGCGTACGAAAGAGAGAACGATAATATCGCGAAAATAATGACGAGTGTGATAGAGACAACGATAAAGACTTATAACTAGCGCGAGAGAGATAGCGCAAGGGATGGGAACGCAAGGAAAAGGTGTGTAAATAAATACATTTTTTTTCAATCAAAATATAAAATATAAAATTTATTAAAGTGTATTATACATATGTTGATACTTAACGCGAGAGTAGTGATGTGCTGTCGTGGGATTTTTTCCCACGCGAGAGCCTCTATGCGCATGCGTAAGCTTACGTCATAGCTGATACCACATATGTATCTAGATGCAACATTAGGTGCGCATAAAAGGTCCTTTCCCACATGGTTTTCTCGCGTTTTTCAGTAGCCATAATAACGCGTAATATGTTATATACAAAGTGCATTATTATATTTAATGTATTTGATTTCTTTGATAGAAATTTTCTCCTCTCCTTGCAACTTAATATTTTTTTTCGCACTGAGGGGAGTCTGACGATACCTTATATTTCATCAAAATACATACATTACTGAGAATTCATAGCGTTTGCTAGTGCGCATGCGCGACTTTATTCCCACAACAGCACATCACTGCGCGAGAGAACGATAATATCGCGAGAACAATGCGCGAGAGAGAGCGCAACGAAGATATCGCGAGACTTACAACTAGCGCGCGAGAGAGAGATGGCAAAGGATGGGAGCGCAAGGAGAGGCGGGTAAATAAATGTTTCTTTTTACAATTAAAAATATAAATTTATTAAAAATGTATGTGTAAATACATTTTGTGTGTGTGTGTATATGTGTGTATGTCTAATAATAAAATAATAATAAGAAAAATAATAATATAATATAAAATATAAAATTTAATTTAAAAATATAAAAATATATGAAAAATATAAAAATTAATATAAAAATATAAAATTTAATGTAAAAAAATATAGGGGAGGAAGGTGATGCGCCGGGCTAAGGGGGAGGCCGCTCCTGGAAGGCTAAGAGGGTCGATGCGCCGGAATGATGGGAGGCCGCTCCTGGAACAGAAAAAAGACATACATTTGAATAGTTTTTAATAATTTATTTTAGGATACTTTTAATGTATTATAAATTGAAAGTTACAATGTTATCCATAATCCATTTATTTTAATTTGTGCAAATGGGACGCATGTTGCATGGTATTATTTGATATAATGATTTTCTGCATTCCTTACAATAACTGCCTATTAATAGGGCACAATAATCCGTTTTATGTTTCCGAATAGAATCGGCTTTCCGAAATGAAGATGCCAGTCTAATAAAACAGTCTGAACAATATCTTATTCCTTCTTTCACATCATAATAATAATATGTGATGCAACACATTTTTATAGTCACATCCAAGTTATTTATTTCCATCTCGTTTAAATGTCGGCACTTTTTCTGTCTTAATTCATAATCATTATCACTGACATAATCAGAATCCTGAAGAACTAAGGATGGTGTTTCCTCCTCAGATTCTTCCTCAGACCCATCCTCGTCTGATTCGTCCAGATTATCGATTTCCATTAGATTATCATCTTCAATGATAATAATCTCTTCAATGTCCTCGTCGATGATAATAACATCTTTGTCATCGATGATAATAACGTCTTCTTCAGCCATTATACGTGACCAACGAAACACAAGACCAACGAAACACAGAAGAACAACGAAAGAAATAATATTCTAATGTCGCAGACTCCTCTTCATTATATATCTTTTAATATCTTTTGTCTCATTCTAACTAGAGCATCACGTCTCATCTATCTCAGCATTTCTCTACATCTTTGGCGGAGCGTGTTGAGAAAATTATCAACTATTCTTATTCGTATGGAAGGAAAAAATTAAAGTCACAGATGGAATAAAAATAATTATTTATTGCACGCATCGTAAAGAATATCATTTACAGCGCATGTTAATAATTCGCAATCAATTAATGATTCGCTGTTAAAGACATCACTCTTGCGTATCGTTTTTACAGCATCGCATACAGTAGTAATATTGTTACGTTGTAATACAGTTTAAAATTGTTTAAATTTTTCATTTACGAGATAGGTATTCTCGCATAAGGTGCTACGGGCCGCCCTCCTCCCGGGCCTGAGTGTCGTCTGCTATGCGGACGACACTTTGGTTATGGCTCGGGGAGACACGTGGGAGGACACCACCCGTCTTGCGAGAGTGGGGGTGGCACTAGTGGTTGGCCGTATACGCGCTATGGGGCTGCATGTGGCGCTTCATAAGACCGAGGCAATGTTTTTTGCAGGGCCTCGGCGGAAGCCGTCACCGCAGTCCCACCTTGACATCGAGGGAGTCCGCATCAAGGTGCAGTCCCAGATGAAATATCTGGGACTGCTCCTTGATAGCCGCTGGTGCTTTAAGGAGCACTTCTGTCGCATGACCCCCCGAATAAGAGCAGCAATTAATTCCCTGGCGGGACTGCTGCCCAACATCGGGGGGCCTAAGGACAGGGTCCGCCGCCTCTACATGGGGGTGGTCGGATCCATGATCCTTTATGGGGCCCCCGTGTGGTTCAAGGATCTGATGGCTAGCCGAAGCAGCACTGCCGTGCTGCTAGGTTTGCAGCGGAGGCTGGCCATCAGGATCACACGGGGATACAGGACCATCTCCTGCGAGGCGGCTCTAGCGGTGTCGGGGTCTATCCCATGGGACCTGCTGGCGGAGATGTATGCCTCTTTATATGAGTGGCGTACCTCTCTCCGCCGGCGGGGTATTACCCTGAGACCGCGTGCGGCGGAGGTTGCCAAGCACCAGTCCCGACAGCAAGCTATTGCTAAGTGGAAGGAGAGGCTGGCCAATGCAAAGGCCGGCCTCCGTGCTGTCGGGGCCATCCGCCCGGTCCTCGAAGACTGGGTGGATCGGCGGCATGACGGACTCTCTTTCAGGTTGGTGCAGGTGCTCACCGGGCATGGCTGCTTCGGTGAGTATCTGCACACGATGGCAAGGCGCGAGCCAACCACTGAGTGCCACCATTGTGGCGGAGACCGGGACACGGCGCAGCACACTTTAGAGGTGTGCCCGGCATGGGCCGAGTCGCGCCGTGTCCTGGTTCAATCGATAGGGGCGGATCTCTCGCTCCCGGCCGTGGTTGCGGCCATAGTCGGGGGCGAGGATGCCTGGGGCGCCATGGTCTCCTTCTGTGAGAAAGTTATCTCGCAGAAGGAGGCTGCGGAACCGGAGTGTGAGAATGATCCGTCCTCCGCTCCCATCCGTAGGAGGAGGGGAGGTGCTAGGAGGAGGGCTTATGCCCGAGTTCCCTAGCGCCTCCAGTGGGGGACAATAAAATGCCCCTCACACCTCCTCCAGAGGCGGGCTGAGGTGGATGAATATAGAATGCCACCCTGGCTGGGGACCGTGGGAGCGTTATTGCGTGAGGGACGCAAGCGCTCCCGATATACGGTCTCCCCCCGGAATGGTGACAGGATAGCGTGGCATCGTCCTGTCACCAATAACATCGAAGGATGGGGGTACTTAAGCACCTCCAATAGAAGGGACTCCTCCCCTTAGGGAGGGCTCTTGCGCGCACGAAGGGTCGTGGACGAATGCGCAAGCGATCCCGCGGTCCTCCCCAATTGTGCGCGACGATGCCACCATGGGGTTTTAGCGGGTAGTCGGAAATGTATTTTCCCGGTGTTAAGGAAATAAGCGAACACGCGGTCGCGGTCATGAAGAAGATTCAAAATATAGATATTTACACAAGCATTCCGTTACCGTGAGTTCACCGCGAAGGTTCGAGAAATTTACCTTATTTGGTTAACATGATCGCGTGAATCGCTGATTGGCAGCCCTTTGTCGTTCGATCGATTTGGCCAATAATATCGCGAGCGTGTCGGCAGCTCGATCCGGAGCTCGCCTCGCGGAACCGTCGTTGCCGCAGTGCGAGAAGGAATCGCGAGAGAAGCGTACGTAGTGAAAATTTAGCGCGACGTAGTCCAGAGACTAGTTTTGCAAAATAAAGTGTGCAGACGAGAACCGAGTCCAGTCTAATTAATAAAACGCTATCAGTTCCACTTTCCTGGCGACATCACCTCTAGCGAAAATCCTCCAAAATAGCTACAGTGTTCGTGCGAGATTCGAAGGCGCGCGGACATTGTTTGTTCCTTCGAGCCGGATATCGGTCGCATTAGTGGAATCGTAGTCGTCATTTGTCGAACATTTGTGCCATTCTCTTGAATCGATTGCAAAAATCTCATTATAGTTCATCAGACTATCAAACGGACAGTGATTTCGCAGTTAGACAGATCTATTGGACACATTGTTTGTCTCTCTCTTTGTAGTAATCGCGACTAAGCGTGAGTGAAACAAAATCTCGCACCATCGCTGCGTCACGCGGATTCCATTGTCGCTTGATAAATCTCTCGCTCTCTCGCACTCTTGGCCCCACGTGCGGCTCACGTGCCGCGGCCCTGCTCGTTCCGTCGTGTTTACGGACGAGCGTCATCATACCGGTGTTGCGCTCTTAAGCGCTCAGCACCCCGCGTAGCAAGTACGCGTCGCGGTGCCCTACGATTTAGTGATATTGTGAATCACGTGCAGTTCTGGGAACTCAGTGAGACCACCAGACAATCATGTCAGACGAAGTGCGTCAATTCCTTGTTGATCAGGCTAATGCTACTGCCTTGATTAAGCGAGTCCTAGTCAATTTTAAGAAGCTCCCCAAGGCAAATGTAACGCTTCCCAGGACGAAGGGTCGACTCTTGGATCTGAAGGATCTCTGGAACAAGATCCAACAGCTGCATAATCGACTGTCTTTTGGCGACAGCAGAAGATAGGAAAGTCATCCCCTACTTCATCAACGATGACTTCTATGAGGCCGAGGAAGCCTACAACGACGCTGCCGATTAACTTCACGAAACGATGAGTAAAATCTGTAAAGTAGAATCCTCGTCTTGTAACAATAGTACAGACTCTTCTTTTCGCGAAGCACATAGCGGCCCTGCGCTTCAGCTGCCGCGTATCTCCTTACCTAAATTTTCCGGTAATTATTTAGAATGGGAGAATTTTCGTAACACGTTCGAATCGCTCGTCGCTAATAACGATGCGCTTACAAATACTCAGAAATTTTATTTGAAATCTAGTGTCGGAGACGCTGCG
Source organism: Camponotus vicinus (assembly GCF_025532165.1). Lineage (NCBI taxonomy): Eukaryota > Metazoa > Arthropoda > Insecta > Hymenoptera > Formicidae > Camponotus > Camponotus vicinus. The sequence goes on along the minus strand of NW_028141949.1, from coordinate 10,316,317 downwards.
TTACTAATCGCTAATCTAAAGATTTCCGACGCTAATTATGATTCTGCGTGGCAGTTGTTACTGGACGAATATGATGATAAGCAGGCGCTAATACACGCTCATATTCATTCTTTTGTTAGTCTTCCGTCAATGAAAAGTGAAAATGTTATCGAACTAAAGAAGTTGCGCGATACATTGTCTGCATCATTAGCCGCTCTGACAAACCTCGGACGTTCGGTTAATCAATAGGATGACATTCTCATTTATATTATCTCCCAAAAGTTTAGTCAGCGCACGAGAAACGAATGGAATTTAAAGCGTAGCGCTTTGTCTTCTGATCTTCCTTCCTATAAGGAGTTAATGAATCCGAATTAATGAGTTTATGAATCTCTTAATGAGTTTATGAATCCGAATCCGAGGATTGACAGACCTTTCCTATTCGCCCAGCAACACGATAAATTCACGTAACAACAAATCTAAATCGTCTGTAAATAGTGTATCAGTGGTCAAATGCGTGAACTGCACCGGGAATCATAATTTAACAAAATGTGAAGACTTTCTCTCCAAGTCAATCGCGCAGCGCAACACGATTATGAAACAAAATAAGCTCTGCTTCAATTGTTTGCGATCGGGACATTTCACGTTGAAATGTAAAACCAAGGCTAGATGCACACACTGTGGTCGCGCTCATCACTCGACATTGCATGCTGTCAATAGCGAAACTCCAAAGGAGCCCGTTTTGCAAGCACCTGCGACAGCGGTCGTAGCGCAATCGCAAGCGAATGATTCGGCTGCTGCGAACGATGCAGCCGTTGCGAGCGTGCAAACCGTACAGACGCGACTCTCGTCTACGCCGAATGTTTTACTTGCTACCGCATGGGTCGACCTTCACACGTCGGAGGGTCGTCGTTTCAAAGTGCGAGCTTTACTGGATCAGAGATCCACGTTCAGTTTCATTTCAGAGTCCTTGTGTCAGATAATGAAAACGAAACGACATCGCGCCGATCTCCAAATCCGCTGTTTCGGAGAAAAATATACTGGTATCGCGAAGTCGAGAGTTCTTATAAGCTTATCGCCGTGTTCAAAAGACGCGCCGATATTTCCGTTAACCGCGTATGTGTATCAGAGAATTACTTCTTACGCAGCTTCGCAAATTCAGCCGATCGATTCGTGGTCGCATCTCCGAGACTTGTCGCTTGCGGATCCCAATCCGGCAAGTAATCATCCGATTTATTTACTGATCGGAGCTGATCTCTATGGTTCATTATTGTTAGGTGACCTTCGCCAAGGTCCTATCGGTACACCCACCGCACAGAGCATCGCGCTCGGGTGGATCTTATCTAGTCCGACGGGCGCCGCCCGACTCACGAACGAGTGCGCATCGGTCTTACATTGCGTATCGGACGCAGACGCAGACACGAATTTATTATTGCAAAAGTTTTGGGAAGACGAGGAAATCTTCCAAAAGCTTCCTTTGACTGACGAAGAAAAGCAGTGTGAGGAGCATTTCTCGTCGACTCACTCTCGCTTACCTCAGGGTAGATACGTCGTTCGTTTACCCTTCAAGCAAAGTCCTCCAATAAAAATCGGAGAATCGTTACCTATCGCTCTATTCTTTCACAATCGTACAGAAAGGAGATTGCAACAACGCTCGGATATTTGTGTTCAGTACCACGAATTTTTACGCGAGTATCAATCGCTCGGTCATATGAAGCTCGTTGACGAAACGGAAGAAACAACGGTCATTCCCGTGTATATTCCACATCACGCTGTTTTGCGCGAATCGAGCAGCACTACCAAGTTACGAGTGGTCTTTAATGCTTCGTGCAAAACCCGCGACGGAACCTCTTTAAACGACCATCTGTTAGTCGGACCGAAACTGCAGACTGACCTTGCCGCGATAATAATGCGTTGGCGTCAATGGTGCTACGTGTATACTGCCGATATCGCAAAAATGTTTCGCCAAATTTTAGTCGATCCACTTGATACGGATTTTCAAAGAATTTTGTGGCGTCCCGCCAAGGATTCGGCGATCCAGCACTTCCGTCTTCTTACGGTCACTTACGGTCTCGCCTCCGCGCCTTATCTTGCTATGCGCGTTCTAAAACAACTCGCTATGGACGACGGCCCCTCATTTCCGAAAGCTGCCGCGATTATCGGAAACTCGCTATATGTCGACGATATGCTCTTCGGAGATGATGATATTAAAGAACTGCGGGAGGCGCGGAATCAACTAATCGACCTAATGCAGAAGCGGCTTTCAGCTTCGCAAATGGGCAGCTAACTCGTCAGAACTTTTGAAAGATATTCCGGTCGGTCAACACGAGCTAATTGATCATTTTCTTACGAAAGACGACACTCTTAAGGTACTGGGCCTGTCGTAGATGCCCAAGGAAGATTTCTTCCGTTTTGTAATCTGTTCAGCAAAGCCAACGTTAACGACTAAGCGTTCAATTCTATCGTTTATCGCGAAACTTTATGACCCACTCGGATGGGCTGCTCCGACTGTTATTACAGCAAAGATTCTATTACAAGAACTCTGGTTAGTCAAGAGCGATTGGGACGACCCGGTCCCGCCAGAGTTAAATCAACGTTGGATTGATTATTATACGAGTTTAACACAATTAGGTAACGTCCGGATCCCTCGATGGACCGGACGACATAAAGAGAATTTAGACGTCGAAGTGCATGGATTCGCGGACGCGTCAAATCGCGCCTATGCCGCGGTAATATACCTGCGAGTTCTTCACTCTCTCGATAGTTTTCAAGTTAGCTTACTCGTGGCAAAAACGAAGGTCACACCTCTTAAAACAGTGAGCATCCCGCGACTCGAGCTTAAAGCTGTCGTACTCCTTTGTCGACTACTTAAATGGACGCTAAGCTCGTTAAATTTCTCTCAAGCTCCGCTCTACGGGTGGACTGATTCTACGATCACGTTAGTACGGCTCAAACAACATCCTTCCAAATGGAGCACTTATGTGGCCCATCGCGTGTCGGAAGTGCAGACCTCATTACCCACGATTCGTTGGAATCATGTCGCTTCGAAGCACAATCCCGCTGATTGTGCCTCTCGCGGTCTATCCGCGACTGACCTTGTGTCTCTGGTGGTCAGGTCCGCCATGGTTACAGAAAGCTTCTGCCTCTTGGCCGAATCACGAATCCGTGCCTTTGCTTGATTCGTTTCAGAGTTCTCAGATGTTGGGAGAAGCTCGCAAATCAGCGGTTCATCACGTTGAACGCACAACCGAGTGGGAACTCTTTAACGACTATTCGAGCTGGACTAAGTTAGTTAGGATCACCGCTTACGTCCGCCGATTCGCCGAGAATTTACGGCGAAAGAGACTCTCTCAACAACTTATTCTCTCTGTCTTAGAAGCCACGCAGCTCCGCGATGCGGCCAACTTTTGGTTTCGTTTAGTCCAACAATCCCTTTTCTCGGAGGAATTGAGAGCATTGGACAGGGGATCGCCTATTCCCCGTTCAAGTTCGCTGCGGGCTTTAAATCCTTTCCGCGGAGATGATAAATTACTCCGCCTTGGCGGGCGGTTGAGAAATGGTACTATTTGTTATTCGGAGCAACATCCGATTATACTGCCTAAGCATCGCGTATCAGAACTACTCGTAGATCAAACGCACAAAGCCACGTTTCATGGTGGCACACAGCTAACATTACGTACCTTGCGACAACGTTATTGGATTTTAGGAGCTCGTAGTTTGGTCAAAACACGTATTCGACAATGTGTAATTTGCGCGCGTCACGCGACTGCTTCTCCGATTCAAATTATGGGAGATCTTCCTCCCCCTCGTGTTACGCAATCTCCTCCATTCTCGCATACTGGAGTAGATTATGCCGGACCTTTCAGCATTACACCCTACGTAGGCCGCGGTCAGAAAACCACGAAGCGTTACGTCGCCTTATTTATCTGCCTCTCCACGAAAGCTATCCATTTAGAGGGCGTGGACGATTATTCCACTGCGGCGTTTTTCGCTGCCTTTCAACGCTTTGCAAGCCGTCGTGGCTTACCGTCGCACATGTATAGCGACAATGGCACCAATTTTCACGGTGCAGATCGCGAACTTCAGAAAAGCTTTGCCACCTTACAATCAGACCCTTCCGTGGCCGACAAGTTAGCGAATGATGGTGTGAAATGGCATTTCATACCTGCTGCGGCGCCTCATTTCGAAGGCCTCTGGGAGGCGGGTGTTAAAAGCTTTAAACACCATTTTAGACGAATAGTGGGATCCCGCACGCTCTCGAGGGCTGAATTTGCTACTGTGTAAAATCGAAGCGTGCTTAAACTCGCGTCCGATTACGGCTCTCAGCGACGATCCGAGCGATTTCTCGAGCCTAACACCGGGTCATTTTCTTGGAGAAGCCTTCATTTGCGCACAGTACAATTGGACACGTTGCAATTGCACACCGTGCTATTAGACACATAAGATTGCACACCGTTCGATTGGACACGTTACATTTGCCCACCGTTCAATTGGACACAGTTCTTTTGCGCACAGTTCTTTTGCGCACAGTTCTTTTGCGCACATTACTTTTGCCCACATTACTTTTGCGCACATTACTTTTGCCCACATTACTTTTGCCCACAGTTTTATAAACCCATGTGGAATCCCAGTTTGCGTTCCAAAGTACACGCACAGCTGCAATACCCGCCCCCCGCCCCCCCGTTGCAAACCCATGTGGAACCTCCCTTCGCATGGAAAAGTATATGTGCGCAATTGAACTGTGGGCAAAAGTAATGTGCGCAAAAGTAATGTGGGCAAAAGTAATGTGCGCAAAAGGACTGTGGGCAAAAGAACTGTGCGCAAAAGAACTGTGCGCAAAAGAACTGTGTCCAATTGAACGGTGGGCAAATGTAACGTGTCCAATCGAACGATGCGCAAAAGAACTGTGCGCAATAGAATTGTCCAATTGAACAGTGGGCAAATGTAACGTGTCCAATCGAACGGTGCGCAATCTTATCTGTCTAATAGCACGGTGTGCAATTGCAAAGTGTCCAATTGTACTGTGCGCCAATGAGCCACTCCCATTTTCTTGTTGGTCGACCGATTAACTCAGTCCCGGAGGAATCAGTAATTGATATCGACCCGACTCGTTTATCGCGTTGGCAACTCGTGCGAGCGATGCAGGAGCAGATCTGGCGCTCTTGGTCCAAGGATTATTTGCATTCGCTACAACCGCGTCATAAATGGCCTACTCCCCAGTCAGAGGTTCAAGTTAATGAATTGATTCTACTTAAGAATCCGTTGCTTCCGCCCTCCAAGTGGGAACTTGCTCGCGTACAAGAAATACACCCAGGGACCGACGGTTCACGTTCGAGTGGTCACGCTTCGCACCGCTCGCTCAGTATAAGAGGCCAATAACTCAGATTGCCCGTGCCTTTCGATCGCGACGAATCGAATAGCTTAAAGACTAAATAATGTAAGATAAGTTCTTTGTTATTGTAAGTTAGCAAATAAGTTTATTGTATGTAACCAGTCCTGGACCGTTTTGTTATGTTTCGTATCCGTTCCGCATACGAGGCGGGCGGTATGTTAAGGAAATAAGCGAACACGCGGTCCCGGTCATGAAGAAGATTCAAAATATAGATATTTACACAAGCATTCCGTTACCGTGAGTTCACCGCGAAGGTTCGAGAAATTTACCTCATTTGGTTAACATGATCGCGTGAATCGCTGATTGGCAGCCCTTTGTCGTTCGATCGATTTGGCCAATAATATCGCGAGCGTGTCGGCAGCTCGATCCGGAGCTCGCCTCGCGGAACCGTCGTTGCCGCAGTGCGAGAAGGAATCGCGAGAGAAGCGTACGTAGTGAAAATTTAGCGCGACGTAGTCCAGAGACTAGTTTTGCAAAATAAAGTGTGCAGACGAGAACCGAGTCCAGTCTAATTAATAAAACGCTATCAGTTCCACTTTCCTGGCGACATCACCTCTAGCGAAAATCCTCCAAAATAGCTACAGTGTTCGTGCGAGATTCGAAGGCGCGCGGACACCCGGAGTGCCGCAGAACCCTCGCCTTCCCGGGGCGAGGGTATGCGTAAATGCATTTCCTCATATAAAAAAAAAAGAAAAAAAAGGTATTCTCGCATAACCAATTGTGCATATGATTGATACAATTTTCAAAATTAAATAAATGTAATAATATTTGTGGTTTCATATACAAAGAATTTTCGCATAATGTGAGTTTTACAATTTTTGATTGATGCAAAATATGCATTTTGATCGTTAGGTCTCCAATCCTTAATAGGCAGTCGATTGTAGAAAACAGTCAATGTCTGCTTGCTTTTGCATCAACAAATTCCACGTTAAAAAAGGCAACACTATTTGATTGCTTCGATTATCGCCGAGAATCAGCTCCACGTACGATACAGCTCCAACGCTTATTTCAATATCCAAATACTTATACGACGTCAGGGTTAGAGCGTATCTTCTACCAAGTATACGAATCGCACAATGAGGCTGAATGCTATAAAAATATAAATAATTAGACCACAATATTAAAAAATTAATAAAAAAGAAATTTTTTTAAGTAATCGAATCTTACGTGACGCACTTGCTTCTTACACGGTGGAGTTTCGCCGTTTCGAATCGGAACGTAAAAGTTCATGTTGATTTCTTCAGCCGTGAACCTTTCACACGCGCGATTGATGCAATACTGATCGTATTAGAATTATTATTAATTCAATAGTATCGCAAATTGCGATTTAGAGGGGATTATTGCTGACGCAACATTTTAATTTCCTCTAAAATTTTGTCGCGCCGATGTACGGCTGCGGTGACATCATCCCCAGAACAAAGATTTAGCTGAATATAAAAATTTTCAAGCGCCGATGTACGGCTGCTCCCGATGCAATCACGTTAGATTTTTCAAATGTACGTGACAAAACGCGAAATTATCAAGGTTAAATTGCACACGCTATTCCGGGGAATTTTTTAAGATGAAATCATTCTAGAATGTTCGATGATAAAACAATGTATGAGACGGTATATAAAGCATGATAAAGAGGCACACCCCGCCAGTATTTTCGCTAAAGTACATCAGGACAGTCATTGGAAAGCGCTTTTCGCAAGTCTGTTACAATATGGAGGAACAAAGTTTGCGAGAGCAATCCACTTTGGTGAATTCGCTGGAAGACTACATTGTGTGGGAGCAACGATGCGATACGTATATTGAGTCGTTGGAAGAGCAAAGTCGAATCAAACGACCGCGATTATCGATCGGAAATCGACAATCGTTGATTGCTCGAATCGCGCGCCTCAAGGGTTTGAAAAATTCTTTACGCGGACGTTTCGTACACGCGGGTGCCGGATGTAGCGCGCATCAAAATGGCTTGTGTGGCGCGAAATTGATACGGTGTTCGAGAGTCGCGTATTGACTGGTGCGGTGATAAACTATAATCACATCGAACCTCGCCAATTTCTCGAGGACGCCAAAGACATTGTGTTAGAACATGTGAAGAACATTATGATAAAACATTATAATGTGAAAGTGAACACTATATTTAACGGTGAATTCGTGACCGGAGATAAACGTGCCAACAAAAGTATCAATACGAGAAACTATGAACTCTTTCGCACATCCGATTTACGCGAGTGGTACGAACGGTGCGTCATCGAGCCCACCCTAGCGTCGCTGGAAGAGTTTCAGGAACGCGACAACGGGTGGGCACTGTCGCGAATATTAAATTTGACTGTAAATATAAATAAGTATAATCCTATGCGCGCGGGATGTCACATTAAATTGCCACGGGAGGTTATGATGAAAAGAGCGGTGATTAACGTGCAATCAAAAGACAATGCGTGTTTCGCGTGGGCAGTGGTCGCCGCCCTATACCCCGCCGAAAGGAATGCGGAACGGGAATCCTCATATCCGCATTACGCGACAGTGCTGAATCTCCAGGACATTGAGTTTCCAGTGACTGTGAATCAGATTAAGAAATTTGAACTTGTTAACGACGTTTCGATCAATGTGTACAGCATTGAAAACGAAGGCATTATTCCGATACGTCTTACGGAGCAAAAGCGGGATAAGCACGTCAACTTGTTGTACGTGGAAGATGGCAACAACGTTAGACATTTCGCGTGGATCAGGAATTTATCCCGGCTCGTGAGCTCGCAACTGAGCAAACAAAAGAATCAAAAATATATCTGCGACCGGTAAGTTTAATTTATATAATTCAAATAATTATAAGATATATAACAAATTGTTCAAATCTTAATTAAAAAATTTTTTTCTTTTACAGATGCCTGCATTATTTTAGTTCAGACGACAAGTTGCAGTCGCATACGGTCGACTGTGGAAAGATGAACGATTGCGCTGTCCGATTGCCGAGCGATAAGGACAAGTGGCTTGAGTTTAACAACTTTAATCGGAAGGAGCGGCTTCCATTCGTCGTATACGCTGACCTGGAATGCGTTCTGGCCAAGACGGAAGAAGAGAAGAACGCGTACCAACATCACCAAGTATTTAGTATAGCCTATTATGTACATTGTTCGTACGACGAATCATTATCGGCGTACCATTCGCGTCGCAGTGCCGATTGTATAGCATGATTCGTCGAAGACCTTAAAAATATAGCACTGCGTGTAAAACATATCTTAACAACTAATGTCCCCATGGTAGATTTGACGTCCCAAGAGTGGGAAAAATTCCATAGCGCCACTCAATGTCATATATGTGAAAAACCATTCGCGGAAGACGATACACGCGTACGCGATCATTGCCATCTAACCGAACGGTACAGAGGTCCCGCGCATTCAAATTGTAATTTAAATTATAAAGAATCTTTTTGCATTCCGATAGTTTTTCATAATTTATTCGATTACGATTCACACTTTATTATCGAGGAAATAGCCACACCGTTCGAAGGGAAAATCGAGTTACTTCCAATAACAAAAGAGAAATATATTTCGTTTACTAAAAATGTTGATCTTAAGGAAGAAAAATCGAAAAATCAAGTAAAATTACGCTTTATCGATTCATTCAAATTTCTCGCATCGAGTCTCGACAAATTGGCATTATTTTTGGATAAAGATACTCAAAATTTTAAAATCAGAATTTCAAAATTTATCAACCGAAAATTTCAATTTATTAACACGGAAAGGCGTATTTCCGTACGAATACATTGATTCCGTTGACAAGTTGCAAAATACATGTTTACCACCGCGCGAATCATTTTACAGTTCCTTGACCGGCGAAACTGTATCCGAGACCGATTATGCACATGCCGAGAACATCTGGACGCTATTCTCCATCCGGACGCTAGGCGAATATAGCGATTTGTACCTCAAAATCGATGTCTTGTTATTAGCCGATATTTTCGAAAACTTTCGCGATAAATGTATCGAAAATTACGGACTCGACCCCGCGTATTACTATACTCTCCCCGGATACATGTGGGATGCCATGTTGAAGCATACGAAAATTACGTTTGAGTTGCTTACCAACATCGACATGGTTATGTTCATCGAACGTGGTATACGCGGCGGTCTGAGTCAATGTTCCAACAGATACGCTTGTGCTAATAACACATACATGGAGTCGTACGATCCATCGAAACCATCATCGTACTTGATGTACTTTGATGTAAATAACTTGTATGGATGGGCAATGTGTCAGCCGTTGCCCTATGCCGATTTTCGATGGGTCGACGACGTGTCCAATTTTGACGTATCATCGATCGCGCTAGATTTGCCTATAGGCTATATCCTCGAAGTCGATCTCGAGTACCCGCAACTTCACGATGCGCACACTGACCTACCGTTTTGCCCGACACGCAACAAACCACCTGGCAAGCGAGAGCTCAAGCTGCTCGCAACGTTATACGATAAGAAGCGTTACGATACACTACCGCAACCTGCAGCAGTGTACGCGTCACGGTCTTCGTATAACAAAAATACATTGAATTTTACAGTTTTCGCAATCTACCTGGCTTCAAAATTACATAGAACTAAATACACATTTCAGAACATTGGCTAAAAATGATTTCGAAAAAAATTTATACAAATTAATGAACAATGCGGTATTTGGCAAAACGATGGAAAATGTGCGGAATCGTGTAGATGTTAGGCTCATAACGAACTGGGACGGGCGGTACGGCGCAGAGGCAATGATCGCAAAGCTAAATTTCCACAGCAGAAGCGTCTTTTCTGAAAATTTAATAGCTGTGGAATTGCGAAATCTCGAGGTGAAATTCTACAAACCAATCTACGTGGGTATGTGCATACTCGACATATCCAAGACGTGTTTGTACGAGTTTCATCACGAGTATATGGCGCCAATGTATCGCGACAAAGGTAAAGTCATGTACACCGACACCGACAGTCTCATATATCACATTGAGTGCGAAGACGTATATGAGAATATGAAGCGCGACGTCAACAGATTCGACACGAGCGATTATGCGGTGGACAATGCGTACGATATACCGCTTGTAAATAAAAAGGTACCGGGTCTAATGAAGGACGAAAACAACGGTGCCATAATGACCGAATTTGTCGGGCTCAGAGCAAAGATGTACGCGTTACGAATCGATGGGAAAAAGGATACGAAGAAGGTTAAAGGCGTCAAGAGCAACGTTGTCGCGAGAACGATAACGTTTGACGATTATACGCGGTGTTTGAAAGAAGAAATTGAAATGACGCGTCAGCAGTCGTGTATACGATCGAAACTACACCAAGTATACACGATCCGCGAGATGAAAATTGTTCTGAGTCCATACGACGATAAGCGGTATATCGTACCCGAAACCACCGATACGTTACTGTAGGGATTATAGGATACCTTTGTAAATAAATGTATATTTTGTTTATTATTATTGTATATATTTTGTACATAACCATGTATATATTTTTATATTTTATACATTATATATTTTATATTTTATATTTTTTTATATTTTATATATTTTAATAAAAAATATATTTTAATTTTAATAATAAATATATTTTAATTTTAAATGTTTACAATTTTATATATTTTATACACATATTTTATATATATTTTATATATTTTAATAAATGTTTACAATACATTATTTTTATGTATCCAAGAGTTGTGTGATTTATCCATTCCCAACCATTTTACGCATACGTCATCACCCTTTTCCCACAAAATTTTTTCCACGAGATATACGTCGGGATTAGCGACGCGTTGTAGTTCGTATTCGTAGAATCCTCCAGCGACAAGATTTCCACGCGAATCTTCGAGTATGAATGTCGCAGGATTAGTTTTCTGCACTTCGACAATCTTAAAAACTTCGATCGTCCAATTAAGTGTGAAACCTTTTTCAAAGATGGTCTTGTATTTACTCACGCGTACCGAATAGCCTACTTTAAATTTTGTCGGAGCCGCAATTTTGACGTTGCTATACACCGTATTTAAAAGTTTTTCGGCGATCGCCGGAGTGACGTCGACAGGTCTTATACCGATGGTGCGATGTTTTCGCGTATTGTACTTTGCAACGAGTCGAGATAGCTGGTCGATCCATTTGTAATTTCCATTGAACGTAAACATTTTCCACATATTGTTTTTTAAAGTACGATTGAATCGTTCCACGACCAAACTTTCATAACGGAATATGTCGAGTAATGATTAATGTGTTTCTTCATGAGTTTCTGCACACTCGCGTTGTAAAATTCTTTTCCTCTGTCGGTTTGAAAATTTTTCGGACACCTTTTATCGTCTCCAATAATCTTTGCGATCGTTTCGGACATTTCGTTTCCGCTCTTACTCTTGAGCGATACGGCCCACGCATACTTGCTCAACACATCGATAACTGTGAGTATGTATTTATGACCCTTGTTGAGTCGAGAGTACGAACGCATGTCGACCACGTCCGCCTGCCACAGATCGTCGTATCCGCGTACAATGACGCGTCTTCGTGAAAAATTTCTTCTCGCCGGAGCATGTAATTCCTCGACTAGTTGTCGCTTTTCGGAGGTGTTTTTCTTCTCTCGCACGTTTGATCGAGACATAATTAATATTGCGATATTAGTATGTCTCGTTTACTGTGCCGAGTCAGATGTTGCATATCTCAGCACATTCTTTATCTCGTCCATCATTATTTGTAGCGCCTGCACGTTTGTTTCGAGCGCGATAATTTTTTGCTCAATTTCTCACTGTCGATCTCTCAAAAGTTTATCCACGTATCGTTTGTTGACGGCGTCAGTATCAGCTTCCGATTGCGCTACGCGTTGAATCTTGCACGACCTTGCGTCAAAGCCGGTAATAGTCTGGCAGAGAGCATTATCGCGAACGTAATTTCTCAATAATCTATTCCATTGATAATACAAATTATTCGACATTCCGAGCGATAATCCAAATTTATTAATCGACATTTCGGTACCGAGAACATTGACCGAATGACACGTATCGTCGACGCATAGTTTAATTTATAATAATGCCGGCCTCGCGAAGTTCTTCGATAATTGACAAGATTTCATTGTCGTGAGCATTGTTGCCGGCTCGACGCGAGGTGTCCAGCAATCGCAAACGATCTACCAATTCGTTGGGATCGTTCCAATGCACATAATCGATCATGTTGTCGCTTACAAGGGGAGTGCCAAGTAGTGAGATCACGGATTTGGCTGAATTTTAAATATGTTTGAGAGGTAACCCCCCACTACTTTATAAGCAAGTGGCACGATGCAATATTCAAGTATTCGCGAGAAATTTGCATCGAAAGTTTTGCGTGCGCCTTGTATACTGAACAGATTCGAGAGATTTTCAGGTAGTGAGCGTAGCGTAGCAGATAAGGTAGCGGACGAAAATACGTTGCAGGTTCGAATCCTACTTTTCCAATTTTTTTTTTCTTTTTTTTTATGTAAATTTATTCAAAATGCACATTAATGTGAATAATTAGGATCCATGGAGTCGTTAAGTTAAAAAGTTATTATTTTTAGTATACAAAATTTAATATTTTATATTACATTCTTATTGCTGTTTCTACCTGCGAAAACCGTTATTTTCGGGAGAGTTAGGGTGGGGATAGCCCTTGCTCTTCTTTGTCCGTTTGATTCACTCCACAGTCAAACAGCAGCTGCCGTTATAACGTTGTTATAACGAGTTGTTCAGTGACTAGTGCAGATAATATTTTGGAAACATGCAAGAGCGCACCTGCTTTACTTGCCAAGCAACGAGAAATCGCAACTAGGGAAGATGCGATAAAGATTCATTCCCTAATATTGCACCAATTAAGCGCTCCTGTTTTTATTCCAATGGTCAAATATGCATGGTTCGCGTCAAAATTAACTGTAGAAAGACCTATATTTCTTAATGTAAACGAGATCTGTTTTCCTGTATCGATATTAAAGAAACCGTGCCGTTGTGAATTGAAAGATGTAAGTTTTATTCTGTTACGTCCAGGCCCTGGAATGAGTGGGCCGTATGGAAGAACGTAACTTACTTACCCCGTGACACATTTTATTCGGGCGTGTGTATGGATCGGGTCGAACGAATGTGAAGGGCCTGACACAGGTCAGCGACCGAACGTCTCTTTAACGTTGTGTTTTTAAGCCTATTCGCTCGGTAGTCCCTTTTCGGTAAAGGAATTTAATCCTTGTTACGCGGGATGGGACCTAGTGCGATCTCAGGATTTAGGGAAGAGAACGGGTTAAATAATTAAATTATATATTAAATTAAAAATACAATATAATATTTAAAAAGATAAAGAAAGAATGAAAAATACATGTTAGCGCTTATAACTAGGTGTGTGTAAGTATCTGTGTGTATGTATATATTATCGCGGGTGTTACAATCGTTCGGAGGTCATCAATCAGAATATACAGGGAGGAATTTACGTTAAGAATCAAGTTCTGATTGGTTGTTACAATATATATATATATATATATATATATATATATATATATATATATATAATTAATATAATATAAGAAATAAAACAAAAATAAAAACCGAATGTGTAATAAGAATATGAATAACGGTTACTCATTAAAGAAAGTATAGTATTCGTCGCTTTGGCATGTTATAATTAGATTTAAAATTTTCTAAATTCGCTGAAACACAGGTCTAAATTAAAATACAATAATAAAATTAAAATAAGAGATTCGCTAAGTCTGAGCTCGAAAATCATTCATCTACTTTAACGGTTTCTTCAAAAAGTAATGATAATATAAAGAAAAATAATGTAAAGAAAATAATAATAATAATAATAATAATAATAATAATAATAATAATAATAATAATAATAATAATATAAAGGAGATGAGAAATTAAAGAAAAGTGAGTGGGAAAAATAGAAATGGAGAGTTAAATATATATAAGGAAAGGCTGAAACGAGGTATAAAATTAGAAAACTATACAAATTCGCGCCGAATAAATCAGAAAGAACAATTAAAGGGAAATAAGAATCAAGGAGTTAATCGAGAACCATCTTTCAGAGAGAAAAGGAAGGAGTTAATAAATAAAAGATGAAATGTTTCAATTTAAATGGTAAAATAATAAGATATGTGAAAGAGAGGAAATAAAAATTACTCAATTTTACTCACTACTCGTTGACATCACAAGAATGAATGCTTTGATAAAATTGCAATGGCTGAAGTCGGATCTTCGCCATTATAGCATGAAGAGTTGGTTAATGGAGATGTCCACCAGAAGATTTTTAATAAATATCCACTTACACATAATGCACAATTAAATCTTAATAAGACATTTTCGCCAAGACATAAAGCGGATTAATAATTCAATTGCGTGGCACAAGAAAGGATCCCCGAGGTTATATAATTTGAATCAGATTAAGATTGAATTCTCAAAATTCTGTATTTAACTATAACTGAATCTCAACTGTGACTAAGAAAAAAAAGTGCTAATGAATGAATGAATGAATGAATCCTCTCGCTGCAACTTGTGCTCGCGTATTTTAAAATCATTGCTCCTCCTCCTTACTGGATAATAGGGATCTTTTTGAACGAATGAGACAATTTCAATTACTCCCTTCTTAGGGACCTGTATGAAGTTAGCACCCCATTTTTCAAATTTTAAAATTCTAAAAGTTGTTCCAGGTTGTTCTAGACTTGTTCTAAATTGTTCCAGAAGATTAAATTTTTATAATAAAAATTTAAGCGGAAAATCGAAAAAAACGATTTTTTGACGTGGCCCCCATTTTTCAAAAATCAAACTTTTAAAGGTTGTTCCAGATTGTTCTAGTTGTTCCAAACATTGTTCCATAGTATTAATTCTCCAAACAAAGAATTTAAAAAGATATACTAAAAAAATAGTATCGAGCGCTCAAACAGTATTTTTATGCCTACAGCTATCATTATCATCTTATGAACATCAAATTACATATTTAAGCTAATAATTAATGTAATAACCCAGAACAACTCTCATTTTTGCCAGAACAAAGTTTTAAAGGGCACCTTACTCTTGAAGAAAGACACTTTATTTGCATTTTTTTGTATTTTTCGACCGATAACGGCACGTCAGCGACACCAAAATGTAGAACAATAATTACTAGACATAGAACAACCTGAAACAACTTTCATTTTTGCCAGAACAAATTTTTAAAGAGCACTTTACTCTAGGAGGTTAAAACCTTTTTTGCATTTTTTTGTATTTTTCGACCGATAACGGCACGTCAGCGACATCAAAATGTAGAACAATAACAACTAGACATAGAACAACCTGGAACAACTCTCATTTTTGCCAGAACAAATTTTTAAAGAGCACTTTACTCTAGGAGATAAAAACTTTTTTTGCATTTTTTTGTATTTTTCGACCGATAACGGCACGTCAGCGATATCAAAATGTAGAACAATAATCACTAGACATAGAACAACCTGGAACAACTCTCATTTTTGCCAGAACAAATTTTTAAAGAGCACTTTACTCTAAGAGGTAAAAACTTTTTTTCCATTTTTTTGCCATTTTCGATCGAACGGCGAGTTAGCGACACCAAAATGTAGAACAATAACAATTAGACATAGAACAACCCGGAACAACTCTCATTTTTGCCAGAACAAATTTTTAAATTTTTACCTCCTAGAGTAAAGTGCCCTTTAGAAATTTGTGCAACATGGCAAAAAAATGCAAAAAAAGTTTTTACCTCCTAGAGTAAAGTGCCCTTTTGAAATTTGTTCTGGCAAAAATGAGAGTTGTTCCAGGTTGTTCTATGTCTAGTGATTATTGTTCTACATTTTGATGTCGCTGACGTGCCGTTATCGGTCGAAAAATACAAAAAAATGCAAATAAAGTTTACCTCCTAGAGTAAAGTGCTCTTTAAAAATTTGTTCTGGCAAAAATGAGAGTTGTTCCAGGTTGTTCTATGTCTAGTTGTTATTGTTCTATATTTTGGTGTCGCTAACCCGCCGTTTTCGATCGAAAATGGCAAAAAAATGCAAAAAAAGTTTTTACCTCCTAGAGTAAAGTGCTCTTTAAAAATTTGTTCTGGCAAAAATGAGAGTTGTTCCAGGTTGTTCTATGTCTAGTAATTATAGTTCTACATTTTGGTGTCGCTGACGTGCCGTTATCGGTCGAAAAATACAAAAAAATGTAAATAAAGTGTCTTTCTCCAAGAGTAAAGTGCCCTTTAAAAATTTGTTCTGGCAAAAATGAGAGTTGTCCTGGGTTATTACATTAATTATTAGCTTAAATATGTAATTTGATGTTCATAAGATGATAATGATAGCTGTAGGCGTAAAAATACTGTTTGAGCGCTCGATACTATTTTTTTAGTATATCTTTTTAAATTCTTTGTTTGGAGAATTAATACTTTGGAACAATGTTTGGAACAACTAGAACAATCTGGAACAACCTTTAAAAGTTTGATTTTTGAAAAATGGCGGGCCACGTCAAAAAATCGTTTTTTTCGATTTTCCGCGAAAATTTTTATTATAAAAATTTAATCTTCTGGAACAATTTAGAACAAGTCTAGAACAACCTGGAACAACTTTTAGAATTTTAAAATTTGAAAAATGAGGTGCTAACTTCATACAGGTTTCTTAGGGACAAGGAAGTTTTTGGAAGGAGAGGGGTTTCTTGAGATTTTTAATTGGTTGAGCTCTTTGGCTCGAGACTTAGCTTTATCTAGTAGAATGGGAGTAGGATGACTAATTTACTGTTCATGAGAATTTGCTCGTGAATCAAACATATGTGTCGTCTCAAAGATTATTTAGTTTTCTTTTTGATAATTTTTCCAAGATTCCAGTGCTTTTTGTCTAAATTGTCAAATAAAAAAGTTTCATATGGACCATTATAAACATGCGAAGCACTTGGATTTTTACGTGACAGCTGTAACTACAATTTTGTTTTAAAAAATCTTAGGTTATAGCTACTGGTCACCCTTAGTATTACTTTTATTTATTGTTTCTTACTTTAAGAGACAGAGTATCATATGCCTATTGTTGACGTGGTACTTGATAAGGATCGTTTGAGCGCAAGTGGTTTTACATTTCACCGGACGTACCAACTATAAACATATACGACTATTTGATTTTATAGTAAAAAATTTGAGTTGACAGCGATTGGTCATCCGCTTAATGTCAGATTTCATTTATTATTCTCTGTCTCAGATATCTACGAGTAAGAATTGGCCCTACCAATGTTTATCGTATAATTTCGAGGAAAGAAAAGAATCGTGGAGTCCGCCGGACGTAACAATTCAATGCTCTTACTGTAAAGAGACATTGTGTTTTAAATGTTTTTACGATGATTACCACCCAAAAAATTGTACTTTTCGAGGAATCTGAATATAAATAATGTGGCATCCTGCCATACGCCACAATAATATACAGGCGCACCACACTGGGGCGCCTACCACACGGCAGCCCGCGCGTACGATACGCGCACCGTAGCGCGAACATCTAGGGGATTCCCCCCGAGCTAAATCGCAGGCCGGCCTACAGATGGCCATGAGGGCAAACCGTTTCGCGTAAGTGAAGCCCGGCAGCCTCTGTATATAAGGCCGAGCGCATCGACGGAACAGCGAGTCTCAGCTCACTAGCTCTTGGAGTGCGATTAGCTGCAGAAACTCTTTTGATATCGTAGTTTTCGACTACGTGTAATCTTTTGGGCAACGAGGCTTACGCCTCCACGTCATTCATCGCCGGCGGAGTCGGATACCACGGCCAGCGTCACCCGGGCCAGTACGACAGCCGTGGAGCGGAGGTGCAGAACCAGAGAGACGAGTCTCCTTCGAACTTCTGCCGTGGATCTTACAACCGATCACCTTGGAGCCTCCACGTCTCACCAGGCCTCCTCGTCAGCTCCTAGAAATCTGGGACATACGCATCCGGCGGTATACCTCGCCGACTGGACCTTGGACGGTCCCCGAACAGCTGTCACCACTGCCTCCTTCACCTCAGACAAGGACGACGCAAGGGACGCAAACCATTCCCTTAAGCCGCATCCACAGGGGAACACAGGCAGGCAGCTTAACCGCCGAGCAGGGCACCCAATCAGATTCGGACTGGGAAGCGAGCACCTATACGGCGGCTACACAGACCGAGCTGACCGGAAGCCTAACGGACGAGAACAACAACTCCTGGGGGCCGTTAAAACTTACCAAAACGACCCCGCGAATCTCCTACCGAGAACGGTCCTTATCAGGACTATTGTAAATAGACCTGAATAAACTGTATATAGATCATACACACTCTCTCTTCACTCCAGCGGATCCTTCACCCAGCGAGCGTGCGAAACCATACGCGGCTCTAGGGAATCTCTGGTTTCCCTCGGCAGCGAAATTACGAACACACGGCGATAGAGCGATTACCGCCATACGACGCCATAAATAAAAGTAAAATTTAAACGTGATTTTGCAGTATTTTATTAAATCAACCAAAATGTAATTCGTACGATTGCGGAAATGCAGCGTAAAATGTGTATTAATATAAAATATTAAATTTTGTATACTAAAAATAATAATTTTTTAACTTAACGACTCCATGGATCTTAATTATTCACATTAATGTGCATTTTGAATAAATTTACATAAAAGAAAAAAAAAATTGGAAAAGTAGGATTCGAACCTGCAACGTACAGTATTCTCGTCCGCTACCTTATCTGCTACGCTACGCTCACTACCTGAAAATCTCTTGAATCTATTCAGTATACAAGGCGCACGGAAAAATTTCGATGCAAATTTCTCGCGAATACTTGAATATTGCATCGTGCCACTTGCTTATAAAGTAGTGGGGGGTTACCTCTCAAACATATTTAAAATTCAGCCAAATCCGTGATCTCACTACTTGGCACTCCCCTTGTTAGCGTCATGGTGCGCGGCGCGTCTATACCTCTTCCCACCTTTCTATCGGGGAATAATGGCGCAATTATATATTTATACTTGTATCCTTTATTACTTTTACTAGGATTATTAACTTTGTTGTCACGTTTATGTGCATTTGTTGTTTTTAATATACTTTGATATTTATACAAATCGTCTTGAGTGTATTTTTTATGATTGGGAAATTTTCTAAAAATCAAATCGTAGATACCTTCGGTTCCCGTATATTATATTCTATCGATAATTATATTATTATCCTTGTCCACATCGAAACGTTTATCACCGAGCATCATTCCTTCGCTGGTAAATTTAACACCGTAGACGTAATCCATACTCTTATTTTTATCAACACTCATGATAGCTCCTATATATTTTTGCACTAGTGGACCAAAATGATCTTGGAATGTTTTCTGACCTTCGGACGTTTCTAATTCGTGTCGGACCGATGTTACAAACGAATCGGGCGTGGTCTCGTAAATTTCTTCGACGGACGGTAATGATATTGTTTGACGCGGTTGTACTTTTACCGGAGTAGAAACAGTAGCCATATTAGAAAATTGTTTCCTTCGTTTTGATCGATTCGGTGTCGAATATATCGGCGAATCGTTTATCGGCATATTTATCCGTGCTCGCTTTATTCCTTGCTTTGACTCTTTTAAAAAAAATTTTCCTCATGCTTCCCTCCGAACGTCAAACTCAATGGTTCGATTTTCGGCGCATCAGATTCCATAGTATTTTCGACAAGCTGTTTTAAAGGTTCGGTAATTGGCTTAAATTGTCTTTCCAATGCAACGTCTTCCTCCATTTTACCAGTTTTCAAAACACGATATTTTTTGCGAATTGATTCGCTCGTTTTTGCAACCTTTCTCGCAATATTTTCACGATCGCCGTTCATGATGCTCGATCGATGTGTCAATGACGCCTGATCGCTTTACGGTATCGCGAAATCATTAAATCCTCTTCTATATCGTCCATTGATCAACGTGCTGTCTTTATCAATGACTACGAAGCCATATTTGCGTTGCCAACATTTCTGACACAATGTGCGGAAATCGTAAGACATCGGTATTTACATGATCGTTGTACACATGTTTCAAGTTTGTGCCGTCTTATTTAAATAAAATCAAAAGATTCGCATTGTCGCACATAAGATGCTTAGGTAGCTTGGCGTACGTTTAACACAGATAGAAACAGTCGACGCTCGAGTGTCGACCCATTGCAAAGTACTCTCTTATTGTATCTTGCTTGTCGCATGCCACGTCAAAGATAAAGATGGAATTCGGAAGCGCCTCGCTCGGTGGAATGACATCGCTGTTATTAGAGAATGTAAAATAACCAATTTCGTCTATAGATGCTAGTAAATTTTCCAAGTATCTATATTTCGGTTGTTGAAGCGATTTCGAGTATACGTACACGTTTTCGAAACGTACACCATACGGACTTTCTATCAAACTAATCAACACGTTTGTCTTACCGCAGTTTGAAGGGCCGCAAACGATACCGCGTATAGTAGTCGGTAGCATGTTTCCAAGCTTGCGTACTTTTTTCTCCGATATTAGTCTATCGTCGAAATTTGATACTTTGATTATCCGCGCTTGTCGCACGAACCGCATGTTTTCTCTTTCGAATCAATTTTGCGAATAATCACGAGGGGGGAGACCTATTTATAGAGGTGTCTCGACTCGAAACAGCTCAGTATCAAAAATGTTTCTCCTTCTGTCGGATAAAAGAGACATTCTCTGGCTTACCGCCGAACAACTGCAGTATATCCCAAAGTTTTACTGCAAAATTTTGGTGATTACGTGGAACGATTGTGGGACAAGCTTCCAGAATATATAAAGACTGATTCGGAGGTTCGACAATATCGTTCGTGCATGCGACATTACAATCAGCCGTGGCAGCGAACGCACATCGACGGTCCGCCACCGTTAATAAATATTGCTACGAATGTCAGCGAGAATCGTAAGAGGTAACGGTCTCTTAAATCGTGCGATAAACGCGCTTCTCATCGAATTATATATTCCCGGTTATCAGTTTTGCGGCCCGGGAACTCGATTAGAGAAACGATTGGCTAGAGGCGATCGAGGCATCAATCCATTGGACGCCGCTTGTCGCGAGCACGACATTGCTTACTCGCGAAGCAACGACCTCGGCCAAACACATCGCGGATCGCATACTAGCTGCAAGAGCGCGAGAACGCATTACCGCGAGGGATTCGACTCTTCGCGAAAGAGCAGCCGCTACGACTGTTTGGGCGGCAATGAAGGCAAAGACAAAACTTGGCATGGGGATGAAAAAGCCGTCGACGACAAAGAAAAGGAAAAAACGAATACTTCCAGTAGCGAAACGCGGTGGTATTTTACCACTTTTACCGTTGTTGGGAGTTGTCGGTTCTTTGGCCGGCGGTGCGGCGGGAATCGCAAAGGCGGTAAACGATAGCGAGGCGGCGCAACGTCAGCTGGAAGAGTTACAGCGTCACAATCGCGCTATGGAAGGTCGCGGACTTTATCTCCCTCCGTACAAGCGTGGACAGGGATTCTCAACAAAGTCTAAGAGAAAAAAAAAACGTCGAAAAGACATTAAAAATGCCTACGGGTGCGACAACTAACGTGCAATTGGAACAATTGGCGAAACGTATGCACATATCTTTCTTTATTGGTGTTTTCATGCGCAATAATTTACCGATAAGCGGTGTACGACGAAACGAGAGCGGTATCGTCAATTTGGATGACGTTGATGGTACCCGGTCCCGGTACTCATTGGGTAGCGTACGCAAAGAGGGGAGATCGTGTCGTATATTTCGATAGTTTTGGAAATCTTCGACCACCCAAGGAACTTGTGCGATATTTCGGACGAGTGAAAATTGAATACAATTACGCATCTTATCAAAGTTACAATCAGAGCATCTGTGGACAGTTGTGTTTAAAATTTCTTCAAACAGTCGACGATCAATATAAAGCCTGACAATCCATCGTCACGACTCAGTATTCGTTCGACATGTCACTGACACTTACGTTGACTGGCAGAAGCAGCGTTCTCGCTTTAAGCTATTTTCCCGCTATAGATTTGACCGATGTCGATTACGAGCTCGGATTAACTGATTTTGAAACTTATCATACGATTCCGAACGTAAATTTTTCGAATAATAAATTTTACTTTGGCAACGACGACAAGGAAATTACGATTCCCGAAGGATCGTACGAATTGCACGTTATAAATGACTATCTCAAACGCGCAATTTTGCAAGATGAACACCTTTCCAGAGATGTTGAAAACGATTATGATGAGGAATATCCAATAGCGCTCCGCGCCAATCATAGCACAATAAAGAGCGAAATCAAATGTGCCTACAGAATAAACTTTACCAAACCCGACAATGTAGGATCCTTGCTTGGATTCTCGTCGAATCGTATATTGCAACCTCGCAAGTGGTACGAATCGGACGAACCGGTTAATATTATAAACGTCAATATTATTTGTGTAGAATGTAACGTGACTACTGGTGCGTACAGCAATGGCATGCGCGTACACACGATACATGAGTTTTCACCGAGCGTACCGCCAGGATATAAGATATCGGAAACGCCGGCACAGATCATTTATCTACCGATCATCGTACGGAGCATTACGGATTTAACGATACGCATTGTGGATCAAAGAGGTCGATTGCTCGATTTTCGAGGAGAGGAAATTACCGTAAGATTGCATATACGACGGCGACAAACATAGTATGCTCGTGCTGAACGAAACGGAGCACGCGAGAGACAATACTTTTACGAGGGACAATACTATTGCAGTAAGGCGAGCGGTATCGGGTGACAATAATAAGATAGCCGTTAAAAAGAAGCTGAGCGCGTTGAATCGTGAATTTTTAAAATCATTGGGATTCATCGTACGAAAAGAATGATTGATATTTTGAATATTGGAGATGAGCCAGTCTTTGACGATCGTATCGTCAAGATTGAGACTCATACGTACAATCCGTACGCAAATACGACGCTTGGATACAGCGATGAGATACGAATACCTATACAACATCAGGATTTGTACACGTTACCGTACGAAAGCTTTCTTTACATCGAGGGAAGGTTTAATGTGCGTAAAGCTAATGACAAAATGAAGGTTGTATTGGGAAACAATTGCGCCGCATTCATGTTTGATGAGCTTCGATACGAATTCGACGGAGTAGGGATTGATCGCAACAGAAATGTTGGAATAACTTCGACGCTCAAAAATTATGTCTCTCTAACGCACCAGAAAAGTATAAACTTGAAGAACGCTGCGTGGGATTTGACGTACAACGGTGACAAAAATTATTTCAACTATTGCGTACCGCTCAACATGTTGCTGGGATTTTGCGAAGATTATAAACACGTTGTGATTAACGCTCGTCACGAATTGATTTTGATACGTTCGCGCAACGGTAATAATTGTCTATTCGGACATCCATCGTCGGAAGCTGAGATTGAATTACTCAAGATACAGTGGCGTATGCCTCATGTAATATTGAACGAGATTAATAAATTGTCGATGTTGCGAATGTTGGAAAGCGGACGATACTTGAACATGAGTTTCCGATCTTGGGATCTATACGAATTTCCTCTGCTGCATAGCACGACTAAGCATTCGTGGACCGTGAAAGCCGCCTCCCAGTTAAAGAAACCACGATACGTGATCTTTGCACTGCATACTGGTAAAAAGAATTTAGTGTCACAAGATGTTACATTATTCGATGACTGCAAATTGACCAACGTTAAACTCTATTTAAACTCGGAATTTTATCCCTACGATGATTTAAATTTAGATTTTGAAAGAAATAGATTCGCCGTCCTATTCGACATGTACTCTCGTTTTCGCAAATCTTATTACGGATGCGATAACAGCACCACGCTATTAACCATTTCAAAGTTTCTACATTGCGGTCCTCTCGCGGTCATTGATTGCTCGCGACAAAACGAGTCTGTCAAAACTGCTACCGTGGACGTGAGAATAGAATTTGAATGTAGGGAAAATATACCGGCGAATACTACCGCCTATTGTCTCATCTTGCACGATCGGGTTGTCGAATATAATCCATTGACCAATGTAGTCCGCAAAATTACATAAGTCAGCAAATATCCCCTCCATTGCGTATGAAAAAAATATATAAAAGATTGAGATGTTTGACGATAGACATCAGTCTGCGATCGGATCTTGTCATCATGGCTGTGCCAACGTTTATGGATCTACAAGGGTTTATCGTTGGGAACAATTTTGTCGTGAAGGAAGCTGCGGTTCTGAGAAAGGGATCTGTACTTTCTCATTACATTTTTACATGTCCCGAACCATGGCACATGCTCACAAAATCTGAGAGATGTCAGGTTTTATGGCTGATGAAAAATCACCATGGATTATCGTGGAATGATGGACACGTTTCATATTGGAAATCGAAACGTTTAATTACAACGGCGGTGATGGGTACAACGGAGGAGGATGATGATGCGTCACCTCTCGTGTACGTTAAAGGACATGAAAAACGGCAATGGTTAGCCGATATACTGGACAATGATGTGAGAAACGATGTGATTATCGAAACTTTGGATGCAGACTATGAGGATGTAGCTTCTTTATATAACTTAGATGTTAAGAATACAGTGCGTTGTGAAAATCATGTAAAAAATTGCGCTTTACAAAATGTATTTAAGATTTATAATTGGTGGTTGAAACATCATGATAATGATTCATCGAATCCATATTTATAATAAATTGATGATGCAATATACTTTTATCGTCTTTCTTATTCTCTCCATTCTTTCCTTTTCCTTATCTATGTACGTGCGCAGTATCATGTTTCTGTACGTGACACAGCTGTAACAGATATTGTATTTCGATACTACATTGTGGTACATGATAAAACATTTAAATATTTGTTTAATAATTGAATATAGTTTTGCGTTCGATAGCCGTTGATTTCCGTTCAACGGTCGTTCGACAGTCGTTCGATGACCGTTCGTTTCCGTTTGACGGGCGTTCGACAGTCGTTCGATGACCGTTCATTTCCGTTCGACGAGCGTTTGATAGCCGTTCGACGGGCGTTCGATGACCGTTCATTTCCGTTTAATGGGCGTTCGTTTTCGTTCGATAGCCGTTCAATTGCCGTTCGATGACCGTTCGTTTCCGTTCGACAAGCGTTCGTTTCCGTTCGATGGCCGTTCAATTTCCGTTCGACGGGCGTTCATTTCCGTTCGACGTGCGTTTGATAGCCGTTCGATGACCGTTCGACGGTCGTCCATTTCCATTCGATGATCGTTCGATGGCTGTTCATTTCCGTTCGATGACCGTTCATTTCCGTTCGAAGAGCGTTTATTCCCGTTCGATGGGCGTTCGATAACCGTTCGATAGCCGTTCGACAGGCGTTCGATCAGGGTCGATCAGGGTCGACACATTAATATTATATCATGCTAAGTTGCATGGGAACACGCATACTTTTGTCTCACGACGCGTTTTCAGTAATGTGATAATGATACGTCCCTATTCTAAAGTTTCGTACCGAGACCTTGTTGTCTCCTCACACAGTTGTAATATGATAATATTAATATTATATACCACGCTGAGTTGCATGGGAACGTGCATACTTTTGTCTTACTTTTGTCTTATTGACACGTTTTTAACATGGTGATAATGCTACATCTCTACTATAAAACCCTGTACCGAGACCTCGTTGCCTCGTCATAAGTTCTGAACCGTGTACGAGAAGAGCCGAAAAAAAATAAATAAAAATGGATATGGATCAAACGAACATCTATCCGGATTGGAAGAAAAAATTATTTGACATCCTGTGCATCCTGTTTCTGAAGCTGACCTTCCTATGGAACGTAAATATCGTTTTATGATTATTTTATAAAAATTGTGAAAAAAATTGTGTATTTATAATAATTTTTTGATTTTCTAGTTTCAGGACGAAGTGGTGATTCCGGGCTTCATAAATATTCAACGCCGTCAATGGGTGCGGGCAGTGCGCCGGGAAGCACGGGAATATTTTGTAGACGTGTAGGGCGACACCCTGAAGGGCCTAGATGGAGATATCTTTGATCTGCGGCGGCTCTTCGGGGAAGAGCCCTACATAGTTATAGAAGAGGAACAATGGATCCCGCAAAATTGGAACATTGAAGAAGAGGGAGAGGAGCAGGAGGAGGAGCAGGAGTGGAGGAACAGAAATGGGTTCATAGACGTAAGTACTATTTTTATAATAAATAAATAAATTATTGTAATATTTTCATTAACACATCATTTTTTTTCTGTTGCAGGAGCGGCCTCCCCCTTAGCCCGGCGCATCCCCCCCCTTATTTTTTATTTTTTTATATTTTATATTATTATTATTATATTACTATTATATATATTATATATTAAGTACACACACACACACACACACACACACACACACAATTGTATTACACACTAAAATAAATTTTATATATTTTAATTAAAAAAGAAAAAAAATCTAATTATTTACGCGCCTTTCCCTTGCGCTCCCATCCCTTGCGCTATCTCTCTCGCGCTAGTTATAAGAATTTATCGTTGTCTCTCGCACGCGTTGTTCTCGCGATATCGTTCTCTCTTTCGTACGCGTTATTCTCGCGCTATTATCGTTCTCTCTCGCACGTGTTGTTCTTACAATATCGTTCTCTCTCGCATGCGTTGTCTTGCTCTATTATCGTTCTAAGTCTCGCGATATTATAGTTCTCTCTCGCACGCGTTAATTGCGATATTATCGTCCTCTCTCTTTCATATGCTCGTCGCTATCACTCACTCACTTACCTTTGCGTCGTCCTTCTCCCACCTATGCAGCATCTTACAATGCGCCATCCTTGTCACACGTTGATGTCATCCTTGTCGTACGTTGATGGCATCCTTGTGGCACTGTCCTCTTCGCACACTTAGCGCTATCCTTTTCCCACACGTAGCGCTATCCTTCTCACACCACTGTCTTCTTTCCGCGGATCCCCCTTCCCCGCGCGGAGCCCCTCGTCCATCGGTCACGCCGCGGATCCCCCTTCCCCGTGCGGACTCCCTCGTCCATCGCTCGCGCCGCGGATCCCTCCTACCCGCGCGTGACGTCACTCCCCCGCGCTGCAGTTCCTTCCCCCCGCGCGTGACGTCACTCCCCCGCGCTGCAGTTCCTCCACCCGCGCGTGACGTCACTCCCCCGCGCGCGACGTCACTCCCCCCGCGCATGACGTCACCCCCCGCGCGTGACGTCACTCCCCCCGCGCGTTACGTCACCCCCCCCCCCGCGCGTGACGTCACCCACGCGGTTCCCCCCTCGCACCTCATCCCCTCTCGGAGGACCTGCGTTAGAACCGGCCCTGTCTTACTACTTATATATATATATATATATATATATATATATATACACACACACACACACACACACACACACACACACACACACACACACACACACACACACACACACACATACATACACACACACACACACACACACACACACACTTGCACAAACATGTATATATATATGTGTGTGTATATGTATATATATATACACAAACATGATAAAATTATTTTATGCAAAACTATAATAATTTAAAATTTTAAAAATAAAATATTTTATGCGGAAAGCTATCTTGTTTGCGAACGCGTACGTATGCTGCGCAGTACATTCTACAAAGCATATTACGCAGCACACGTGTGCGTTCGCATTTGTGTGCGTATGCTGCCGAGTTCCATTTCTGGCATTATTGCGTAGTACGTGGTGCGACGTGCAACGTGCAACGTGAGACGTGCGACGTGCGACGTGCGACGAAGTCTTGGGTAAGCAGGCAAGCAGTTGTCGAGCTCGAGCAGTAAGTAAACATATAAATATATATCCTTTATTAATTATGTTGTGTGTATATTTATTTGTAAATTCTTATAGGATGGAGGATCGCACCATGGGCCCAACGGTTATGACGGCTCCGTCGGCGCCGACGGCTACGACGGTGACGCCGCCGACGCCGACGATGGCCGCGACGACGACGACGACCGCGACGGCGACGACGGCCGCGACGGCGACGACGGAGACGATCTCGGCAGTTTTGACGGCCTTGATGGCCCCGACGATCACGACAGCGGCGGCGGCCCCGACGGCGACCGAGCCGATTGTATTAACAGTAAGTATAAAAATTAATAAATTTTACGTTTAATTATTTAATTATATTAAATTAAATTTTATGTTTATTTTACGCATTAATTCGACGGCCGCTTTACGCATGTGATAATGGTCGATATTTATATTTATCGGTTGGTATTTATATTTATAAATATTTGAAGAATGTTTTGCTTTTACGTAATGCATGTTTTGCGAAAGTATGTTGTTTTTATGTATATTTATTTTCTGTTACAGACGGAAACTTTAAATGAAATAATTAAAGCGGCAATTAACGCTGGGGTGCAGTGAGGTAGTGGTCGTCGGGGCAGAGGTCGAGGGGACGAGAAAGAGGCAGAGGCGGAGGTCGTGGAAGAGGAGGAGGAAGAGGTGGAGGAGGCGGGATACAAATATATTATAACCTATAAAATATATATATATATATATATATATATATATATACACTTATATATTTTTATATATATACACTTAATACATTTTATAATATTAAATCATTTTATAATATCCCACAATAAATATAATATTTATACATAATATAGAGTTTATATTTATTAATAAATAAATAATTCTATTAATTACGCGAAGCGCAACGCGTTAAAAACACGATAGGTGATAGATGATAAGGGTTGTAAATTTTGTAATAAAATCGCTAGCTCATGTCTATCGCACGTAAGTACTTATCATTAGTGAGACAAAGTAAGGATGATCGATTGTTGATCCTTGTCCGACTTATTTCGTTTGAGTCTCATTTTCGGTTTGGATAGTAGTACAGCTGACTAGTTCGGATACGAACCATATCATAGACGTGAACCGTGTACTACGTCTGTTACCGAGCGTAACGATGTAGTTTATGTCCACTTTCTCAGGGGGCGCATCAGGACATGCCTCCGCTGAAGCGGGATGGCCGCTCTCAGGTTTCTCTCTGTTTATAGATAAAAAATAGTCCCACATATAGATATAAATTAATGTATTTTCTTAGCTGCGCGATTTCTTTTTCATTCAAGCATATATTATAAACGTCAATGCTATTAATGAAATAAGTTTATGTTTATGTAATGTATATGCTATTCTCGAGATAAGAACAGAAAAGATAAATTATATAAACTTGTTGCGAAGGCGATGATAAATTTGCAGTTGCACATACCCAATGCACCGTACACAGAAGAAGAGAAAAATCTGTCAAGGCAACTGTATTATTATTCAGCTGCTGCTTTCTGTCGCTTAAGGAAAGAAGGTTGTAATTTCCCCGGGCAACGAACTATCAAAAGATGGCTGGAAGAATATGATATAAGGCCAGGATTTTGTGACATATTTGAAAAATTGAAGGAAAAGATTTCTCACATACCAATGGAAGAAAGAGTATATGTGCCTTAAAATAGGACGAAATGGCCATAAAACCTTATGAAGAATATTCGCGAAAACTGGATGAAATAGAAGGCCTTATTGATCTTGGACCTCTAGGAAGAAAATCGGAAAGATCTAAATGCGTATTTGTCTTTTGTCTAGACAGTTTAAATGCGCGTCATCCATGGCGACAGCCTTTAGCATATTTCCTCCCGGGAAAATGCATGAAAGCAGAAGAGATAATAATATTATTGAAAGAATGTTTAGACAGATTGAGTGCAACAGGTGCTGATGTGCAACTTGTAACATGCGATCAAGGCACATGTAATCAAAGCGCTTATACTCAATTCGGAATTAATACAATGAGGCCATTTTTTATATATAATGAAAAAAAATATAACGCGTCTTTTGATTTTCCCCATTTAATAAAAAGATTGGCAAGTTGCCTTAGAACACATGGAAACATTTATTGCGATGGAAAAGTAATCGCATCATATTCTGATTTTGAAATGACATGGTCTATTGACAATGCCACAAAAGGAGACTCAAATTTACTGTCCCACATAACAGAAGCACATATTCGTCCAAATACTTTCGAAGCGATGAATGTCAAAAGAGCTTTTCAATTCTGCAATAAAAACAGCTGGCTATGAAAAAGAGTTAAATACAATTACGTGGGAAGCGACAGCTGATTTTGCAAAGCGTTTGAATAATCTTATTGATGCTTGCAATGCTTACAGCCTTAATATTACATTTGGCAGGAAACGACCATTATCTTCCAAAAACCCGGATATTGAAAATCTATTAATAGATTTTATCGAATGGTGCTCAAGATGGTCAAAATCAGCGGAAAACATAGTTCAAATTCCTTGTTTCAAAGGTCTTGTTATAACTATACGAGCTATTCTTGCAACTTATAAAATACTTGCAAGTCAGTATGAAGGATTTGAACTTGCAACAGGATTGTGTAATCAAAATTCTGTCGAACATTTATTTTCTAAATTGAGACAACGTGGAGGTTTTAATCCTAATCCAACCGCAAGAATGATCCGATTATCTATTAGGCATATACTTTCCACGGGATATATTCAAACTAGCGACAAAGGTAATGTTCAATGTACAGGGAGTGAAAGTCTCATCAATCAACCAAGCCGACTCGTTAAAACGATAGAAAATGTTATGAATACGAGTAATACGGCTGTAGAATATGATGTTGAATATGAAAACGAATTACTTGATGAAGACACTAAAATTCTTCTCGAAGAATATGATATTGAAGAAATTGAAAATATAAATCCAATTGATAACAGTTATAACAAAAATGCTATTGCATATTTTGCCGGATTTGTGGCGCGGCGAAGTATTACTAAAAATAATTGTGACGACTGCCGCAACGCAATGATGAAAACACCAATGGATGAATTTACAGCAAATGAGAAATATATAGAATTTCGTGAATATCCGAATACAGATGAAGATGCTCCAACAGTAACAAAATTAATACGACCAACAACTCTATTTATAAATATTATTAGAACACAATTAAGGGGATCCTAAAGTCGACTTTTTTACCGACAAAATGCGAAGAATCAGTTCGATCACTTATCTTTTTATTGGCTACACAGATCGATAAATCCTTTTCCACAATTAAAGTACTAAGAATAACGAAGTGCGGACGCTATAACTTCATGCAAAAAACCAAGAAAAGTTACTTATAATTGTGTTAATTACAGTCGTGTTACCGACTTTTTGCAAAAAGGCTACAATTTTGCTACAAGAGATGTTATTACCTGATTAAGCTGGCAGATTGGCGGCAAAAACCGAGCAAAGCTTGCTGACAAAATTCGACAACAAATTGGCGGCAAAAAGCAAGCGAAGCTTGCTGCATTACTTGACGTCAAATTGGCGGCAAAAATCAAGCAAGATCTGCGCGCACAAAATTTGACGTCAAGTTGGCGGCAAAACCCGAGCAAAATCTGTGCAGGAAAGTCTGATGACAAATTGTCAGCAAAAAGCAAGCAAAGCTTGCTGCATGACTTGACGTCAAATTGGCAGCAAAAATCTAGCAAGATCTGCGCGCATAATTTGACGGCAGATTGGTGGCAGAAACCGAGCAGAACCTGCATAATCGGTATTTAAATGCCTTGATTCAATAGTTCCTTCGCTTTCCGCTACGCGATGCACGCTTTCTCGCAATCAAATTTCTGTTAAAAGTAGATATAAGGCCTGCTAGTGGCTATTAATAAAAGATCAAAAGTATATTTCTATTGGTTTAATTTTTGATATCTCATACAAGACTAATATGAGAATATTAAACTGATTAGTATCAACAGGATAAATGGAAAATTATCCTATTTGAAGCATAAAGCAAGAGTTTAATTATCATATAAATTATGTCTCAATTTTATAAATTTAATTTAATTATTTTCACAATTCACTTTATTATTAATTTAATTAAGTTGAAAGAGAATTTGCTACGTGAGATATAACTA
The DNA here is from genome assembly GCF_025532165.1 of Camponotus vicinus. Taxonomy (NCBI): domain Eukaryota; kingdom Metazoa; phylum Arthropoda; class Insecta; order Hymenoptera; family Formicidae; genus Camponotus; species Camponotus vicinus. The sequence continues at coordinate 10,284,104 of NW_028141949.1, read as the reverse complement.
CGATATAACATTACATTTCATAATTATTTATGAAAAGAAAATTATAATTTACCAATAAAACTTATTCTGTAATATTAAATTTTATTGCACTTTGGTCAAAAGCAGATCATGCTCGGTTTCTACCGTCAATATGCTGTCAGATTGCGCGCGCGCAGATCTTGCTCGGTTTTTGCCGACAATTTGACGTCAACATGTCAGCAAGCTTTGCTCGGGTTTTGTCACCAATTTTCTGTCAGGTTATGTCAGCAAGGTTTGCTAGCAAAATACGAGCTTAATGGACACAGATGGCTATGGATTTGGTGTGGAATTTTGATTAAATTTGCTGCCAATTTGCACGCAATATGTTAACATTTTGCTTACTGGGTTAGTGCGCTCATAAAGTCCATGACCAAATAGTTTTTATATAAATTGCGAAGATAGATATCAATATAATTTGCTTTTATAGGAAGACTTTAATATTTAGAATATTATGTAAAAGTTTTATTAATGTTTAATATTGAAAATTAATATTTACAAAGACAGATGTAATTGTGAAAACGTAAAATTTCATAATTTTGGCGACTATAAACCTAATGAATACTACTGCATATGTATTAATTTATAAATGATTATACTGACGTGCGTGCGTGCGTGCGTGCGTGCGTGCGTGCGTGCGTGCGTGCGTGCGTGCGTGCGTGCGTGCGTGCGTGCGTGCGTGCGTGCGTGCGTGCGTGCGTGCGTGCGTGCGTGCGTGCGTGCGTGCGTGCGTGCGTGCGTGCGTGCGTGCGTGCGTGCGTGCGTGCGTGCGTGCGTGCGTGCGTGCGTGCGTGCGTGCGTGCGTGCGTGCGTGCGTGCGTGCGTGCGTGCGTGCGTGCGTGCGTGCGTGCGTGCGTGCGTGCGTGCGTGCGTGCGTGCGTGCGTGCGTGCGTGCGTGCGTGCGTGCGTGCGTGCGTGCGTGCGTGCGTGCGTGCGTGCGTGCGTGCGTGCGTGCGTGCGTGCGTGCGTGCGTGCGTGCGTGCGTGCGTGCGTGCGTGCGTGCGTGCGTGCGTGCGTGCGTGCGTGCGTGCGTGCGTGCGTGCGTGCGTGCGTGCGTGCGTGCGTGCGTGCGTGCGTGCGTGCGTGCGTGCGTGCGTGCGTGCGTGCGTGCGTGCGTGCGTGCGTGCGTGCGTGCGTGCGTGCGTGCGTGCGTGCGTGCGTGCGTGCGTGCGTGCGTGCGTGCGTGCGTGCGTGCGTGCGTGCGTGCGTGCGTGCGTGCGTGCGTGCGTGCGTGCGTGCGTGCGTGCGTGCGTGCGTGCGTGCGTGCGTGCGTGCGTGCGTGCGTGCGTGCGTGCGTGCGTGCGTGCGTGCGTGCGTGCGTGCGTGCGTGCGTGCGTGCGTGCGTGCGTGCGTGCGTGCGTGCGTGCGTGCGTGCGTGCGTGCGTGCGTGCGTGCGTGCGTGCGTGCGTGCGTGCGTGCGTGCGTGCGTGCGTGCGTGCGTGCGTGCGTGCGTGCGTGCGTGCGTGCGTGCGTGCGTGCGTGCGTGCGTGCGTGCGTGCGTGCGTGCGTGCGTGCGTGCGTGCGTGCGTGCGTGCGTGCGTGCGTGCGTGCGTGCGTGCGTGCGTGCGTGCGTGCGTGCGTGCGTGCGTGCGTGCGTGCGTGCGTGCGTGCGTGCGTGCGTGCGTGCGTGCGTGCGTGCGTGCGTGCGTGCGTGCGTGCGTGCGTGCGTGCGTGCGTGCGTGCGTGCGTGCGTGCGTGCGTGCGTGCGTGCGTGCGTGCGTGCGTGCGTGCGTGCGTGCGTGCGTGCGTGCGTGCGTGCGTGCGTGCGTGCGTGCGTGCGTGCGTGCGTGCGTGCGTGCGTGCGTGCGTGCGTGCGTGCGTGCGTGCGTGCGTGCGTGCGTGCGTGCGTGCGTGCGTGCGTGCGTGCGTGCGTGCGTGCGTGCGTGCGTGCGTGCGTGCGTGCGTGCGTGCGTGCGTGCGTGCGTGCGTGCGTGCGTGCGTGCGTGCGTGCGTGCGTGCGTGCGTGCGTGCGTGCGTGCGTGCGTGCGTGCGTGCGTGCGTGCGTGCGTGCGTGCGTGCGTGCGTGCGTGCGTGCGTGCGTGCGTGCGTGCGTGCGTGCGTGCGTGCGTGCGTGCGTGCGTGCGTGCGTGCGTGCGTGCGTGCGTGCGTGCGTGCGTGCGTGCGTGCGTGCGTGCGTGCGTGCGTGCGTGCGTGCGTGCGTGCGTGCGTGCGTGCGTGCGTGCGTGCGTGCGTGCGTGCGTGCGTGCGTGCGTGCGTGCGTGCGTGCGTGCGTGCGTGCGTGCGTGCGTGCGTGCGTGCGTGCGTGCGTGCGTGCGTGCGTGCGTGCGTGCGTGCGTGCGTGCGTGCGTGCGTGCGTGCGTGCGTGCGTGCGTGCGTGCGTGCGTGCGTGCGTGCGTGCGTGCGTGCGTGCGTGCGTGCGTGCGTGCGTGCGTGCGTGCGTGCGTGCGTGCGTGCGTGCGTGCGTGCGTGCGTGCGTGCGTGCGTGCGTGCGTGCGTGCGTGCGTGCGTGCGTGCGTGCGTGCGTGCGTGCGTGCGTGCGTGCGTGCGTGCGTGCGTGCGTGCGTGCGTGCGTGCGTGCGTGCGTGCGTGCGTGCGTGCGTGCGTGCGTGCGTGCGTGCGTGCGTGCGTGCGTGCGTGCGTGCGTGCGTGCGTGCGTGCGTGCGTGCGTGCGTGCGTGCGTGCGTGCGTGCGTGCGTGCGTGCGTGCGTGCGTGCGTGCGTGCGTGCGTGCGTGCGTGCGTGCGTGCGTGCGTGCGTGCGTGCGTGCGTGCGTGCGTGCGTGCGTGCGTGCGTGCGTGCGTGCGTGCGTGCGTGCGTGCGTGCGTGCGTGCGTGCGTGCGTGCGTGCGTGCGTGCGTGCGTGCGTGCGTGCGTGCGTGCGTGCGTGCGTGCGTGCGTGCGTGCGTGCGTGCGTGCGTGCGTGCGTGCGTGCGTGCGTGCGTGCGTGCGTGCGTGCGTGCGTGCGTGCGTGCGTGCGTGCGTGCGTGCGTGCGTGCGTGCGTGCGTGCGTGCGTGCGTGCGTGCGTGCGTGCGTGCGTGCGTGCGTGCGTGCGTGCGTGCGTGCGTGCGTGCGTGCGTGCGTGCGTGCGTGCGTGCGTGCGTGCGTGCGTGCGTGCGTGCGTGCGTGCGTGCGTGCGTGCGTGCGTGCGTGCGTGCGTGCGTGCGTGCGTGCGTGCGTGCGTGCGTGCGTGCGTGCGTGCGTGCGTGCGTGCGTGCGTGCGTGCGTGCGTGCGTGCGTGCGTGCGTGCGTGCGTGCGTGCGTGCGTGCGTGCGTGCGTGCGTGCGTGCGTGCGTGCGTGCGTGCGTGCGTGCGTGCGTGCGTGCGTGCGTGCGTGCGTGCGTGCGTGCGTGCGTGCGTGCGTGCGTGCGTGCGTGCGTGCGTGCGTGCGTGCGTGCGTGCGTGCGTGCGTGCGTGCGTGCGTGCGTGCGTGCGTGCGTGCGTGCGTGCGTGCGTGCGTGCGTGCGTGCGTGCGTGCGTGCGTGCGTGCGTGCGTGCGTGCGTGCGTGCGTGCGTGCGTGCGTGCGTGCGTGCGTGCGTGCGTGCGTGCGTGCGTGCGTGCGTGCGTGCGTGCGTGCGTGCGTGCGTGCGTGCGTGCGTGCGTGCGTGCGTGCGTGCGTGCGTGCGTGCGTGCGTGCGTGCGTGCGTGCGTGCGTGCGTGCGTGCGTGCGTGCGTGCGTGCGTGCGTGCGTGCGTGCGTGCGTGCGTGCGGACTTAGCACAAGACACTACCGTGTCTCTTTATATATATATATATATATATATATATTTTATACATATACAGGGTGTTCAGAAATTCAATCGACAAATTTCCAGAGATTGTCGGGGGCACCATAAGAATCATTTTTTGCAAATGAACCTGGAGTCGAAAACGTGTCATTACATCGCTGCGGCATACGGAGTATTCGAAAGAGTCGGGACCTCGAAATATCACAAAAAATAGAAGTTTTACAAAAAATTGTTTCATACAAAAGTTGTAGGGTGTAAAAAGGTCTATTTACTGGTGCCATGTGTTTGACCTTGGATGGCGTCGCCAAGGTCACGACAATGCCACCTTGAATTTTTGAAATGGAATCCTCCACTTTTTATTGCATATTCTTGTAGCCCTTCTCGAGACCTTTTCAATGCACTAATTTTATCAACTTTAAGTAAGCCGTTTCGAAGTTATCGAGCTTTTCATGGTAAGATGTCTCGCCCACGAAGGCAAGAGATCCAAACACAAATCCGATTCGGCTGGATCAGGCACCGATCTTGTCTTTATCGGCTGGATCAGCCACCGATCTTGCCATGGTTGGCTAGATCATCTTCTAATCTGGGAATCGAATTTGTGTGGAGGGGGAGCCGTGCGATACAGCACACACAGCACTGCGGGAAGAAGCGAGGAGAGAGAGATCGAATTCAACGAGCATAATGGAATGCTTGTAATGGACTAACAAGGATAATGAAGTAAAAATTGCGAAAAGAAAGAGATGTGAGAGAGAAGCGGAGGATATATTCAAGAGGTGTAACAGAGTAAACAGAACTCCACCAGAAGTAAAAAGGCTGGAGGATGAGGGGAAGAAGAGTGAGGAGAAGGAGAAGAGAGAAGAGGAAAGTGCATTAGTGGCAATTTTGAGGGAAATAAAGGAAGAAATGGTGGATTTAAGGAAAGAAATGAGTGAAGTTAAAGCCAAAATGCACAGGCTGGAAGAAAAATGGGAGACGAGGGAGAAAAGGTTAGAAGGTAGGTTGGATAAAATGGAAAAAGGAGTGGAAGATTTAGAGCGACAAAGAAATGGAGGAATCGGGGAAAACGGAAATTTAGCTGAAGAGGTGGCGGAGAGAGCAATCGATCCGCTGAGGAATAAAGATGGTGGCACGGAGTTACAAGGAGAGAAGATCATGGAGGAGACAATGAAGGAAGTAAGAAAACTGAAGAGAACACTAGAGGAAAAGGAGAGGAAGGAAAAGAAAAATAATATAGTGATAAGAGGACTGAATAAAGGGGAAGGTAGTATTAAGGATGCAGCAGGTGAATTCCTCAACAAAGAGTTCGATGTCAAGGAGAAAGTGAAAATGTACAGGTTGTAGGTAAAGAAGGAAAAAAGGTGATAATTGTGGAGCTGAACGACTGGGAGGTGAAAGAGAAAATAATGAAGGAGAAAAAGAAATTAGTGGGCAGGAGAGTATATATAGATCATGACATGTCGCAGGAGGAAAGAGGCGTGCAAAGAAGAGCGCGCTAGAAGTGAGAGAGAGAAAAGAAAGAGCGTGAAGGTAGGATATAGTAAATTAAATATAGATGGAAAATTATATGTTTGGAATGAAGATACGAGGGAAGTTAGAGAAAAGAAGAATTTCTAAGAAGTAGCCAAGAAGAGAGGACGGTGGAAGGACGGACGGAAGAGAAGGATAAGAGGAAAAAGGAGAAGAGAGGCAGAGGGGGAAATGATAAATTAGGTAGGAAGGTAATGTTTTGGAACGTGGCGGGGGTTGGGAATAAAGGGAAAGATTTTTGGAAGTTTATATGTAGGTACGATTTCATTAGCCTGTGTGAAACATGGGTGGATAAAGAAGGGTGGGAAAAGTTAAAAGTAAAGCTCCCAAAGACACACGTTTGGGAATGCAGTTTTGCAACTAAAGATAATAGGAAGGGTAGAGCGAAAGGGGGCTTTATTATAGGTAAGAGGAAAAATTGGGGAGATCAGAACGCGAAAATTATAGAAAAACAAGAGAAGGGGGTGTTAGTATCGTCCACGGAAATCGTGGAGGAGGAGGAAAGTATGTACATTATCTCGGTATATAATGAGTGCTGGAATGATTTAAAGGTAATATATTGGATAATGTGACAGAGGGATTGGACGGTGAGTTTATGTTAATAGGGGGGGACTTTAACATTAGGATCGGCGAAATGGGGGGTGGAGAGGAAGAAGATGGTGGGATGGAGAGGAAAAGTAAAGATAAGTTAGTAAGTAACGGCGGAAAAGGGCTTATAGATTTTACACAGGATAAAGGCTGGTACCTTTTGAACGGGACAACGGTAGGCGACTGGGACTTCGTGCAAGAATTTAGTGTAGGGGACAGAGTGGACTCGGATCACATGCCGATAATGGTGACGTTGGAGAGAGGAGGAGAGGAAGAGGAAGCAGAAGGAGAAGAAGAAAGAAGAGAAGAGGAGATATGGAAGATCTACTGAGACAAAGAAGCAATACAGAAATATAGGGAAAGTACGGATAATGTAATATGGGAGCACGGTTTGCAGGGGTCGGTGGAAGATGAATGGCAGAGGCTGAAAGTTCAAGAGGCCCTGATAAAGAGGAAGGTGAAAACTGAAGAGGGAGCTAGGACACAAAGATTGGTGGGATAGGCAGTGTACGAGAAAAAAGAGGCTGGTGCATAGACTTTACAAAAAATGGAGAAAGGGAAAGGAAAGGAAGGACAAGTTCTTGGAGGAAAAAAGGAAGCTGAAAGAGCTGACGGAGCAGAAACAAAGGGAGAAGAGGGAGGAAGAAGAGATAGAGCTAAAGAATCTGAGGAGCGTGGCAGAAGTATGGAAGTTTATCAATAGGAAAAGGAGGAAGAAAGTATGGAAGGAAGCCAATATAAAGAAGGAGGTGTGGAAGAATCATTTTATGGAGTTATTGGAGGGCACGGCAGTGTAGGTGGAAGAGTACAGTAGTAATCCTGGGGAGACTATGGGGGTTCAGGAATATTTGGAAGAGGGGATGCCGAGTGAAGAGGAGGTACATGAGGCTGTGAAAAAGTTAAAGACAAAAAAGGAAGTAGGAGTGGATGGTATTCCCATGGAAGCATGGAAATACGGCGGTAGGTCTGAAATGGTCTCGTAGAGTTGCTAAGACAGATATGGATGGAGGGAGACCTCCCGAAGGACTGGAAGACGTCTATAATCGTACCTCTACATAAGAGAGGGGACCAGGAGGTCGTGGGAAACTACAGAGGAATATCTCTTCTTTGCTCGGCATACAAGATTTACGCAGAGATCCTTAGGAATAGGTTAGAGTTGGAGGCCGAGAGATTGGGATTACTGCCCGAGAGCCAGGCTGGTTTCAGGAGGGGAAGGTCTACGATGGACAATGTCTTCATTCTGAACCATCTGGTGCAAAGGGAGAAGAAGAAAGGAGGGAAGAAGAGTAAGATATATGCACTTTTTGTCGATTTAAAGGCGGCGTTTGACAATGTGGATAGAGAACAACTGTGGTCAACCCTAATGGATAATGGAGTAAATATGGATGTTATTAGAAGATTGGAGAAAGTGTATGAAGAGACGGTGGTTGCTGTAAGAACGAAGGAAGGGCTGACGGATGAATTCAGGACACACAAAGGAGTTCGGCAAGGTTGTGTGATGAGTCCATTTCTGTTTGATTTATATATTGCAGATATAGAAAAAGCGTTAAAGGATAGGAACATTGGGGAGGGTGCCGTTAATTAATGATAGGATATGGTCGCTGGAATATGCTGACGATATGGTGTTCGTGGCGAAAAATAGAGTTGCGTTAATGGATATGTTAGACACGTTAAGAAGATTGTTAAAGAAAAAGAAATTGTCGCTATGTGTGGATAAGACGAAAGTTATGGTTTTTAATAGAGGAAATAAAGAGAAAAAAGAGAGTTGGAAATGGGAGGATAAGGAATTAGAAGAGGTCCAGACTTTCAAATACTGGGTTTTGTGTTCAATAATAAAGGAAATTATAAGGACCATATAAAAGAGTTGTAAGGGAAGGATGGCAGCCAACAGAGTCTGGGGATTGGGGGAAAGAATCTGTAAAAATGATTTTTGTAGAAGATGGATGTTATTTAAATATTTAGTGCAAAGTGTGTTGTCATATGGGGTGGAGATTTAGGGGTGGGCGGAAAAGAAAGAGTTAAAAAAGATCATGTTAGATTACGTTAGATGGGTATATAGATTGGATTTCTGCACGCCGAGATATTTGTTGTCAAGGGAATTGGGACTTAAAAAGTTGAGGATTGGATGGGGGCAATGAAGTTTGAAGAGAAAATAAGGGCAGAAAAAGAAGATAGATGGTTAAAGAAATGTTGGTTGGATAAGGATAAAAATAAATGGGGGGATATGTACAGCAATGAGAGGGAACTATCATATATTATAATAGGAATGGTTGGGGAGTGCAAGCTGTCGAGGGTATTAGAGCAGCGGGGGGTGATATAAAGCCGGAGTTGGTGCACAGGGATTGGGAGGTTCAACGACAAATGGAGGAGAATAGGTTAATGGAAACTAAATATAATGAAAGATATAAGAAGCTCTATATGAGTCTAGATGGACCCAGGTATTTGAAAATGGAAAACTTAGTTAAGATAAATGCGGGAGATAGTGTAAGAGCGTTAATAAGATTGAGATGTGGAAACATAGAGATATAAGAATAGAGCGCGCTAGTGCTATGCTGGCCTGCAAGTGGAAACGATATCAGAGTTAGAGAGAGAACGCTGCATACGGGACCCGTCTGTCTCTTTCTACGAGTCGCGCGATTGGCTGTTCCCCACTAGGAGCATCCATCCCGTAAATCGTAAACAACGGCAGCACAGCAGAAGTACGTTGACAACTGTTTGTACATGTGATACATTGATACGTATTAAAAATATTTGAAAATGTAAAATTTTGCGACAAAACATTGATCATACACATAAATAAAAATGCCAAAAAAGTGTATCATTTGTCGTATTGAAGCTAGTCCAATTTGTGATCGGAGTTTTCATTTGTAAGTAAATGTTTACCTATAACCTTAAAATCGAGTAGTATGAAAAATTTCATAAACTGTATTTACAGATTTCCTAAAGATGATTCACGAAAGCAAGAATGGATGCAAGCATTAGGTTTTAATACTCCACTTAATTACAAAACAGCCTACGTCTGTAGTGCTCATTTTGAAGATGATTGTTATGGTGATGTGGATGATCAACGTACTCGTAAAAGATTACTTTCAACTGCTGTTCCACACATTGAGAGAATCATTGAATCAAAAACTATGGAAGATTCCTTGCAAAAAGGTAGTAGTATCTGTGAAGCTAATGTAAACAGGGATGAAAGTACTGAGAGGGTTTCTACTGTAGCTATTAATGAAGAAATCAATTGTCATACAAACTCCGAAGAAGATGACATGAACACTGGGAGAAATTTAACTGAAGTAGCTCACGTAGAGAGCAGTTTAACCGTAACCTCTCAATGTAATGGAAATTCTGATGATGCTGTAGCTAACAGTAGGAAAAGGTAACATAAAAAATATATATAAATAAAATTGTATCACATATTAATTTGATATTTGTTATACGATTTAGGAAAAGTACGTCTCAAGTTCCAAGTGCAGCGAAAAAAATTAAATTTACAAAAGACAACTGTGTGCTGTACCTAAGCAGACATGATTTTAGTTCTGAAGAAAGTTATCAAAAGTTTTTAGATTTTGTAGATGTGCAAAGATTAAAATTAGTTGCAGCTCGAAACCAAAATTCCAGGAAAAATAAGAAATTAAAACTGTATTCTGGAATGATTAATGACTTAAAAAATAATCAAGAAACAGCTGCAGTACAATATTTGCAGTTACTCTTTAATTTATTTATAATTATATCAAATTCTATATTACAAAACAACACAAACACTATACATTTGTGTATTTATAATAATTCTTTTAATTTTTTAAAATTTTTAATTGTGTAATATTAGATTTATTCATATTCAATTATTTTATACCAAGTATAAAAGATTTCAAAATCTTTTTTCTATTTTAACAAATTTTAATCATGATAAAGAAGACAAACGATAATAATAATCATTATAAATCACACAATTTTCATTCAGCTCATATTATGCGAGATTTATTGTTATATATACAATATTATTTACATTTATTTTTACATATTTATTTGTATTTTATTTATATTTTTAAATTTCTTATACAAATTGAAGTACCATACACAGAATTTGTATTACGGCAAAATATTTTTTTGTTTATGTTATTTACACGCTTTACTTTTTAACGTTTTCCTATTTACGTTGTTTTGTACATTATTTTCTAGTAATAAAATAAAAAATTGTAATTTTTTTTAATGAAAAATGGACACCTGAAAAATTATACAATTTCTAATTATCTGAATATTTTTATGTACATTGAATTTCAGTAATCAGTAATTAAATAAGCAATCGTGTGAATGTGTGTGTGCTTTTTTTCATAAGAATTAATGAAATTTAATCTGAAAGTTAAGAAATATTATATACTTAAAGTATATTTATGCTTTTAAAGTTAATAAAGAAGAAATGTTATGTTAAATAAAGTATTTCATTTATTTGATTACAACGAATAAAACTGTCCTTTCAACACATCCTTTCAACACACCAATACAATTCACTAACATAAAAAAATACTTTTTTTCTTTAATAAATATTTTATCCTACAGGAACTTCCAACGCATGTTCAAGAGCTCATTCAGCGTATGATAAATAAAAAAGCAACTATTCCCTTTCCAACTGACCTTAAAAATTTTGCTAAAAGTTTGCATTTTCATTCTCCATCTGCCTATGAATTTATGAGACAAAGTTTTTTGAAGTGCCTACCATCCAATCAAACTTTGAATAAATGGCTTACTACTACAGAGTACACACCTGGTATATCAGAAGAAATGATAAAAAAAATTTCAAAAATTGTTGAAGAGCAGTCGCCGAAAGAAGTTTTTTTTAATATAACGTTTGATGAAATGAGTATCAAGCAACACAAAGAGTGGAATTGTGCCACTGGTACTTGGAAAGGTTTGGTAGATTTGGGAGGGCAATTAACTGAAAATTATGATGACGGTACAGAAAAATTAGCTACAAAAGCTTTAGTATTTTTGTTGGTCAATATTAATGGTTCATTCAAAGCTCCAATTGCTCATTACCTTATTAACTCTTTGAATGGCTTAGAAAAATCGATTCTACTGAAGGATTTACTAATAAAACTTCACGAGTACGGCATCAAAGTTATTAGTGTTACTTTTGATGGTGATAAAGCACACAAAACGGCATGTGAGTTACTCGGAGCTCACTTAAATTATTGCCATATTGATTTTAAACCATCTTTTCTTCATCCTACGACCCAGGATCCTGTGTACATATTTTTCGATCCTTGCCACTGCCTCAAGCTTATTCGAAATTACTTTGCTAACAAAGGACCTTTAATATATGATAACAAAGACACAATCGATTGGTCTTATGTTGTAAAATTGAATGAAAAACAGCAAAATGAAAAACTTCACCTTGCCACAAAAATACGAAATCGTCATATTCATTTTCAAAACGAGAAAATGAAAGTATTTTTAGCGGCACAAACACTGAGTAACAGTACATCAGTTGCGTTAAATTTTTTAGAATATCAGTTGAAAGAAAAAGACTTTATCGGTTCTAATCCAACAGCTCTTTTTTGTAAGAATATTAATGACACTTTTGATATTCTTAACGTCAAAAGTAAATATTCTAACAATCCTGGCAGATCGTCTGTAACAATCAACTCGTTACCAGAGCTCAAAATAAAAATAGATTACCTTGTATCGTATATTGAAAAATTGGAAATATATGAAAAACCAAAAAAAAATAAGTTAAAATCAGGTGATAATCTAAAAATAAAGAAAAAAGTTACCGAAAGTCCCACCGTGTGTACAGGTTTCGTCGGGTTCATAATATGTTTAAAAAATATATATGACCTTGCTTATTATTTATTGCATAATAAATATATCGATTATCTTTTGAGTTACAAATTGTCTCAAGACCATATAGAGATGTTTTTTTCTCTTATTAGAAGGATGAACAGTTTCAATAATAATCCAACAACGATTCAATACCTTTCGGCTATTCGGAAATTATTAAGCAATCGTTTGAATGTTTGTATCTCATCATCTGCTAACTGTGCACCATTAGATAATACGTTATTAGTAACTATAGATAACACCTCTAAAAATGAATCAGTAAAACCAAATGGTTGCTTTAACGTCACAAATGAAAATGAAACTTCGGAAACTTCAGAAAATTGTATTTCAGCCAATAAAAATCAATGTACATTCGATCACGAGTACTGTACAATGGATGGTTCTTGGAGTAATAGTGAATACCGAGATGAAATAATTGCGTACATTTCAGGATCAATTGTACATTATTTAAAGCGATCTATTCACTGTATTGATTGTTTAAAACTAATTGACGGATCAAGTAATTGTGATAAAACACCAAAGCTAATCGTATTAAAAAATAGAGGAGGTTTAAATTTTGCAGCAGACTGGGTAATTGTTATATGCAAAAGCACGGAAAGAGTTATTAGGGAGCAAAAAAATTTTTTTGATAAAAAAATTGTATCAATAATTATAAGCGAAACATTGACTAATTTACCATGTGATATACTTAATGATAAGCATTTTTTAGAACAAGATCCGTTATTAAGCCATAGGAATCAGTTGTTGACACTAATAATTAAAAAATATATAAACATTAGGTTTTTGCATGAAAGTAGATTGATGAATGATAAAGTTAATCGTATTCGAATGAAAAATAACAAAGTTACCTTATTTTGCGGCCAATGATAACTTTCAGTATTTGTTTATTTACTATTTACCAAAGTTTTGTAATTAAATAATTATAGATTCATTATTTATGTTTTGCATGTTTTTATTTATAAATTTTAAGCATTAAATACATTTAATATGTATTTACTGTATAGTTTTTAGGATATTATAATTTTTTAAATAAAGTATTTAAAAAAGATTGTAAAAATAATTGTAAGTTTTCATTTTAACTTCCATACGTATATCATTCCTTTGTCGATTAAATTCGTATATAACATTTAAAATAAAATATTATTTATACAAAAACACAATTTATTATCATTTTTTATATTTACATTAAAAGTTTCATTAATTTTTTTTTACGAATAATATACTAATAATTGAAATTACATTTATCAATTATATAACCTAAAATAAAATATATATCAATTTACTATTTAAACAATAAAAAAAAAACAAAAAAATAAAATACATTTGATGGGAATCGAACTCGATTCTTTCGCCAAAAAAACATTCGCAGCTATCCGCGCAGCTATTTTACTTGTTCTAATGTAAAGGTTAAACTTATATTTAAGTTGTGACCCTTGTTTGGGTTTAGGTTAGATGGAAGGGGGCTTACGTTGTAGGAGTGCTTGTGGTGGGAGACAGCCAATCGCGTGGCTGGGCTAGAGAGAGACAGACGAGTCCCGTATGCAGCGTTCTCTCTCTAAGCTGATATCGCACCAGCGGTCCTCTCGCGCGCTCTATTCTTATAACTCTATGTGTGGAAATATGGAGGAAGGTAATAAGTACTGGTTGGAGGATGAGAAATTGGTGTGTGTGTTCTGCGGTCAAGGTAAAGATAACCTTAGGCACTATATTGAAGACTGTGATTACACCAAAGACTGGTTCATAGGGTTAGGGAGTAACAGTAATGAGATTGTAAATAGATTATGTAATGATGTATTGGAGAAAAGGAAAGGCGACGTATTGGCGAGATTGTGGAGGGAGAAGGAGTGTAAAATGAAGTAAGAATGTATTAGGTGTGTGCGGAATGGGTATGAATGATTAAGTTTATTTGTAAACCAAGTCCACTTCTTGGCTATGTAGCTGAAGTTTATAATAAATTGATTGATTGATTGAAGTTGGTAAAATTAGTGCTTTGAAAAGGTCTCGAGAAGGGCTACAAGAATATGCAATAAAAAGTGGAGGGTTCCTGTATCGTCGAATTATCGACGTCCCAGTTATTCGTCCACAATTTCGTTTAAATTTTGCTGGTATGTAACGGCCGTTTTGTCGAGGACAAACTGGGAATACTGGATATAATTTATTCAGTAAGGACTCGATTCTTGATCTCACAAGATTTATTGTGGAAAAAACGAGCTCGAATCACGAAGCTCGCAGTCGTTACAATTATATAGCCGCGCGTATAATACACATAATGAGCACGAAGTTAATAAAATGTGACTGTGTCGATCAAGGACTCGAGGCGAAGTGCCTGTTCGTCTCACTGATTTCGGTTATTGCTCGATTCCCGAGAATCGCCGAATTTTCCCGAATTCTCTCGATGATGCTTTGTTTTGATCGTCGCTATTGTGCGGTCGTGACACATCGACGACCGTTTGTACCAAACATCCCGCCCGCCTTGAAAGGACCCCTTTCAAGCACGCTGCGAATGTCACAGCTAATCATCCGGAGAACGTCCATCGTCGTTAGCTTCTCTTCGGGCTTTATCGTCTTTCTCCAACGGCAGCATTGCCAGTTTTGATATGGGTCTGGTTAGATTTCCTCGCGCTGTTTTTATCGTTGCTGCACGGACCACGCCGTCAGCGCCTGGGTGCACTTGTTCCACCCTTCCGAGCAGCCACTGTAAAGGGCCCAGTCCCGGTTGCTGAATCAAGGCGAGCCCTCCGATCTCGCATTTCCCGCCCTTGCTCGTCCTCCACTTCTGACGCTCCATCAATGTGTGCAATTATTCTGCACTCCAGCGCCTCCAAAAGTGTTGACGAATATGCTCGACACGCTGCCATCGCAACAATCGACCTTCCTTTTCTTCTGTCAAATCTGGTGTGGGAAAACTGTTTAATGCTGTGCCAATCAGAAAATGTCCGAGTGTAATACATGAAAAATCATTCGGATCTTCGCTCAACGGTGTAAGCGGTCGCGAGTTCATTACTGCTTCGATTTCGCACAAAACCGTTTGCGCTTCTTCCAACGTTAAGTTTGCATTGCCCACTACTCGATATAAATGAAATTTCGCGGACTTAACGGCGGCCTAACAGACCCCCGAAATGCGAGGCGTGGGGCGGTATAAACTCCCATGAAATATCATGCGAATACAGTAATTCCTTGATCGCATTTTGTGATCGTTCGCTATTTATCAATTGTATAAACTCCTTCATTTTTCTATTTGCTCCAACAAATGTAGTACCGTTATCTGAATATACGCATGTCGGTTTGCCTCTACGCGAAATAAACCGCTTTAATGCAGCTAAAAACGCGTCGGTTGTTAAATCGGTTACAAGTTCGATGTGCACGGCCTTCGTTGAAAAACATACAAATATAGAAATATAAGCCTTGTGCATCTTAGCATTGCGCCGCTTGCCTTCCTTTAGAGATATCGGACCGGCATAGTCTACACCCGTGAATTCGAACGGTCTAGAAGGGATTACTCGACTCTTCGGCAAATCCGCCATTAATGCCTGCGATGCAATCGGTTTACATTTAAAGCAGATGACACATTTTCTCAGGATTTTGCGTGTTACCGATCGCATCGCCAGTGGCCAAACCCGCTGACGCACGGCACACATTGTGGCCTGCAGACCTGCATGCATATTCCGAATGTGCTCCCTTTTTATAAGGAGATCCGCAAGACGACTCTTTGGCAACAGCATCGGATGGCGAGCGTCGTATGACAATGCAGAATTTCGCAATCTACCTCCAACTCTAATAATTTTGTCATCGTCAAACAACGGCGCTAGTGATAAAATTTTACTCGACTTAGCTATTGCCCGACTCTCGCTCATGGCACAATATTCTGCCCGAAATGCTTCTCTTAGCACGATTCTAATTAACATTCGCAACGCCGTTGTTGTTTCGCGATGAGAAACAATCACCTCATCATGTCTAAATTGACGCGCCTTGATAAAACGTACGCAATATGCTATGATTCGCAATATCTTGTCAATATTTGAGTGCTTATCTAATAATTCTAAAACCGTAGATCGCTCGATAATTGTCACCGTCGTAGCTATTCTTTTTTGTTCGGGGGCTTCCGCTGACATTTCGACGATCTCTTTATTCGGCCAGCGTGCCTCCTCCGCCCCGAGAAACGATGGTCCGTTCCACCACATTGAATATTCTACTAGTTCTGATAAACCGATTCCCCGCGACAGAACGTCCGCCGGATTGTCTGCCGATGGCACGTGACGCCATTCTACTCCTTCCGTTAAGCGCTGT
Organism: Camponotus vicinus; assembly: GCF_025532165.1. Taxonomy (NCBI): domain Eukaryota; kingdom Metazoa; phylum Arthropoda; class Insecta; order Hymenoptera; family Formicidae; genus Camponotus; species Camponotus vicinus. The sequence goes on along the minus strand of NW_028141949.1, from coordinate 10,268,164 downwards.
ATCTCGCCGACGCGATTCGCTACAAATGTCGTCCACCTGCGCGCCAGAGACGAGATCCATTGCAGCGCCACCATGGAGTCCGTCCACAGTACAATTCGTACTGCCGACAAGTCGATCGACGATCGAATTTTTTCGATCAATCTGGCTAACAACAACGCGGAGCTTAACTCCAAACGCGGTATGGAGATCGTTTTCACCGGGGTGACTCTCGATTTAGCTGTTAATAATCTAATTTGATGGCAACCGCGATCCGATTCTCTGCGTATATAAACGCACGCTCCGTAGGCGCGCTCGCTAGCGTCGCAAAATCCGTGTATCTGGAGGCTTCGTGCGTTAGCCCCGATTCCTACTCACCGAGGTACTCTTAATTTGTTTAAAAACGGTAATTGATACCTCAGTCTTAGCCATCTCTCATGAATATGTTCTGGCAACGATTCGTCCCAACCGATCCCGGACTGCCAGACATCTTGTAAAATTATTTTGCCCACGACGGTTATTGGCCCCAATAAACCTAACGGATCAAACAGGCTTGCAATTTCGGAAAGTATTGTGCGTTTCGTAATGGATTCACATACCGACTCGCGATTATACTTGAAGCGAAACTCGTCGTCCAATGATTCCCATATGATTCCGAGAACCTTATTTCCGGCGTCTTTGTTCAGGGTCCTTGCCCTTGTATCAAACCTTCGTACTAAATGTGTGCAATTGGACGACCATTTACGCAGTTCGAAGTGACCAAATCTCAATAATTCAACTACTTCCTCCCGAACGCGTTCTACTTCGTCTATAGTATCTGCTCCTGTGAGTAGATCGTCCACGTAAAAATCTCGAAGCGCGCATTTCGAACCGAGCGGGTACTCCGCGGCGTGCTCCCGCGCCAAGTGCTGAATGCACCTTGTCGCAAGAAACGGCGCCGAGCTCGTTCCATACGTTACCGTGAGTAGTTCATATGTGTCAATCGGCGCGTTCGGGTTACTCCGCCACAATATACGCTGCAGTCTATTTTGCGAGTTATCAATTAGTATCTGTTGATACATTTTTTCCACGTCCGCGGTGAATGCGTACGCGAACGCGCGAAAGCGCATTGTTGTGCCCGCGCCGTGGGGGGGTGGGCCTTCGAGGTTATTCGCCCAAAGGATTAGGACCCAGGCAACAAATGTAGACACTCCGTACTTGATAGTAAAGGAATATATTTCGGTCGTTCTTCTTACACTGGCCTTACACTACTCTTGTGTTTGTCTTATACGTTAGGGTTAGGCGTAGCGAGCTTACTTAGTCAATGCGGCGGCTTGTATTGTTGATGACTTCAGGTTTTCTTCTGCCACTCCGTCGTGGTGATCGGTTTATATATCGTTGGGTACAGGAAGGATGAGGTGTCCCTGGGCCGGAGCGTGGTTCGTGCTCCGTTTTGTTATGCTTATTCAGCTTTGGCCGTGACTTGCTTTCTTTTCGTCACGTTTTATTTTTATTTCTTAATATCTCTTACTTTTAGTTTAATTAAATTATTATTTCGTCGGGTTACGACATCCTTCCCTCCTTGGGGAAAGAAAATTTACTGGCGGTAAATTTTCTTTACCTGTTTTCAATTATATCTATTTTGTTTAGTATAATATTGCTGTGTGTTTGTCGGTGAGTCTGGTTGGTAGGGTCTGTCGTAGATATGTTCTCTTGATACTCGCGGTATGCTTATTGGGTTTAATTTTGCGTTGACCGGTGCTTTCTTTTTCGCTTGGTTCTTTTTTTATCGCATAAGTTATCGCTACAAGGCTGATTATTATTACCGTCCCTGTGATACTTGAGATCGCCGGGTATAGTATATGTTCTCGTATCTGTAGGTTGTCTTCGTTTATTTGTTCGTCTATGTCGGTCAATGTTTTGCTGAGTTCCATTAATTCTGATGGGTTTTTTATTATTTTTCGTTACTTAATTGCCTCGATTCTATTTAGTAGTCTGTCTGTTTGTTTTTTGGGCGTTAGTGTTAAATTATAATCTGGTATGTGTGTTTTGATGTATGTTACTAGTGCAGATTTTTTCGTTCTTATTATTACGTCGGGTGTTACGATTTTACATTTCCCTCTAATCGTTAACTGTCCCGTTCTATCAATCTCGACTTTCCGTGCCGTCTCGTTCTCGCACGTTATCTCTACCTGCTGTTTCGCTCGCGTGGAATATATCCATGTGTTCGCGTTACTTAGCGTTGTCCATATCGTTGTGTTCGTGTGTACGTATTTTATGTTACAGTTGTCTGTGTTTTTTCTAGTTGTACGTATGTCTGTATTTCACACAACGCTTGGTCATCTACATGATGTATCGGATAGTTTTGTTCGCATACATATTCGTTGTTATTTCGCATACATCTTTCTAATTCGTTTTCCGTGGTTGTAAAATATGTTCGGCTGTCCATGTCTACCGCTATTATGGGTATTGGTTTACCTCTATACATATAAAGGTGTTGTTTTGTTCGTGGGTGGGTAGGGGTGTTGCCTTTATTATATCATATGTGGGGTACATAATTAGTGGGAGTTTTATTACCGTAATTATGCCTTCGTTATCGTAGTATGCGCTAATCGCTATAAATTTTTCGATTGTTCCCCAATTTTCCTGTGTTATTTGAAAGGGCAAGTGCGTTCCTTGTTGTACTTGTGTCGCTATTTCCTTAAGGTTATCAATAATCGTTTCAATCGGTATTAATTTTATGTTTATTATTCCACTTTTTGCGCTGGTTAGGTGGTCAATAATGTCTGTAGTATCGATTATTAGATCTCTAATGATTGCATTTAATACAATGAAGTGTTCGTCCATCTCTTCTCTATATCCAAAACTTGCTGCCGTTCGTAGCCAACTTTGTCGCATCTTTTCCGTTATATTTAGAAATCTTTCTTCGTTTTCTTGTATAATTTTTTCTGATTCGTCCACATGTGCGATAGTTGCGTTTAATACTCTTACTTGATTTTTTAATGCGTGCTGCAGCGTTTGTTGTTTTCCCTTTATTAATTTTAATTGTTCAGTGATGATCTTTTCATCGTCGGCGTCCATGGTGCCGAATAGCGTTTTTGCTATTGTTCCGAGGCCGTTTATTAGTCCTCTTCGTGTTTTCTTCGTTAGTTGGTAAGTTTTCCTTAATCGTGTCAATAAGGTTTCTGCTTTTTTATATTCCTTCTCTGTTACTTGTAGTAATATGCTGCATGTTTCTTTCATTTTTTGTTTTAATGGCTTGTCGTAGCATAATGCTCTTGTTTGTGCCATATATCCCGTTATTTGTTCTTGTCGGTGGTCCATTACTGTGACGTCTGCTCTGATCACCATTTTCCATGTGGACTCGACTTGATTAATTTTTCCTATTTTTTCAAAATACACTCACCCGCAAAAAAAGCGGTACACCTAAAATTTGAGAAAATTTCATCAAATTTTAAATAATCATAACTTGGTAAATAATGATGATAAAAATATGTTTAAAAAAACAAAATGAAGGCTGTAATGTCCACTTTAAGAATATTTAAGTGGCAATTATGCTCAGCCATTGTTTTCAAAATGGCGGATAAGGAAGTGAAAGGATGTAAAATTGATTATTAAAGGATCGAGTTTGGGACGGTGCACGGCGTAAATCAGGTAACGCAGCCCAATGAGACCAAATGCTCGTGAAAGTGTGGAGTGTTATCTTTAAAATGTTTTTTTACCGAGTTCGATACGATGATTTTTCGCTGAGTTATTCCGAATTTAATTAAAAACGCTCTTTTTTCTTCTTCAATTTGCAGCTCAGCGAATAGTTATCGTATCGAGCTCGGTAAAAAAGCATTGTAAAGGTGATACTCCACACTTTCACATGCATTTCGTCCCATTGGGCTGCGATACCTGATTCACGCCACGCACTGGAGCAAAGCGGGAACCTTTATTTATCGGTTTTGTATGCTTTCATTTATCCGCTATTTTGAAAAAAAATGGCACATAATTGCAGAAATTGCAGAAATTGCACATAATTTCAATTTAATTTAGGTGTGTGTGTGTGTGTGCTCGTTTGTATACCACAAGGATAAGGACCCCGTGGTTCGTCAGCTCCACAGTATTTAAAGACTTCAAACCCTCCTTGTGGTGTGTGTGTGTGTGTGTGTGTGTGTGTGTGTGTGCTCGTTTGTATACCACAAGGATAAGGACCCCGTGGTTCGTCAGCTCCACAGTATTTAAAGACTCCAAACCCTCCTTGTGGCGTGTGTGTGTGTGTGTGTGTGTACGGGCGCACGCATATGTGTATTAATAGTGGGTATGACCTCCTCGTGCGCGTATTACCTCATTCATACGATCAGGCATACTCTGTATTAGTCTTTTTATTTCATCCTGCGTAATTGCATCCCATGCATTTTGAAGAACTCTTTGAAGTTCTTGCAGTGACTGAGGTGCAGGTACGTGATTTCGTACTTTCTTGCCGAGATTGTCCCACAAATGCTCAATGGGATTTAAATCCGGACTACTTGCTGGCCAAACAAGTCGATTTATGCCAACTTCATCGAGGAAATCAAACACTCTTCTCGCAGTGTGTGGTCGAGCATTGTCTTGCATAAACAAGAAGTTCTCTCCGATAAAGGGTGCATACGGAACAACATACGGAAGGAGTATGTCTTCCACGTATACATCTGCGTTCATGTTCCTGTCAAAAAAGTGCAAATCTGTATGAGCGTCCGCTGAAATACCTGCCCAAACCATCACAGAGCCTCCATTGTAGCTGTACCTTTCACTTACAGTACAATCTGCAAATCGTTCTCCACGACGACGATAAACTCGTTCTCGTCCATCTGGAGAATAGAGACAAAAACGAGATTCATCGCTAAAGAGTACTTTGCCCCAGTCTGCGTAATTCCAGTCTCTATGCGCAACTGCAAAATTGAGTCGAGCTACGCGATGACGACCTGTAAGAAAAGGTACAGCCGCTGGCCTGCGCGAAAACAGATTTTGTTCCGCTAATCTTCTCCGAACGGTGTCAACGGATACATTGCAATTGTGGACATCCCTTAAATTGTTTCGAATTTGAACAGCTGTTCGATGTCTGTCTCTTAATGAATTTAAAACAATAAATCGGTCATCGTTTTCATTGGTACGTCGAGGGCGCCCAGAACCAGGCTTCCTCTTGAAAGAATTGGTGTCTAAGTACCTGGCATAAGCACGTTGCACAGTTGACACTGACAGATCAAGTGCCTCAGCAACGTATCTTCGACTTCTGCCATCTTCAATTAAAGCAACAACTTGAGCAGCTTTTTCTGGAGTTATCGTTGCCATAATCGAGAAGTAATTTCGAGAAGAAGTAATTAATTATGGTTTCAATAGATGAAGTCGCAAGGAGCAACGCGTCTAGAGAGCTAGCAAATCAATCGCATAACTTGTACTATAGTCTTTCAATGTACCTGGCATCAGCACGTCTCAAACGGAAAAAACATTGAAAGACTATAGTACAAGTTATGCGATTGATTTGCTAGCTCTCTAGACGCGTTGCTCCTTGCGACTTCATCTATTGAAACCATAATTAATTACTTCTTCTCGAAATTACTTCTCGATTATGGCAACGATAACTCCAGAAAAAGCTGCTCAAGTTGTTGCTTTAATTGAAGATGGCAGAAGTCGAAGATACGTTGCTGAGGCACTTGATCTGTCAGTGTCAACTGTGCAACGTGCTTATGCCAGGTACTTAGACACCAATTCTTTCAAGAGGAGGCCTGGTTCTGGGCGCCCTCGACGTACCAATGAAAACGATGACCGATTTATTGTTTTAAATTCATTAAGAGACAGACATCGAACAGCTGTTCAAATTCGAAACAATTTAAGGGATGTCCACAATTGCAATGTATCCGTTGACACCGTTCGGAGAAGATTAGCGGAACAAAATCTGTTTTCGCGCAGGCCAGCGGCTGTACCTTTTCTTACAGGTCGTCATCGCGTAGCTCGACTCAATTTTGCAGTTGCGCATAGAGACTGGAATTACGCAGACTGGGGCAAAGTACTCTTTAGCGATGAATCTCGTTTTTGTCTCTATTCTCCAGATGGACGAGAACGAGTTTATCGTCGTCGTGAAGAACGATTTGCAGATTGTACTGTAAGTGAAAGGTACAGCTACAATGGAGGCTCTGTGATGGTTTGGGCAGGTATTTCAGCGGACGCTCATACAGATTTGCACTTTTTTGACAGGAACATGAACGCAGATGTATACGTGGAAGACATACTCCTTCCGTATGTTGTTCCGTATGCACCCTTTATCGGAGAGAACTTCTTGTTTATGCAAGACAATGCTCGACCACACACTGCGAGAAGAGTGTTTGATTTCCTCGATGAAGTTGGCATAAATCGACTTGTTTGGCCAGCAAGTAGTCCGGATTTAAATCCCATTGAGCATTTGTGGGACAATCTCGGCAAGAAAGTACGAAATCACGTACCTGCACCTCAGTCACTGCAAGAACTTCAAAGAGTTCTTCAAAATGCATGGGATGCAATTACGCAGGATGAAATAAAAAGACTAATACAGAGTATGCCTGATCGTATGAATGAGGTAATACGCGCACGAGGAGGTCATACCCACTATTAATACACACATGCGTGCGCCCGTACACACACACACACACACACACACACGCCACAAGGAGGGTTTGGAGTCTTTAAATACTGTGGAGCTGACGAACCACGGGGTCCTTATCCTTGTGGTATACAAACGAGCGCACACACACACACACACACACACACACACACACACACACACACACACACACACACACGCCACAAGGAGGGTTTGGAGTCTTTAAATACTGTGGAGCTGACGAACCACGGGGTCCTTATCCTTGTGGTATACAAACGAGCACACACACACACACACACACACACACACACCACAAGGAGGGTTTGGAGTCTTTAAATACTGTGGAGCTGACGAACCACGGGGTCCTTATCCTTGTGGTATACAAACGAGCACACACACACACACACCTAAATTAAATTGAAATTATGTGCAACCATTTTTTTTCAAAATAGCGGATAAATGAAAGCATACAAAACCGATAAATAAAGGTTCCCGCTTTGCTCCAGTGCGTGGCGTGAATCAGGTATCGCAGCCCAATGGGACGAAATGCATGTGAAAGTGTGGAGTATCACCTTTACAATGCTTTTTTACCGAGCTCGATACGATAATTATTCGCTGAGCTGCAAATTGAAGAAGAAAAAAGAGCGTTTTTAATTAAATTCGGAATAACTCAGCGAAAAATCATCGTATCGAGCTCGGTAAAAAAACATTTTAAAGATAACACTCCACACTTTCACGAGCATTTGGTCTCATTGGGCTGCGTTGCCTGATTTACGCCGTGCACCGTCCCAAACTCGATCCTTTAATAATCAATTTTACATCCTTTCACTTCCTTATCCGCCATTTTGAAAACAATGGCTGAGCATAATTGCCACTTAAATATTCTTAAAGTGGACATTACAGCCTTCATTTTGTTTTTTTAAACATATTTTTATCATCATTATTTACCAAGTTATGATCATTTAAAATTTGATGAAATTTTCTCAAATTTTAGGTGTACCGCTTTTTTTGCGGGTGAGTGTATATGCCTGGTTCGTGCTGGAATTTTTTTTATTTGTCTCATAGGTGTCAGGTTCTTCTGTCCTGCCTCCGCTCAGGGCAGTGAGACTCCTGCAATACATGGGTATCATATTACGTCGTGCGTTTTCCTAAAGAGTTTTATGCTTTCGCTGTCTTTTATCTAATTCTTTCTTAGGTTTGTTAACGTTTTCCTCCCCCCCTCTCTCTTTCTCTTTTTTTGCATGTGTTTAATGTTCGATAAAGGCTTTTAATCGGTTCACGTGTACGCGTATTGTTCTTCTTCCCATTTTGATCATGTAGTTCACGTCGGAATTTTTCCCGATGATTACGTAAGGCCCTATCCATAGGGAATCTAGTTTTTTTGATCGTCCTCGGCGAACTGTTTAGTCGTGTAATAGGACTTTTTCTCCTACTTCGAATTTCGTTTCACGTGTCTTCCTGTCGTAGTTTCCTTTAGCCTTCATCTTTTCGTTGCGTATATGCTCTTTCGCAACTTGTTGCGTCGCGCGCAATTTTTCTTTGAGTTCGTTCGCGTAGTCTTCGTACGTATATGTGGGTCTTGGAGGTTGTGATAGCGTTGTCGGTAGAATCGCAGTATGCCCGTGAATCAATTCGAATGGGGTGAATCCTGTTGCTGTGTGTGGGGTTGTATTATATGTAAACATTGTGTATGGAATCCACTCGTCCCAGTCGGTCTGATCTGCATTTATATAATGTCGGTAGGTATTCAGCTAGTGTCCGGTGTGATCGTTCCAGTGCTCCGTTGCTTTCCGGATGATACGCTGTCGTCTGTATTTTCTCGATTTTCAATAGTTTGCAAGTATTCTTGAATATCTCGCTTAGGAAATTTGTTCCTTGGTCGGTTAGAATTTTTTCTGGTATACCGTGCTCGAATATGATTTTAGTTGTGAATTCCCTCGCGATTGTCGCGGCTTCTTGGTTCACTATCGGTATCGCCTTGCTAAATTTCGTCAGATTATCTTGGAAGGTTAATATATATTTGTTTCCCTTATTTGTAATTGTTAATGGTCCTACTATATCTAATGCGCATTTCTCGAATGGTTTGTCGGCGGTATCTGTTAATATTAATGGCGCTTTGTTTTTTCTTGACAGTTTATTTTTCTGACAGAGTTCGCATTTCGTTATATAGTTTTCGACGTCCTTCGTCAGCCCTTTCCAATCGTGGGTCCTTCGAATCCGGTTTATCGTGCGTTCAATTCCCTGATGTCCTCCTAAGGGTACGTCGTGATATTCATATAGTATTCTTTGCTTTTCGTCCTCTGTATATTCTTTCTTTGTCGTAACGTCGTCTGTCTCTTTCTCTTCGACCGCGTTGATGTCCGCCACATGCCGACTTAACGCGTCAGCATTTCTGTTTGCTGTCCCGGGCTTGTGTATTATTACATAATCGTATTCTTCTAGTTTAAGTTTCCATCTGATTAATCGGGATCCGGGGTCGGTGACATTGAATAGCCATACAAGCGATTTGTGATCCATGACAATGGTGAACTTTGTTCCATATAAATACGGTCGGAAATGCTTAACGGCCCATACTATAGCGAGTAATTCTTTCTCGGTCGTGTTATAGTTTAGTTCGCCTTTGACAGTACACAGCTTGCATATGCTATTGGCCGGTCTTGCCCTATCTGGCCTTGTGATAATATGGCTCCGATTGCGTAGTCGGAGGCATCCGTTGTTACTATAAATTCTTCCGTAAACTCTGGATACTTTAATACCAGCGCTGTCGTCAGCTTTTCTTTTAATGTCTCGAAAGCGTTTTGTTGTTCTTGCGTCCACTCGAAATTTTTTCCTTTCTTCGTTAGTTTCGTGAGCGGTTTCGCTATCTTGGAAAATCCTTCGATAAATTTTCGATAATATCCGGCTAGTTCTATAAATGCTTGTATATCTTTAACCTTCTTTGGTATAGGAAAATGTTTTATAGCTTCTAATTTAGCTGGATCCGGTGATATTCCGTTTTCCGTTATTTTATGTCCAAGGTACGTAACTTCTTTCCTCAGAAATTCGCATTTGTCAGGTTGCAATTTCAGTCGATTTTCCCGCAATCTTCTCAATACTTCTCTCAATCTTTTGTTATGTTCCGTTAGGCTGACTCCAAAAATTACGATATCATCTAAATATACTAGACATTTTATTCCTTGTAGTCCGCTTAGCACCGCGTTCATTAAACGTTGGAATGTGGCGGGCGCGTTTTTTAATCCAAACGGCATTCTATTAAATTCGTAATGCCCGTATGGCATGGAAAACGCTGTCTTGCATTTGTCGCTCTCTTCCATTTCGATTTGATGGTACCCTGATGCCAAATCGAGGGTTGTGAAATATTTTGCATTTCCTAATTGATCTAGTATGTCGGTGATATTCGGTAGAGGGAATGAATCGCCTACCGTTAGGTCGTTCAATTTTCGAAAGTCTACTACCACTCTCAATTTTTGTTTTCCAGACGCATCTGGTTTTTTCGGGACAACCAATAAGGGTGCGTTCCATTGGCTTACGCTTTTTCGAATTATTCCATTCTTTAGCATCTCTTGCATTTGTTTATTGACTTCGGTTTTTTGTTTCTCTGGTAGCCGGTACGGTCGTATGTTGACCGCTGCGCTATCCGCTTGCGTTGCAATTCGATGTGTCATTGTATTTGTACATGTGAGCGGCTCTCCCTCTGTGTGGAATATGTCGCTACATTCTTCGCAGATTTCCTTTACTGACCTTTCCTCTTCTTTGTTTAGATGTCCAGTGCGGAGATCCTGCAATATTTTCTCAGTGCGTCGGGAGATTTTCCCCTCCGCTTTTGTGCAAGTTTTATTTACTTCTGCTGTTTCTTCGGTTTTAATTTCCTCTAGTGATATTTGAGGTATTAGTATTTCGACCTCGTTTTCATTCGTATTTATTACGCTCGCGGGGAATAAAAAATTTTCGGGCTCTACTAGGCAGTTTCCTATAAATACTCCTGGTATTATTTCTTCTGCTCTGGTTATCCCCATCATGTTGATTGTAGTTGCTACTTGCATTATCGTCTCGCTCCGTGGTTGTAACGTGATCTTCCGATAAGGATATAGTCTTAGTATATTCCGTCCGATTCTTAGCTGTTTTGTGGCGTAATTACATATCGCCTTTTGTTCTTTAAGGAAGTCTATTCCCAATATTCCTTTATATTCCGAAGGGAAATCGTCTTTCACGACGTACAGTCTGTGTTTTATTTTCCCATCTCGTAGGTTTATGGTGGCGTTTATCCGCCCAATTGGGTGGATCTTGTATCCGGTCACACCTGTGAGGACTATTTTATCCTCGGTTATCATTGTCTCTCCTTTTAACTTTCCTACTTTAATAAGTGAAATGGCCGCTCCTGTATCGCAAATAGGTTTATTTTTCTTCCTTTTGCCTCCTGCATGGGTAATACAACTAAATCCAGTCCTGTGTGCGTGTGAGGTGTTCGTCTTATGTGCGATACGTGATACTCGCTGGCGGGCCTCTGTTTTTCCTCTTCCTTGTTTTCTTCGTCACTCTCTTGAGGGTAGTAGGTCTTCTTTTTCTTTCTGTCGTGATTATATCGATTTTTGTTTTCTCGTGCCGTTTGATTCGGCTTTTGGCGGTTAGGTCGATCCCTGTTAGGTCGTCCGTGTAGCAGCCAACATTCTTCGCGATTGTGGCCAGTTTTCTTGCAATGGTTGCAGTATTTGTCAATGGTATTTTTACGCGCGAGTGTCGCTCCGGTTTCGGTAATGAAAACCGTGTCGCGTAACGGCTCGTACGGCATTCTCGCCGATGATGCCCTAATTTTCCGCATTTTTGGCATTGTATGACATTTCTAGTCACGGTAATATGTCGGCGTCGCAGCGCTCTTTGGTCGTGTGCTGACTATCGCCGGTCCCTTGACCTTCTCTTCTGCGCTCGCAGCCGATATTGCTTCTTGCAGTGTCGTATAACCTCGGGATCGCACTACTGTTTTTATATCGTCGTTTAATCCGATCTGGAAATTCTCTAAGGCTTGTTGTTGGATAATATTGAGTATTACGCGTTTTTGATCGGTCGTATACTGTTGTCCGTCTAGCATTGATTCGTATAGTTCCATCGCTAACTTGTCTGTTCGAAGTCCGTATGCTCTTGCGTTTTCGCCGGTTTTCTGTTTTAACGTATTGAACTCTATTTGTAGATGTGTCGTATTCTCTTTACTGGCGTAACAGGCTTCTAATTCTTGTTTCAATTGTGCAAAATTTCGAATCTTTCGCGTTTGAAAATCTAGCATCGCTCTGCCTTTTAGTTTCGTGCATAATACTGCGCCTAATAATGTGACTTCATCTAACGGGTTAATATTTTCAACCGCGTACGTTGTTGCACTTACGAATTCCTGTAGTTTTCTGATCCGTCGAATTCTGGTATTAAACCGCGTGCTTCTTTCAACGGTAGATGTCCGCGTCCCCGATGATGTCGTACATCGTCGAACGAAAGGTCGTATGTTGGTTCGCGTCTATCTTCTAATGGCGTGAGGCGTCCGGTACTCTGTCTTCTTTGCCTCTCTCTGACATCATTCATTTCGACGTGCAGGTTTCTAATCTCCTGCATCATTGCTTGCATCATATCTCTGAATTCGTCGGGTGGATTATTTATTTCTTGTTGCGATCGAGCGTTCGTGATATCGTTATCCAATTCTTCTCGTAATCGATTGATTTCTCTATTTACTTCTACGGAAGTGATGTCTCGCGATGTACCCTGTGGTGCGTGTGTCATGTCTCCACGTTCGCGATATATTATTTCGGGATTGAAAATACTCGAATCGTATGATGTTAATGAAAATTCGCGCCTATGTGTTATTCTACTGAGCGAGCTAACCGCTGACTCCGCGTCGTCGGTGTTCGCGATTAAACTCGAATCTATTTCGCCAAATGAATATTCGCGTTCAATTATTACGTTCGCTCCGTATTCGTTTTCGGACGAGCTGTCGCTTGAGTAGTATGCTTCTAAATTTTTACGCACATTACTACTGATATCTTGAAGCGCGGTCTCTGCTAGTCTCTGCGAGCTTAATAGACTACGCGTTATCGCTCTTTCCGCAGAATCGCTATGTAGCCACGATGTGTTCGTTCTATTGTTTGATCGTTTGTTTTGTCCTTCCGACATCCACGCGTTATAATAATTGCTTCGTTCGACTTACATTAGTGCAATGAGCAGCATTCTCTTTTGGTCGCAGTTCTTGCGTTGTCCTCCACGGTTGAGGTAGGTCGTCTCCTCCTTGGGTTGCAGTCCGGTCGTTACTTCGTTATATCGGGTGTCCGGGAAGTTCCTAGTTGACTTCTCTGCTTTTCGTTGTAGTAGCGGGTGTGTGCAGTCACGACGTTTTTTATTTCCTTTGTCTCACTTGATACAGGCGAATCCCACCGCTGCCACCATTTTTTTGTTGTGCCCGCACCGTGGGGGGGCGGGCCTTCGAGGATATTCGCCCAAAGGATTAGGACCCAGGCAACAAATGTAGACACTCCGTACTTGATAGTAAAGGAATGAGTGGATATAATTTGGCCACGGATAAATTTGACCACGTTCGAAACGGCCACGTTCGTAACGGCCACTCGTTCGTAATGGCCACGTTCGAAACGGGCACGTTCGAAACGGCCACGTTCGGAACGGCCACGTTCGAAATGGCCACGGATAAATTTGACCACGTTCGAAATGGCCACGTTCGAAACGGCCACGTTCGAAACGGCCACGTTCGTAATGGCCACTCGTTCGTAATGGCCACGTTCGAAACGGCCACGTTCGGAACGGCCACGTTCGAAATGGCCACGGATAAATTTGACCACGTTCGAAATGGCCACGTTCGAAACGGCCACGTTCGAAACGGCCACGTTCGTAATGGCCACTCGTTCGTAATGGCCACGTTCGAAACGGCCACGTTCGGAACGGCCACGTTCGAAATGGCCACGGATAAATTTGACCACGTTCGAAATGGCCACGTTCGAAACGGCCACGTTCGAAACGGCCACGTTCGTAATGGCCACTCGTTCGTAATGGCCACTCGTTCGTAATGGCCACGTTCGAAATGGCCACTTTCGGAACGGCAAGGGGGGGCCTTCGGCCCCCCTCCCGCACCCATCCCGTCCCCCTCGCTTCGCGTGAAAAGTTGCAAAGTGAACCCGTGCGCTATCGGGTTGGTGCGCTATCGGGATTGTGCGCGATTTACTTTGTGTGCTATCGGGTTGGTGCGCTATCGGGAATTGTGTCAATTTTTCGTGTGCTATCGGGTTGGTGCGCTATTGCACCGTGCGCTAACGGGACCCTCCCGGCCGTTTCGAACGTGTGGCCGTTTCGAACGTGGCCGTTACGAACGTGGTCAAATCGAACTTTATTCAATATTTCCCGTGGCCGTTTCGAACGTGGCCGTTTCGAACGTGACCGTTTCGAACGTGGCTATTACGAACGAGTAGCCATTACGAACGTGGCCGTTTCGAACGTGGCCGTTTCGAACGTGGCCATTACGAACGAGTAGCTATTACGAACGTGGCCGTTTCGAACGTGGCCATTACGAACGAGTGGCCATTACGAACGCGGCCGTTTCGAACGTGGCCGTTTCGAACCTGGCCATTTCGAACGTGGTCAAATTTATCCGTGGCCATTTCGAACGTGGCCGTTCCGAACGTGGCCGTTTAGAACGTGGCCGTTCCGAACGTGGTCGTTTCGAACGTGACCGTTTCGAACGTGGCCATTACGAACGAGTAGCCATTACGAACGTGGCCGTTTCGAACGTGGCCATTACGAACGAGTGGCCATTACGAACGCGGCCGTTTCGAACGTGGCCATTTCGAACGTGGCCGTTCCGAACGTGGCCATTACGAACGTGGCCGTTTCGAACGTGGCCATTTCGAAAGTGGTCAAATTTATCCGTGGCCATTTCGAACGTGGCCATTTCGGACGCTCCCTAAAGGAATATATTTCGGTCGTTCTTCTTACACTGGCCTTCTTACACTACTCTTGTGTTTGTCTTATACGTTAGGGTTAGGCGTAGCGAGCTTACTTAGTCAATGTGGCGGCTTGTATTGTTGATGACTTCAGGTTTTCTTCTGCCACCCCGTCGTGGTGATCGGTTTATATATCGTTGGGTACAAGAAGGATGAGGTGTCCCTGGTCCGGAGCGCGGTTTGTGCTCCGTTTTGTTATGCTTATTCAGCTTTCGCCGTGACTTGCTTTCTTTTCGTCACGTTTTATATTTTTATTTCTTAATATCTCTTACTTTTAGTTTAATTAAATTATTATTTCGTCGGGTTACGACAGCATTAATATTGATACTAAATCTTGTTGTATAGTTGGTCCGACCATCAACGCGTCATTCAGCGAAATCCCTGTACTGGTCTTACACGACGCATCAAATACGCGCAATTTGGCATCCTGACCTTCACCCTTCATGACACTATGGTGCGGCAAGTAGATCGATACCCCCTCCTCGCGATCTTGCGTCGAAATCCGCCTCATATGTCCTAATTTCTCATATTCGCGTAAAAATTCAATGTACGAGATCCTAACCACCGGATCGCACCACAAGCGTTTCTCCAAACCGAAGCGTCTCAAAGCTATATCCCTCGACTCGTCGACACGGCCTAGCACATCTTCCTTCACCGGTAACCTAATCACGTATCTACCTTAACCGCCACGTTTTTTAAAAAATGCGTCTCGCACGCCTGTTCCTCTATCGTAAATGTGTTGCGAATGCTTGTTATTTCCTCCGCACGCCAGAATTTCTCTACCCTCTCATGTAAGCCTGCCCCACTCAAAGCAACGTGCAGTGCATTCATTCGACTTAACGGTTGCGCAGTGCCGACGGTGCGTCCCGCAATAATCCAGCTCAACAACGTCTTTTGCAAAATCGGATGCTCCGATTTGTCCTACGCATAAAAGTCCCCAGAATAAATCCGCTCCGATAAGCATGTCAATGCCCGCCGATACGTTAAACCGCGGGTCCGCTAATACGAGTCCCGATGGTAGCTTAAACGCTCGACGCATAATAGTAGTTGCGGGAATTCTATCTGTGATTCGATCCACGACCACGCATTCCAAGCGTGTCGCGAACGAATTCACACATGATCGAAGCTTTATTTCGGCGACTCGATTCGACGCTGATAATGCTCCGTTTACTCCCGAAACAGAAACATTTACCGGGCGAGATTCTACCTGCAACCGCTCGAGAAGGCTGCTCGATATGAAGCTGGCCTGCGAACCCGAGTCGAGCAATGCCCGACATGGTTTGCGTGACCCCTGTCTATCCAAAACATAAACAACCGCCGTCGACAACAACACGTCGCGATCGCCCCGCTTAACGCTCGCATGCATGCTCGCGGCTACGCAACCCGAAAACCCCGACGATCGCTCCAACATCGACGCGCCATCGTTATTCCTTGTCTCTACTTCCGCCCGTTGCAAATGCAACAACGTATTGTGCTTTAATCCGCAAGTCTTGCATCCGCCCGACACACACTTACTCGCCGTGTGAGTTGTGACACACAAACAATTAAGACACAGACCCCGCCACCGCGCTTCGGCAATTCGTCGATCAACAGAAAGCGCGATGAATTCCCTGCATGCATAAATAGCATGCTCTCCGGTGCAATAATTGCATCTGCCGCGAACCACTGCCGCGCATACCGTTTGGCGCTTGTTATTGACTTGACGTTGCGAACGCGTATCCATTCGACCGGATGCATCCCCGGCTCCTTTCTCTACGGACTCTAATATCTGCGGTGCGCAATATATTCTAAAAATTGTTTTAATGTGGGCAATTCCGAGCCCTTCAGTGAGGCATGCCATTCGCGAGAAGTAACGGGATCCAGCTTTGAACTCAAAATGTGAATCAATAAGTCGTCCCAGCTATCAGCCGGACGCTTCAGCGCGGTTAATGCTCTCACATGTCTCGATACGCCATCCGACATCCGCCGCAACTCGATCGCATTTTCTTTAGTCATTGCCGAAAGTTCGAGCACCGCCCTTATGTGAGCCTGAACACGTTTGTTGTCATACGTTCCTTCAATAGGCTCCAAGCTACATCATAATTTCGATCCAATATCTCCAACGGTCTGACAATATTTATCGCTTCGTCGGTCAAGGACGCCCCAAGATATTGAAACCTTTGAACGCTTGATAGCGCGTCATTGTTATGAATTATCGTCGTGAAGGTATCACAAAATGGAAACCACTCATCGTATTTGCCAGAAAACGATGGCAAATTTAATTTCGGCAGACGAATATGAGTGGCTGAATCCACGGACTCCGCTGAGCCCGGCTCCGATCGCGGCCGCACCGCCTGCTGCGCCGGAACAGGCCGCGTCAAATGCCGAATCCGCGCGCACGCTGCATAAAATGATTCTTCGAAAATCACTCGATCGCTCTCTTCCTGTTCATCAATCGCTTAGATCCGCGATTGCAACTCGTCGTATTCGCTCCAAATTGCATCCAATCGAATACGTCTTTTTTCTATGTGCGCGATATTTTCTGGCGTTTCGGCGTTTGCGTTATTAACAAATGTTTCGATTCGCGTACACGATGCCTTCAACGTGGTTCGACGCCGTCTAAACGCTGCCGTGTCACTCGAACGAGCCCCCGGCGCGCCCGACACCGGTGCGCTCGACGCCGACGCGCCCGACGCCGACGCGCCCGGCGGACTGTGGTCGATTGTAGGCATGATTTATCTTGAGTGCCTTCGCGATAAATTACAAATCACAATTACGCATGATTGGCACAGCAAAAGAAAACGAACAGCTCACCCAAATTTCACAGGTGCAGCGGTCGAGACATGCAGTCAGTCAAAAGTCGCCTCGAGAATATGCTCCCTCCGTGCTGCAGCAGACTCCGTGATCTCGCTCGCTCCAAGATGAATCCGGCTCGAAGGACCATATAATGCAGGGATACACAACTAGATTTTTTGGCGGGCCAAATGTAAAATTTGAAATTATACTGCAGGCCGCAACAGCTAAAATATGTTTGCCTTCTTTGCATCACCCAGGAATCACCACGTGGAGGTGAGGCAACGTCGAATCCCTTTGGGGGGGGGGGGGGTAAAAAAGGGGGTTGTATTTAGGGTTAGGGGTTAGGGTTAGGGCTTTTGTTTTTTATTTTTGTTTTTTGTATTTTTATTGGTTATATATTATTTTATATTTAATATGTTTTTTATGTTTTTTTATTATGTTTTTGTTATATTTTTATATTTTTGTTTTTTTACTTTTTGTGTTTTTATTTGTTTTTTTATGTTTTCTTATATTTTTTATTTTGTTTTTATATATTTTTTGTTATTTGTTTTTTTATTAATATCGCTGAGATCAAAATTCTGATAACTTCGTGACAAGGCAATTACTTTAATTTTTAATTGTTATAAAAGGCATTTTTAATGTGAAAAATTTGCTTTCCTATCTTGTGCTAGTTTCTTGAAACTTGGTTCATAAGTGGTATTGGCTACTAGCATGCAGTCGCGCAAATGGTCGTCAGTCATTCGATTTCGATATTTATTTTTTATTATGTTCATTTTAGAAAATGCTGCTTCACAAACATATGTAGATTCAAACATTGTACATAGCACAGTATCCATTTTTTTCAGATTTGGAAAAGATTGTTCAGGGAGTGTGTCTATCTAAAATTTTGCTATATCTGTTGTGGTAAATTTCTCTCGCAGCACAGTACTCTCTTGAAATTCAATAATTTCCAATTGCAATTTAGCCTTTTCAAGAGTGAACAGTTGCACTGCTGTATTAATCCAATTACCATTTGTCTCAAGACTGAATGGGCTTTGTATTGCTGCTAATAAGTCGCCAATTTGATCAAAATCAGTAAATCGGGAAGTAAATTCAAGTTGCAAACTTTTTAGAAAACTTGTATTCCTCAAACTGTGGAATTTCTTTAACATTGCTTTTAAAATGTGCTTTTAATAAAAGAAAATGAATCAGCTCTTTAGAATTCAAATCATTCTCAAACAATTTTAATTTTCTTTGGAAAGCTTTAATCTTTTCCCACATATCACAAATCAGTTTTCCTTTTCCTCGCAAAGCCAGATTCAGGTCATTGATATGTGAGAACATGTCACCCAAAAAGCATAGTTTAGTAACATTATTTGAATTACAAAGAAACTCAAAATATTCGGTAGCTGTTTTTGTATTTCTACTTTTAAGAAAATCCGAAATTTCATTAAGCAAAATTATAAATCTTTTGAGTACATTTCCCTTGCTCAACCAGCGAACATCGTTATGCAGAAGAAGATCAATGTATTCAGAATCGCATTCTTCAAGAAATGCTCGGAGTAAGCGATGTTGTAATGCTGAGTGAGATCTCAAATAATTGACAATTTTCATAATTGTATTCATGACATTTTTGAAATCACCCGAAAGCTTTGCACAAAGAACTGCTTGGTGAATTATGCAATGTAATGAAATAATTTTAGAATTAATTTGCTTCAAAAGTGTTACAAAACCATTTGCTTTTCCTATCATTGCTGGTGCACCATCAGTGACTATAGAAAGAATATTTTTATATGAGAGGCCATTATTGTTCATAAATTCTTGGAAACGTTCAAACAATATTTGACCAGTTGTGCGATCATGCAATGGCAACAATGTCAAGAGTTCTTCTTTATAATTATTATTCAGAACATAACGAATAAACACAGCCATTTGTGCTACATCAGATATATCTGTAGATTCGTCAATCGCAAGCGAGAAAAACTGTGTTTTAGTAAGATCTGCTAATATACTTTCACGAACTGATTTTGCGCAAATTTCGGTCTTACGAATCGCGGAATCACGAGATAGTGGAATTTTGCTAAACATTTCTGCAATTTCTTTCTTATTATCGAAAACCGCATTTGAGACTTGTATCAAACATTCTTTGACTATCTCGGAATATGAAAATGGCACCATATGTTTGGCCAAAATCCATGCAACACGTAAAGATGCTTTAGTGCATTTTTCCTGTTCGGACATCGAACGTTTCATTACCATTTGAGAGCGTTCAAATGATGAACGAAGGGCATTAACTTTTTCAATTCTAAGTGAAGAACCCTTTGAAAAATCTTTGTCATATCTTTTCAAATGCTTTGTTTCATAATGGCGACTTATATTTGCTACTTTGCACACAGCAACTGTTTCGTGGCAAATTAAACATGTTGGTTTCGCATTTTTATGGAGTGGAAGAACAAAGAAAAATTCTTCAGTCCATTTTTCATTAAATATTCTATTTTCGAAATCGATTTTTCGACGCTTTGACTCAGACATCGTGAACAAGACAACAAAAAATAAAATCCGCAACTAAATTAAAGATTAGTAATGCGATATTGCGACGTCTCAAGCAAGCATACAACCGAGAATTGCTTATGTCACGCGTCCGTATGCGCTCGGCTTTCGGCTAGCAGCAAAGAACAAACAAAAAAGAGTCGGTTTTCTGTTCCATCGAACCGACAAACGATAAATGCCAAGAAGCAAATGTCTCTTAATCGAGTAAAGCGAGTGGCTTCGATATTAGAGTCTAACAGGCCTGACCGCGCGAGTTTCCCCGCTAACGCTTCCATACGCACGAGGCGTACCGTCTTGAGACATGTGACTGTGTAAGAGTGTAGATTGGGGTGGGGATAAAGCCAAAGAGGAGAGATGAGAAGAGATAGCGCGGAGAGGTGGCATGTTCTCCTCTTCGCGTGCTCCGTGGACGCCCACGCTGTCAGGCCTGTAATTAGATATTCCATTGTCAAAATCTGCTGGTTGTGTGTGTGCTTGGGATCTCGGTGATTCCGGTCGCTATATCGCATAAAAAAACCAATTTGGCGTTATGTGCAAAAAATTTAATTTATCTTTTCTGTGAGTCAAGCTTGGACTGTCGCGGGCCGGATTGGAAAACCTCGCGGGCCGGATCCGGCCCGCGGGCCGCCAGTTGCGTATCCCTGATATAATGTATCGTCGAATTATCGACGTCCCAGTTATTCGTCCACAATTTCGTTTAAATTTTGCTGGTATGTAACGGCCGTTTTGTCGAGGACAAACTGGGAATACTGGATATAATTTATTCAGTAAGGACTCGATTCTTGATCTCACAAGATTTATTGTGGAAAAAATGAGCTCAAATCACGAAGCTCGCAGTCGTTACAATTATATAGCCGCGCGTATAATACACATAATGAGCACGAAGTTAATAAAATGTGACTGTGTCGATCAAGGACTCGAGGCGAAGTGCCTGTTCGTCTCACTGATTTCGGTTATTGCCCGATTCCCGAGAATCGCCGAATTTTCCCGAATTCTCTCGATGATGCCTTGTTTTGATCGTCGCTATTGTGCCGTCGTGACACATCGACGACCGTTTGTACCAAACAGTTCCATTTCAAAAATTCGAGGTGACCTTGGCGACGCCAAGGTCAAACACATGGCGCCAGTAAATAGACCTTTTTACACCCTACAACTTTTGTTTGAAACAATTTTTTGTAAAACTTCTATTTTTTGTGATATTTCGAGGTCCCTCGTGTGGGATTATGCTAGTCCCCCATCGGACGCCTCCCCAGGTGGCGGATTGAGGAATGCTCACCAGCTTGCTGGAGGGTACCGGGGAAATAAAATACCCGGGGTGGACCAAAAACTAGCAAACTGACAACTACACAAGATACGCCGTAATCCCGCGGTCATGTTTCGCGGGACCGGGAGTCTCGGCTTAACCGCCCGGGCTACGAGGAAGATAAACCTCTATAAAACAATTCCCCAATCCCACGGTGAGGTACCGCGCCAAGGAGATGTATGGCTGGTGGGATATCCAATCAAAAGCGATCGAACTCGACAGACTGGGCGACCTGTCGTTTCAAGTAGCCTTCTCATGGGAAAGGGCGTCACCCCATGAGTGACCGATTACTTCGTCCCTACTCGTGGGAATAAAATGAGTACTGATAAACTAAGAGAAGCCTTTATTTGCGCACAGTACAATTGGACACGTTGCAATTGCACACCATGCTATTAGACACATAAGATTGCGCACCGTTCGATTGGACACGTTACATTTACCCACCGTTCAATTGAACACAGTTCTTTTGCGCACCGTTTGATTGGACACGTTACATTTGCCCACCGTTCAATTGGACACAGTTCTTTTGTGCACAGTTCTTTTGCCCACAGTTCTTTTGCGCACATTACTTTTGCCCACAGTTTTATAAACCCATGTGGAATCCCAGTTTGCGTTTCAAAGTACACGCACAGCTGCACACCCGCCCCCCGCCTCCCCACCCCCCACCCCCCCGTTGCAAACACATGTGGAACCTCCCTTCGCATGGAAAAGTATATGTGCGCAATTGAACTGTGGGTAAAAGTAATGTGCGCAAAAGTAATGTGGGCAAAAGTAATGTGGGCAAAAGTAATGTGCGCAAAAGAACTGTGGGCAAAAGAACTGTGCGCAAAAGAACTGTGCGCAAAAGAACTGTGCGCAAAAGAACTGTGTCCAATTGAACGGTGGGCAAATGTAACGTGTCCAATCGAACGGTGCGCAAAAGAACTGTGCGCAAAAGAACTGTGTCCAATTGAACGGTGGGCAAATGTAATGTGTCCAATCGAACGGTGCGCAATCTTATGTGTCTAATAGCACGGTGTGCAATTGCAACGTGTCCAATTGTACTGTGCGCCAATGAGCCACTCCCATAAACTAATTCAACAAATTTTCAATAAAAATATGCTCATCAAAGACACACGACCAAGAAGCAACTCGCTGAGCTCGCTTAATACTAAACGTTTGCGCCAACAAATGAAAATAACTGCTTAACGACAGCAAGCAATGAGAAAATAAATACAATTTGGCAGTTTGACAAACCACAACACAAGAGAAAACGAAACGAAAATAGCCCGCAAAACACAACTAAACAAATCAAACAATCTAAACACATCACACATCAAATACCAACAAACAATAGGTTCGAGATATTAACAGAAGTCAACGAGGAAACCACAAAAACTGGATCAGAAGATAAACAGAAGGAATTTAAGCCACCGAGACCTGAACCTATCTTTGTTACCGGTGTACTTGAAATCAACGAACTAAAAAGAATCCTTAAAACAATAGTTAACGATGACCTAACTAAATATACATTAACAACAATGAAATCGGGTCACATAGTTAAACTAATGCCAACTGACATCAACACATACAAGATTATAAGGAAACACTTCACAGATAATAATATAAGTCACTACACATATCAATTAAAGCATGAACGCCCCTACCGTGTCGTCATAAGAGGAATCCACCATACAGCTGATAGAAAAGAAATAACTACCGAGCTTCAAAAACATGAAATAAGACACGAAATAAGAAATATTACAAATGTACTACACAGAAGCACCAAGAAACCTCTACCACTATTTTTCCTGGACTTAGAACCTAAAGTAAACAATAAAGACATATTTAACCTGAAACGCTTGAACAACCAAGTCGTCAAATTTGAGGTCCCATACAAAAAGAGAGAAGTAGCTCAGTGCAAAAGATGCCAACGCTTTGGGCACACTAGAAACCAATGCGGGAGGCCATACAGATGCGTGAAATGTGGAGAAGAACATCCAACTGGTACTTGCGAAAAATCAGCCCAAGTACCAGCCAAATGCGCAAACTGCCAAGGAGAACACCCAGTGAGTTACAAAGGCTGCAACAAATACAAGGAATATCGAACGCAAATACTGGAACCACTGCGACAGAAACAACCAAGAAAGAAAGAAGAGCAGCAACCACCAACCAACATAAATCTAGAGCAATCTGTCCCCAAATTGACACAAATTAACAGACCTCAATCTTTAACCAAGACGACGCAATTTAGCGCACCCCAACACAAAAATGCTACTTACGCTGAAATAGTTAAACATAAAGAAAAATCCAACGCCTACGCTGACAGAGCTGAAATGCCAGACCTCACATTATTAATAAATGCAATGTTTGAACGTATCGAAAACCTAGTAAAAAGACTACTCGAGAGAACTATGGATCGTATGATACAACTTATCGGTCATGTCCTCCACTCTCAAAAATGATCTACAACTTAAGAATATCGCAATGAAACGCCAACGGAATAATTGAACGCAGACACGAACTTGAAATATATTTAAAAACAAGAGACATTGATATAATGCTAATATCGGAAACAAGACTTACATTTAAATCATACTTTTGAATGAATGGCTATATCTGCTACTTTACAAACCATCCATCGGGCAAGGCACACGGAGGCACTGGAATTTTAGTCAAAAACAAAATAACAAAATAAAACAATACGCATTACCTAAATATGAAAATGACTTCCTGCAGGCAACAACTATAGCTATAATTGGACATAACGGTCCACTTAACATTTCGGCCATATACTGCCCTCCAAGACATGCTATAACTTCAGACCACTTCCACGACTTCTTTTCTACGCTTGGCCTAAAATACATAGCAGGTGGAGACTGGAACGCCAAACATCATTATTGGGACTCTAGAATAATATCACCACGCGGACGCCAACTATACAAGTACATACAACTACACAACTTAGAGTGCTCTTCCATAGGTGAACCTACACATTAGCCTACTGATATTAATAAAATACCAGACCTTCTTGACTTCTACGTACACAAAGGTGTAAATCTAAACTACTTAAATGTTGAATCAGTCACCGACCTTTCCTCTGACCACATTCCAACAATACTAACAATCAGTACAGATATAATACTCAAGGAAGAAACGTTAAGACTAATCAACAAACATACAGATTGGGAAAGGTTTAAACAGAACATAAATGAAACCATTGTTCTGGATATGCCCCTGAAGAGCGCTAAACAAATAGAGACAGCCGTGAAAAACCTCAATAACGTAATACAATCAGCGGCCTGGAAGGCAACACCAGTTATCAGGAAAAGGACACACCAGAATAATGAATATCCTCTAAACATTCGAAATAAAATAAAGGAAAAGCGTAAACTCAGATCAATATGGCAAAGAACACATTACCCAGAGGATAAACGCAACTTCAATAGATGCACCCAAGAATTAAAACAACTAATAAGATCAATAAAAGAAAAAACCTTGCAGGACAAGCTATACTCCTTAACTCATACTGCAAGCACTGACTACTCATTATAGAAAGTCACTAAAAACTTGAAACAACCGGTAAACCACAACCCACCCATTAAAAAAACAAACAATCTTTAGGCAAGAAGTAACCAAGAGAAAGCCGATTACTTTGCTGGGCACCTACAAGGTGTCTTTGAACCTATCCCCGCACGCAACCTAAACGATGACAATGAAATAGAGTTTTCTAGATACACCGCACTGTACGTCTTCACTTATAGAAAGTGTCACTCTAAAGGAAGTACTTAGAACAATCAAGGGACTAAAAAACAAAAAATCCCCTGGGTACGACCTCATAACAGAAGTACTCAAACAACTCCCTGAAAAAGGAATAAAGCTAGTGACTGCTATATTTAACGGAATCTTCATGACGGGGTGTTACCCAGCACAATGGAAAATAGCACAAATCATTGTAATACCGAAACCAGCAAAGAACCCAACCGAAGTAACGTCGTACCGCCCAATCAGCCTACTACCTCAGATATCAAAAGTGTTCAAAAAACTTCTACTGGAAAGAATCAAACCCTTGGTTGAAGATCACATACCCCAGCATCAATTTGGATTCAGGAAAAAGCATAACACTATCGAACAGATACATAGAATGGTAAACAAAATCAATGAAGCCTTGGAGAGGAAAAAATATGTTCTGCGATATTTCTTGATATCAGCCAGGCGTTCGACAGAGTTTGGCACACTGGACTACTGTATAAAATCAAAAAAATTTTGCCACAACCATTCTATCTATTACTAAACTCATACTTGGAGAAGAGATGTTTTGAGATTAGATTCCAAGATTCACTGTCAAAATTAAAACCCATAGGAGCGTCGGTCCCACAAGGAAGTATATTCGGGCCCTTGCTCTATGTTCTTTATACTGCTGACCTTCCAAAGCACCCAAAAGTTACAATAGGTACTTTTGCAGATGATACTGCGCTAATATCAATAGACTCAGATCACAACATCGCCTCCAGAAACCTGCAAGAAAATCTCGACGAAGTGGAGAAATGGTTAAGCAAGTGGAGAATAAAAGTAAATGAAACCAAATCTGTCCATTCACCTTACGAAAAAAAACTTCCCCACAGATTTATATAAATCAAACTGCAATCCCACAGGCAGAAGAAGCCAGGTACCTCGGTATGCATTTAGACAGAAGGCTAAACTGGAAGAAACACATATGGACTAAACGAAAACAATTAGACACGCAATTACGAAAAATGTACTGGCTCACAGGCAGACGCTCATAACTCTCTCCCGAAAGCAAAATCGCCATCTATAAGACAATCTTGAAACCGGTATGGACGTACGGAATACAGCTGTGGGGCACTACAGGAGAGAGCAACATCGATATCCTAGAGCGTTTCCAAACAAAAACTCTACGTACAATGCTAGACATACCCTACATTAGTAACAAATTAATCTACAACGATCTAAAAATCAACACAATTCGAAATGAAATAGCTAAATACAGCGTAAGTTACATGACACGTCTCAACCAGCATCCAAACTCTCTGGCCTCGGATCTTCTTAACTCCACAAATATATGTTTCAAGGGCTAAAAAGAGTAAACACACTTGACTTATCTCATCGCTTCAGACTCAACGAAGGATGATACACAACATAGATTAAGGGCTCATTGGAGTTCTAACTAGTTGCAACATCAAAACCGAATGATATTCGGACACTAGTGCTGCTTATTGTCCACTGACAGATGGCAGCGTTGCAGTGCTTCAAAAAAAAAAAAAATAAATATTTCGAGGTCTCGACTCTTTCGAACACTCCGTATGCCGTAGCGATGTAATAACATGTTTCCGACCCCAGGTTCATTTGCAAAAAATGATTCTTATGGTGCCCCCGACAATCTCTGAAAATTTGTCGATTGAATTTCCAAACACCCTGTATAAAATATATTATATACATACAGGGTGGCCCATTTTAATCCATCCAGTCGAATATCTCGAAAACCAAGCCCGGGAGAGAAAAATGTTTCAGACAAAAGTTGTTTGGTTTCGAGGGGGACATAAGATGGTACCATTGGTTTGACCTTGAAGAGTCATTTGAAGGTCACGTGAAGGTCACTTCAATTTTTTTAAATGGAACACCCTATATATTTTTGCACACTCTTGTAGCTTATCTCGAGAGCTTTCCAAAACACTATAATTAAGTACCTTTTCGTTAAGTACTTTTTGAGTTATGAGGCTTGAAATAATTTCTTAATTTTACATAAACCGTAAAATATCTGGTAAAATATTCATTTTTCGATTATCTTACCTTAATACTTTTATGTACAAAATAATGAGAGGAATCAATTGGTGTCAAGAAAACACATAGTTGTTTTTAAGAAAAAATATGGAATTGTTAATTGCAAATTACATATTTTTTCTTCAAAACAACTATGTGTTTTCTTTACACCTTAATACTTTTACGTACAAAATAATGAGAGGAATCAATTGGTGTAAAGAAAACACATTGTTTTGAAGAAAAAATATGTAATTTGCAATTAACAATTCCATATTTTTTCTTAAAAACAACTATGTGTTTTCTTTACACCAATTGATTCCTCTCATTATTTTGTACATAAAAGTATTAAGGTAAGATAATCGAAATCTGAATATTTTACAAGATATTTTACGGTTTATGTAAAATTAAGAAATTATTTCAAGCCTCATAACTCAAAAAGTACTTAACGAAAAGGTACTTAATTATAGTGTTTTGGAAAGCTCTCGAAATAAGCTACAAGAATGTGCAAAAATATATAGGGTGTTCCATTTAAAAAAATTGAAGTAACCTTCACGTGACCTTCAAATGACTCTTCAAGGTCAAACCAATGGTACCACCTTATGTCCCCCTTGAAACCATACAACTTTTGCCTGAAACATTTTTTTCTAAAATGCACCGTTTGTGAGATATTCAACTGTATCGGAACTTTTTGGACACCCTGTATATAAATCAATAAAAATATATATATGATATTATCTCATTTCAATATATTGAATACAATCCAAAAGATTGCATTTTCTATTATATTATGCAATAATAATGTCGGTAATGGCGGAACTAAAAATGTCGATATTAATTATCGATATTATCAACATTTTTAGTTACATTTAGATGGGGGCGCTAATCCGTCGGAGTTCGCCCGTCGCTTTAGAATCCCCTTAAGGCAAACCTCCCCTTTGATCGAGGGCTCTAGAAAAGAAGTTTATCCTTTCAATCAATAAAATTTCCCCCGAATTTTAAGGGGAAAAAAACTAATAACAATAGATAGAAATTTTCCGGGCTCCAATCTACTCCTATAATTCTAAGTTCTCTCGAGAAAAGGAGCTAATCTATCTGCATGTACCACTTTCTTCTTGTGTCTAAGAGTTCTTTGAATACAATAAACCACATCATTGAATTTCTTCACTATCGAATAAGGGCCCTCCCAATTGCTCTGCAATTTTTGAGCCTTCCCTTTACTTCTTCGAGGATTAAACAACCAAACTCTGTCTCCCTCTTTGAAGAGAACTCTTCTAACTTTTCGATCATATCGTGCTTTCATTCGAGAAGACTTCAAAACCATACGTTCCCTAACATAGGAATGAATCTCTTCTAATTTCTCTTTCAAATTTTCCACATAATCTCTCCCTGGAGGCAATCTCTCTTCATCAAATCTAGGACCTCCTTGCAACAAATCTACAGGCAGCCTAAGTTCTCGAGCAAAGTATAATTCTGCAGGAGTCACTCCTGCAGTTTCATGCTTCGAAGATCTGTAGGCTAGGAGAAACATAGGAACCCACTGGTCCCAATCCCTCTGATTTTCAGAGATGTATTTCGCTAAATAATTAATTATCGTCTGATGCTGACGTTCCACTTGGCCATCAGACTGAGGATGAAGAGCAGTAGTTCTTGTCTTCTTGATTCCGAGTAGTCGCATCAATCCTGAAAATAACTGATACTCGAAATTTTTTCCCTGATCCGTATGAATTTCAATAGGCACCCCGTGCCTGGAAACGAACTGATTTACAAAAACTTCAGCCACTGTTTCGGCTCTAATATTCTTCACAGGGAAAGCTTCCACCCACTTCGTAAAACAATCTACTATGAGCAGATATTATTCCCTGACTTAGTCAACGGAAGAGGACCAAGGATATCTATTTGTACCCTTTCTAACGGAACTTCGACGTTGTAAATTCGTAAAGGAGACTTCCCTTTTCCCAACGGACCTTTCTTCGAAACACAAATCTTACACGTCCTGCACCATTTCTCCACATCCTGTTTACAGCTTGCCCAGAAGAATCTTTTTCGGATCTTTTCCAGAGTTTTATTTACTCCAAAATGTCCTCCCGACGGAGAATCGTGCGCTTCTTCCAAAATTTCTTTAATTCGATCACGAGGAACTATTAGCTGAAGAAAACTAGTTCTAAGATTCGGGGCTTCCCATTTCTTATAGAGAACTCCATCTTTTAGGACCAAAGAATCCCAGTAAGACCAATAAATCTGAGCTGAATCGTCTCCAATAGGAACTTCCGAATGCAATGGCCTCTTTCCCGTTTCTTTCCCTTGTAAAACAAACGAAATACTTGAATCCTTTCGTTGTGCTTCACGCCATTCCTCAAGATCTTCGCCTCCTAATACAATGCGAGCTACCATCTTTCCGGTCTCTTCCGTGCTTTTTCTTCCGACCTTAGCGCAATATTCACATCCGTTTGCCTCACATAACCGTCTCGATAATCTATCGGCATTTTTGTGGGATTGTTTCTTTCTATGAACTATTTCAAACTCAAATTCTTGTAATCTTTCTAACCAACGAGCCAGTTGTCCTTCTAGATCCTTGAAAGACATTAACCACTTTAATGACACATGATCGGTACGAATCATAAACTTTCGACCTAAAAGATAATGACGAAAAGATTTTAAAGAATCAACTACTGCTAACAATTTCCGACGTGTAACACAATAATTCCGCTCGGCCTTACTAAGTACTTTACTAAAATAAGCAATGACTTTTTCCTTTCCCATTTGTTTCTGGGATAATACCACACCGATACCAATATTAGAAGCATCCGTATCTAAAATGAATCCATCTTCCCCCTTAGGAAAAGATAACACCGGAGAAGAGGTTAACATAAATTTCAATTTTTCGAAAGTATTTTGGCATTCATATCCCCAAACGAATTTAATCTTATTTTCCGTTAATGTGTACAGGGGTTTTGCCGAAGAAGAAAATCCTTTCACAAATTTCCGATAGTATGAACAAAACCCGAGAAAACTTCGCAATTGTTTCTTCGTATGGGGCGTCGGCCAATCTCTCACGGCAGCAATCTTTTCCGGATCTGTAATAACGCCCTCCTCAGAAATTATATGTCCCAAATATTTAACACTATGTTGAAAGAAAATACATTTTTTTAGATTAATTTTTAAATTAGCTTATCTAAATCGCGGAAATACTATCTTTAAATTTTCAAACATTTCATCAAAACTTTTTCCAAAAATGATCACATCATCTAAATATACTAGACATTTTTTTGATAATATTCCATGCAAAACTTTTTCCATCAAACGCTCAAATGTAGCGGGAGCGTTACATAAACCGAACGGCATTACCGTAAATTGCCAAAGACCCCGATAGAGAAAGCCGTCTTTTCTTTGTCCTCAGGTCGGACTTTTAATTGCCAATATCCACTCTTTAGATCAAACGTAGAAAACCAAGAATTACCTGATAGCTGATCTAAAATATCGTCAATTCTGGGAAGAATTCAATTTTCGGTAATCCACACAAAATCTCAAAGTACCGTCCTTTTTCCTCACCATAACGGCCGGAGAAACCCAGGGACTCTGCGATTCCTCAATAATTCCTTGCGTCCTCATATCTTCAAGTATTTTATTTACTTCCTTTCTCATTTGTATTGGAATTCGACGAGGTACCTGCTTTATGGGGAAAGAGTCTTTCATTGATAACATGTTCTACAATATCACAATTACCAGCCACAATATTCTCAGAAAACACATCACGAAAATTATTCAAGAAGTCAGCAAAAATTTTCCTTTGAGTAATTTCCAAATTCACAGAATCACTTTCAAAAAGTTCTTTCAAGATAGATGGAACTGTAGGGGAATCTTCAATCCGAGAACAATTATAAATTTCTTTTTCATTCATCAACCCCGATTCATTGAATTCACGATCGAAAATATTTTCCAAACCAATCCTTCGAAGAAAATCAGCTCCCAATAAACAATCATCATTTATTTTAGCAACGAACATGGGAATCAGAATAGAATATTTTCCAATTTCTATTTTAATCTCAACCTGAAATTCGATTAATACTTTTTCTCCTGTCGGATATCTCAGATTACAATTGTAACGGGCGGTTTTTCGTGTACCGCGGAAACGCAATTATATGGATAGCCGTCGGATCCAAGTGGCGGAATCAATAATTCGGTAACGCGGAAATGTGTGTGCAATAAGTCTTTATTGTTTCCTGTGTGAATGTACAAATGTGTTGTGTATGCGCGTGTATATGTGCGTGTATAAATGTATATGTACAGATGCGTTGTGTGTGTGTGAATGTGTATGCGCGTGTATAAATGTATATGTACAGATGTGTCGAGTGTGTGTGTGTATAAATGTATCAATTATTTCCGGGCGCGATGCACTCGCCCGTTTCCCGGTATCGGCGCGTTATCGCTTTCTTGCGACTCGTCGGGCGTGTTTTTGTCGCGGTTTTTATGCACGGTTCGTAGCGCTCAGCTGTTCGGCTTTAATTCGGTCGGCTTTAATCTTATTTGATATTCGGATCGTCTTTTAATAATTCCCAGATGGATTGCGGGTTTTTGGAAGGCGTCGCGACGCTAGCGAGCGTCGGAGGCGGCTCTCGTTCCACCTCGTGAAGGCGCGATGCCTGATAAGGATCTTGGTTCGGAGGCGATTTCACAGGCGCCGATATCGATCGGCGGAGGCAGCGTTCTCACTACCTTCTGGCCTTGTTATTCTCGCAAGGATTTCTCTGAGCTGCTTTGCTTGCCTTCTGACTAGCTTGGCGCTTGAGAGGATCGCAAGGATCTGTCTGGTTGTGCCGTCGAGAGCCCGTTTTATACTCGGCTAATTACCCGCGCCGGCGTATTCGGTAATTACCCCCACCGAGCGGCGGTAAAAATCGGAGCGGTTCGGGTCCGCCCGGGGGAGTTCGGGGTGCCGAACGCGGGTTCTCAGCCGCCGGTAACGGCTCCCGACGGTAGTCTCTCAATAGTTGAGAGTCCCTGCCCGGTTATTCTCTAAACGTTAAAAAATGGGCGCACTGCGCCTCTGCCATTGCCCGACCGATGTTCGTCGGGCGGCAGCTTCCGGCCGGTGTTCGCCGGGAAACGATGCATTCGGGGGTGCATCGTTACACAATTTTTAATTCGAATCTTTTTCATATTTCTATTTACCAACTTTTTATTTAAAACTGAAATATCGGAGCCCATATCTATCTTAAAAGAACACTTTTTACCATTAATCTTTCCATCATAATAAAAATTATCTTGCCCTATCCTACAAATGCTTAAATCTACAAATCGATTAACAATCGGGGCTTTTTGCGTATAAGTCGAGCTCACCCCGCGCAGCTCAACTAAACCGCGTTTCCCCTTTCCCCAGGACATTCTGTACGGAAATGTCCCGTTTTCCCGCATGTCCAACATTCTTTCCCTTTAGAGGAAAAATTATTTCTTCGCCATTTCCCTCCCGAAAGATTTTCTCTTTTTTTTATATCATTTTCTCCCTTTTCTTTCTCTTTTCGCGCGTCGTTTCTCTCCCCCTTTTGATAAATTTCCCTCTCAAAATTTCTATTAAATCTCCCGAAATTTTCTTTCTTTTTGTCAAAACTCTCCCCTTGAATAATTTTTACTGCTTTCGCTCTCTCAACAGCCAAATTTAGTGAAGTTATTCCCTCTAATTGTAGTCCTCCTCAAAAAATTATCCGATAGAGCCGAGACAAATTGTGCGCACGCAATTTTGTCTCTAACCGCGAAAGGACACTCTGGGTAAGCTAATCGCGACAATCTCTCTAACTTAGCACCGAAAGAAGCCAAATCTTCCCCAAATTTTTGTTTGCGATTCGTGAAGAGAGAATAGTAATTCTGTGTCAAATTTCCCTCTCCAAAAAGAAGTTCTAGTTTTGATTTCAATTCCAAAAAACTCAGACTTTCGAAATTTTCCACGTTTTCTGAAACCGTCCGCGCTTTACCCCTTAGACTCGCGGCCAGAGCAATCGTTTTTGTCGGTTTATCCCAATTATTCGCGCGCGCGATCAAAAGAAATTGGGAGAAGAACTCCCGCAGCGGAACTTTCTCATCAAAAATATCAGGCTTCAATTTGAAGCTCGTTCTCGCACGAAAATCATTCGTTACATCCCCGCAAGCTCTATTATCGGAAAGACTTAGCTGTTCGTCTTTCCGCGTAGCAATTCTCTGCTCCAGTCGACGCAGCTCCTCGTCTCTTTGCTGCAACAAAACCTCGAATTGTGCGTGTTCCCGTTCTCGTTCTGCTCGCATCAGTCGTAACTCTTGAAGCGCAGCTTGCAGCACGTCTTCCCCAGAAGGAACTTCTCCGTTCGGTGATGTTCGGAGCGGAGCTTGCGAGCGGGTAACTCTCGGCGAATGTTGTGTCGTCATGTTCTTCAAATCCTTCGTAGCTCGTCGCTCGCTCTATCCCGAACGAGCCCCCAAAATGTTACGTCCTCCGGGGCGGCTTTTGCGTTATCTCGCAATAGAGCCTCTCACGTCCTCTCACTCACTCGCGCCCGAAATGAATCAAACGTCTTAGGATGCGAAGGGAATTTATTAAAAGAATGAAATATGACAATAAGACAAGATATAATAGCCCAAGATTCATTAATACAAACAGCCGTCGGAGTATACGTTCTCTCGGCACAACAGCTCGATCGCAAATCGAATATGGTACCGGAAAACAACCGCAAGCCGGTTGTTAATAAACAGCCCTCCTAACGATGATGTTCAGGAGATGAAAGGAATGAAGGCGCTCAGGGAATGATAAACCAGAGACGTAACAATATAATCACTTAAAAAAAATATATGTTTGTTTCCATATTATTCAGATATGCTTGACATAAAATATGTAATTTGTATATTTGACGTAAAATATGGTAATTTGAATATTTATGACTTAATATGATCTAATGGAAAATCTAATCTTATCTTAAATGCTTATTTTTATTTTTTGTTTGTTCTTTCTTCTTTAGGAAGATGATCGCCAGAATGTGGTAACCATGATTTAATAACAGCTATTTTATCAATCGTAGAATCTATTGGAAAATTAATTATCTCTGAAATAGAAAAATAAAAATAATTAAATTATAAAATATTTATTAGATTATATAGATATTTTATAACATATAGATACAATATAGATATATATTTTATAAAGCACTAAATTTTTAATCTCAACAATTTTTGAAATTATATTAACGAACTTCAAATAGAAAATATATATGTACAACATTAATGCTAGTATTTATAAAAAAAATGTAAGAAAGAATTCCATTATAATCATTGTCATCATTATTAAATATGATGATAGTTATAATGGATAATAAAGGAATATGCTTAAATTTTCTTATTGATTGTTTATTTTTTATTTTGATTATTGTTATGTTCTAAAAATTTATTTTGTATAAATAAGTAGTTATAAATAATTGTTTAACTAATAAAGGTATACAATAAAGGTGAAATTTTATATATAGTGAACTATTCATATATAAAATAATATAAAAAAATAAAATGTAAAATAGTATCACTAATGATTACATAAATAACATAGAAAAGAAACTATGTAAATTGGAAGCAAACATTTTTGTTTTCATTAAAAGTTAATAAGATATAAATATCTAAGCGTATAAATATCTAAATTTTAGTTTAAACATACTCCTTAAAGAAAAATGAAAAATAATAAGCAAATAATAAAATAGTATGCAAAAAGATAAATACCAATTATCAAATCCATAATCTTCATTTCTTTTACCATTAGCGAATTTTTTTGTCCTGTCCATGACATTTTATATGCCATTTGATCAGTTAAGGTAGCAGTTAAAGCATTTCGTACATGTTTTTGGAAAGTTGTACCACCAATATTTTTTATCATTTTTTTCTGTGATGCAATGATATTTAACTTTAGTTAAAATATGTAAGGACATTTTCAATGTAAAAAAATTATAGAAAAATACATTAGAAATAATTGATAAAACATAGTTTAATAAGAAATATATACGCTAAAATGTAAAATAAATTTTGAAATACAATATGAAATTACTCACATATTGTGACCGAGCTGCAGCATCTTCTTTTAGTAATATTTCAAAGTCTTTCAATTCTTTTTCTGATGTAATAGGCAAGTTTAAAGCAAGATTATTGGTAGCATCGCGAGGTGCTTCATTACTCATATCCAATACAAGAAGATAAACTGAATTTATTGTTTTTTTAATTGTCTGAATATCTCTACGGCAGGATGCTATAAAAAGAAATCGGATATATTACAATTTAATTAACCAACAGATAAGAAGTTCATAATTGTTACAAAAATTAATAAATATAAGACTCGAAATATAAAATTAACAAAACAGTTATAATGGCAATACGAGTCTAGTGTCGATGTTATAACACATTTATTTATATTACAATCAAATAAATATTGATATTAAAGCATACAAAGAGAGGATAGCGAACGTTTCGACCCTATTTTTGGGTCATCTTCAGCGCGAAAGTATATAATAAAAGATAATATAATAACAATGTGTTTTATATCGGAGTCTGTTACAAAGGTTGCTGTTTAAAGCGATAATAAATGTCTCGGTATCTCATTATCTTGACGATGCCTACGTAAAAACAAAGGACAAAAGTAAAATAAGTTAAATAAATAATGTAATTAATATGAACAAAGAAAGAAAAAGTACTAAATTAAACATGAAATTCTGAGATTGGAATGTTAATTTATTAAAATTGATCTAAATATAAACTGAACATAAAGTCAAAGAAATAAATAAATAAGTTATAAATAAGTTAAATAAATAATATGACTAATATGAACATAGAAAGAACAAAGTACTAAGAATTACATGAAAATTACGAGATTGAAATTATTTTAATGTCAATTTATTAAAAATGATCTAAATAAACTGAACATATAGTCAAGAAATAAAAATTAAAAGGTTAAACAGATAAGAAGTTAAAACTACGGAAATAAGACTTACTTCCAGGCATCGAAGATAATGACGCGCCGAGGAGATGAATAAAGAAAACTTAACATCTCCGAAGACAAAGATCGACTCGTCTTTAACGGATAAATGTGACTTATATATAAACGGTAAAGAGAGTCAAATAATGTATAAATGTACACATACGCAAAGTCGCAGACCTATTTGTTATGATAGAAACTGTGTTAAATTTTTGGCAAGTTGTTGACAATATTTAAATAAATTTCTGGTAAACGTTCAGTATCCGTTTGCAAATTGAGACCATTTTTTTGCCTCTTGATATATAGCATTTCGGAGATCAATCTTTTACTCAAATATGGTTCTCGATCCAAAACCTGAACGCCATCCCAATCAAAAGTATGATCAAAACCAACCCTGTGATTCGTGATGACTGATTGAGAATTAGTGTTATGTCTAATGTGGCTGCGATGTTCGTTGATTCTGGTATGCAGTTGTCTGCAAGTTTGTCCAACGTAGGACGCATCGCAATCCATGCAGTTCAATTTGTATATGACGTTCAAAGAATTGGAAGTAGGAAGAGGATCCTTATGAGCCCTGATGAAGTTTTTCATTTTATTGATACTGTAATACGAGAGTCGAACATCCAAATCCTTAACGATATGTTTAAAACGCCCGGAGATTGAAGGAACGTATGGTATCGTGAAATAAGTAATGTGATCATTTGTGTTTATGACCTGGGTATTATTCACTGAGGAATTTGGTTTGAAAAGGTGTTTCTTAAGGCGGTCAACACATGTGTGGAAAATAAAATTTAAAGGGTATCCATTGCTTAAAAGGATGTTGATAGCCAATTTAATATTCTTATAATGGAAAACAGGGTGAGACAAGCGGAAAACCTTGTCTATTAAACCAATTACTGTGCCTCTTTTTTGGCAGAGAGGATGTTGAGATAAGAAGTGTAGGTATCTACCGGAAAAGGTATCTTTACGGTACCAGTCAAAAATTATAAAATTATTGTCGGAAATTAAAGTCACATCTAAAAAGTTAATTTTATTGTCTACAGCAATTTCCATTGTGAATTGTAGACGAGGATGGAAAGAATTGAAAGTGTCCAGAGTATCTTTAAAAAAAGAAGGAGGAATGGCTAACAGAACATCATCAACATACCTTAAATAAAAGGGGGGAGTAAATTTTAAGGAAAGAAGTGCTTTGTTTTCCAAATCCTGCAACACTATGTCAGCTACAATAGGAGACAAGGGGGAGCCCATGGGCGTGCCAAAGGATTGCTTGTAAGTGATGTCGTTAAAGGTGAAAAAGGATGAATCCAACACAAACTTAACTGCTAAAAGGAATTCATTGCATGGTATGTCACAGTTTGGCAAGATATTACTCCATCTGGAAGAAACGCTGTCAATAATCAGATCTGTTGGCACGTTAGTAAAAAGAGAAATTACATCCAGCGAAACTAATCTGAATTTGTTGTCGAGGTATGTATTAGACAGTTTTTTAACCACATCACAACTGTTGGAGACATGGCTGTGAGAAACCGGAAAACTCTTAATCATGATCTTATGCAAATATGTGGCTAAAAAGTACAAAGGACTGTTTATGGATGAAACAATTATTCTAAATGGACAGTTCGGTTTGTGGATTTTGGGTAAACCGTAAGCTCTCGGTAAATTACCATCACTGTAATAAAGTGACTTGTAAGTGGAAGCTGAGATGAAATTCGACTTCCTCCATCTCGTTAAAATTTCACGTAAACTATTTGTTAACTTCTTGACAGGGCTTCTTCCAACCACCATGTACGTGTCAGTGTCCATCAAAAGATTTTCGACTTCTCTAACATATTTGTCTTTGTCTAAAGCAACTGTGACATTACCTTTGTCTGCACGAGTCAAAATTAGGTTTTTGTTGCTGTTAAGAAACTTTTTTGTAGCTAATGTAAGTCTATTCAGAGTCTCATCAAGTTCGTCTCTTTTAACTGAGTAAGAAGGTAAATTGTTGATAGTGTTCAACGATCGACTCCGAATAGCTGATTGGCTGACCGCAGGAAGTTTTCTTATGTTATTTTCAAAACTCTTGATGAACTCCATTGTTAGCATGTCATTGTTCTGTGTAGGAAGACTGAAATTCTCGCCTAGCTGTAACAAGGATTGTATATTCTTCGGGATGGTAATGGACGATAAATTAACAAACCATTTTTTGTTAATGTCACAAAGGGAATAGTGGTTGTTGATAAACGACCCAGAATCAACTTTGATCTCAATAATGTCATCGGAATGAAGGGCCGGTTCCGGAAGTTTAAAGGAGAACTTCATATTATTTAGGTTTCCAAAATTCCCAGACGTAGAAGAAAAGCTACAAAAATAATGTATGGTTTCTAACTTTTGGAGAAAGGCATTACGCCTAGATCGTAGAGAGGCAAATTTCTTGTTGAGTCTCTCTCGTTGGTTACAAAAAAAGGAAAACAATGGTCCCGCTTGTTTAGAAAAGAAAGAATTGCAAACGGACACAGGAACGCGAGAATACATAACTTTAGAGATTTTGTAAATCTGAGTGCGCGCGAATCCAGATAAAGAAAAACAGTCATTAATTTCAATACGTAATAGTTTTTTTGTAAACACATGTTTGAAGAGTTTAAATTTCTTAACAGATCTAGGATGTGTGAAATTTTTAAACGTCTTAAAGCAGTTATCTATGTGTGGCGGAGTGACATTATACATAATACAATTACGCAAAAACTCAATCTTGACCTTACAGTTAATAATTAATTTCTGATATTTAATCCATTTCTTAAAGGACAAGACCGCTTCATCACCAAACGTAAATTTAATACTATTGAAGAACGAGTAGGAACGCATTATTGCAGCCAGCGTTTAAATTACAAAAATTAATAAATATAAGACTCGAAATATAAAATTAACAAAACAGTTATAATGGCAATACGAGTCTAGTGTCGATGTTATAACACATTTATTTATATTACAATCAAATAAATATTGATATTAACCGTTTATATATTACCGTTTATATATAAGTCACATTTATCCGTTAAAGACGAGTCGATCTTTGTCTTCGGAGATGTTAAGTTTTCTTTATTCATCTCCTCGGCGCGTCATTATCTTCGATGCCTGGAAGTAAGTCTTATTTCCGTAGTTTTAACTTCTTATCTGTTTAACCTTTTAATTTTTATTTCTTGACTATATGTTCAGTTTATTTAGATCATTTTTAATAAATTGACATTAAAATAATTTCAATCTCGTAATTTTCATGTAATTCTTAGTACTTTGTTCTTTCTATGTTCATATTAGTCATATTATTTATTTAACTTATTTATAACTTATTTATTTATTTCTTTGACTTTATGTTCAGTTTATATTTAGATCAATTTTAATAAATTAACATTCCAATCTCAGAATTTCATGTTTAATTTAGTACTTTTTCTTTCTTTGTTCATATTAATTACATTATTTATTTAACTTATTTTACTTTTGTTCTTTGTTTTTACGTAGGCATCGTCAAGATAATGAGATACCGAGACATTTATTATCGCTTTAAACAGCAACCTTTGTAACAGACTCCGATATAAAACACATTGTTATTATATTATCTTTTATTATATACTTTCGCGCTGAAGATGACCCAAAAATAGGGTCGAAACGTTCGCTATCCTCTCTTTGTATGCTTTAATATCAATATTTATTTGATTGTAATATAAATAAATGTGTTATAACATCGACACTAGACTCGTATTGCCATTATAACTGTTTTGTTAATTTCATAATTGTTCTTACCGCAACATAATTCATGATGTTCGAACGTACATCGTTCGTTTTGTCGGTCAGTATTATTTTGTATATGTGCTGCAGAGAGAATTTTTATAGATATTAATACTTGATATTTTTTTTAATACATTAATTTTTAGAGGTAATGATAATCTTACATAGAATAAGTTTGTTATATGTAATTCATGTTATATCAATTTACATTTATTAAATGTATAAATGTATGTAATACTTACTAGTTTCAACGACATTATGAATAATTGATTTATTTTTTAATATTTTATCGTTATCCAATTGAGCTGAATCTACGAAGATAATTATTTGGTTAATATTAATTAACATATAAATTTATTTCAATTTTCGTTTTCTTTTAACTTACTAAGTATATTTTGTTGCAACGATATTTGATTCGTGTCATTTAGATCATTTAATGTTTCAGATATATATATTTCATTATTTGATTCAACATTATTGTTTGTTGGTTCAGATTGTTTCGTTAGAAGTGGATCCTGACTAAAGAAATCTCCATATTCCAAAGGTTGACTTTCAAAACCTTTTATGTTATTGTTTTCGTTGTCAACAAAACACTTTGCTACACCTGTGGAAGAATTGATTAAATGCATTTTTTCAAAATTTAAATTTTAAGTTTTATTGAATAAACGAATAATAAATTTAATCAAAATTTTAAAGTAAATAACATTAAAATAATCGATTATATTCAAAATTTTATTATTACGTGCTTCATCTTCGCTTGTAAATTCCTTATTTTTATTCTTTGAAGTATAATTGGTTGGAGGTTTTTGGAAACTCTTTTGGATATCTATAAGAAAATGAGGGCCTATTAAATTAATAAATTAATAAATTGAATAAACTATTAAATAAACTATTAAATAAATATATTATTATTAATTTATAATTAATCAGTTAATTTCTTTTAATGATTTACTGTGAGGTTTTAGAATTTGTTCTGCAGCTTCATCAGATTCTTCATTAGAATTTTCAGATTTTTCATTAGATTCTTTATCTTCATCTAGAGGAATATTATTTTTTTGAAGTTTCGGAAGTCTTTTATTTCTAACATCTATAAAAATATATACATATATGAGAAATAGAGCTTTATAACATTTTAAGAGAAAATATTAAAAAGTAAAATGTTTTCATTTTTTAATTTAAAATTTTGTAAAATTAAAATGACTTTAAATACTTACATGATTTCTTATCATATTCTTCATCGGAAGAATAAAGTCGGCGTGGTTTATTGATTGCACGTTTCATGGGAAGTGACTTACAATTAGTTGCTTTATTTGTGATTGCTTCAAATGCATCTTCGTCATTAGTCGAAATATTAAGAGCTTGGATTTCAATATCTCTGGCTTCATTATATGTAGCTTCAAAATAATATATATATATATATATATATATTATTTTGAATATATATATATATATGTTCAAAATAATATATACTAAAAATCTGAAGATAAAGTACATTGATATTTTAAACCTACCAAATGGTCCTATAAACCTGTTATAATGAATTGTACCAATTTCCTCCAATTTTCTTTTGGCAATGTTACTTTAATGCTTTCAAGAGTAGGATTTTTAGATTTTGGTGGCCACTTAAAAATTTTAGACTCCTTAAATAACCAACAACTTGGTATGGTAGCACACCACTCTTTCCAAAATACAATAAAATACATATTTGTAGAATTAAAAATTTTTTATTTTTTAAGAAATAATCTAGAAAAAAATGTTCATGTAAAATTGATAATTAATAAATTTACTTAGGAAAAAGATTACTTTTTAAAAGTAATTTTAATCAGTTTTACATGATTTTATCAATGGAAATATTTTTTTGAATTTATCACAATATCAAATGCAAACGATACGCAATAAAATACAGTGACAATTTAGTCATGTTAAATAAAAGTAATTTATAAATAATAATCTAGTGTTGAGTCTAGTGTTGAGTCAAGCGTTGAAGACAATTAGAACGGTTCTTTATTTACTATGAGTAAAATATTTAATAAATTGAAAACATATCTTATGATTAAAATGAATTTTTAAAGAAAGAAATAGCACTTAATATTTAAAACAATACTGTCTAAATATTTATATTAGGTGGTAAACTTAATTCCTGCCGCTAAATATTACATATACAATATTTAGCGGCAAGAATTAAGTTTATCACCTAATAATAATAAATTTGCAAAACTTAAGTGTTAAGCATAACCTTAAATATAGGTTGTTTTATTTATTCCTTCACTTTAATTAACCCGTTTCTTATTTGCATAATTGATTTTAGTTTTATTATTCGTAATGACAATAGCATATACACTACAGTTTTATTTGCATATGCGTTTAATACCGATGTTTTAAGGAAAATTATATTGTTATAATTATTTACAACTTTGTTACAGCTACACAAAAATGCATTCGTAAAAGCACATTCATATATACCTGTAAAACAATTAAATTATAGAAAACTACGGTTGTCCCTCTAATTTTAGATCTATTTTTTTATCTGGATTGGTTCAGAATTTCTCTTTCTGGTTTCAATGTAGAGTGGAAAAGATATATTCTACTATAAACTAGTACAAACTAATACATCTATAAACTAGTACATTTAGTTCAGTTTAAAAGAACAGATCTTTTGATAGCGGTATGCCGCGTAAATTCAAATAATGATAAACAAAATTTGAAACTTTTATTGATCGATACATAATAAAAATAAAATGCAAATAATAAACGAATATTGTTATATATATTATCCCAGTAAACACGCAGGACTCATTTCCGTAACAATTACATAATGTTCTATATGTATATATTACAGATCATTAAAATGAAACTATAACGTATCAGTTATGTCAATAACATAATGAATCTATAATTCTTACATAAAATTGTTATG
Source organism: Camponotus vicinus (assembly GCF_025532165.1). NCBI lineage: Eukaryota > Metazoa > Arthropoda > Insecta > Hymenoptera > Formicidae > Camponotus > Camponotus vicinus. Next base: position 10,225,615 of record NW_028141949.1, on the reverse strand, counting down.
TAATTTTGTCGTTACTTTGTTATGTAATATGTATGCAATTTGGTGAACGTAAATGAGTACACTCTAAAAGTTTCGTAAATGCTACGTAACTCTAACGATATGATTGAAACGTAATGTTAAATACGTAACATTTATGTATTTTTTGGTGAACGTAAATGTGTATACTCTGAAAGTTTCATAAATGCTACGTAACTCTAACAGTATAATTGAAACGTAATGTTAAATACGTAACATTTATGTATTTTGGTGAACGTAAATGTGTATACTCTAAAAGTTTTGTAAATGCTATGTAACTCTAACGATATAATTGTAACGTTGTGTTAAATACGTAATATTTATGTGTTTTGGTGAATGTAAATGTATAGACTCTAAAAACTTCATAAATACTACGTATCTCTAATGATATAATTGAAACGTTATGTTAAATACGTAATATTTATGTATTTTGATGAATGTAAATGGGTACACTTTAAAAACTTCATGAATGCTATGCAACTTTAATGACATAATTATAACGTTATTTTAAACATGTAACATTAACAGTATTTTATTGATGTGAATGTATACATTTTTGTTTAAACCTTGTAAAAAGAATTCGTAAAAAGAGGATAATTATGCAGAAACAAGAAAATGAAAGATTTTGAGAAAGAAAAGTTGCGATATATTTATATATAATTTAAAAGCGATAACATATGTCAATCATGTCTTTTTTAAGGAAGGACTACACATTACAAACGCGTGCTTCGCGTACACCACACATTTATTGTGTGTGTATCACAGTTTATTTTTTATATGTATATTGTGTATGCAAATATACTTATGTATATATACATTATGTGACGCACGCGAAGCGCGTACTTGTAATAAGAAAGTAATAACAAAATTTCTATATCATAGTAAACATAAAAAATATGTACTTTGTTGACATTTTTAAGCGTTCTGAAGAAATAGTATGCATATATAATATTATTGAGAAAAATGTATGTTAAAAGGAATAAGAATTAACAGTGATTACAAAGATAAGAATCAACAAATCAGTAATAACAAGGCAAATGAACCACACGCGTAGATGGTCGACGCAAAACACAAAAATTATATTAAGTGAAAGATGTATTAAAATACACACATAATAATGTTTAACAGAAGTAAAGAATAAACAGTTGCAATAATCAATATATAAATAAACGCAGACGTTGACCATAACCAACCACAAAACCATGGAAGCCCTTTTGGAGGAGGATCCGGGCCTAAGGATCGAGAAGGAAAGGAGACCGCTTTTTCGTAAAGACAGATACCTGTCATCAGCTCTATTGACATCAGAAATAGATTATCTTCTAACCTATCGAGCGAACAAGAGGGAAGAAGGAGCATAGCTTCTTAAAAAAGTAGAAAGATCTGATGCACGTGTTCTAAAAAGTGAGGGGTTCCTTCCCTGGGCCTTTAAGAATTGGAGATATATGGGGGTCTCAACAGAGCCTCTGACCCCCTTAACAACAGCACTAAAAGTGGCAGAGCACGCACTTAGGATATCTCAGAAGGACTATGCAGACTTAGACAACACGATAACCATAACACCCGCCTCTGAGCTGGCTATGGCGTACACAGTGAAAAACAATTTCGACAAAGATATCCAGCAAATCACGTACTCAACAGAGTTCCACCAACACTACCAACTTGGGAGATATGCATGTGATGCATATGGGAATCTCCATCTTATTTGGCAAGACAAGACAACATGCTGGTTAGTCACACACGCGCATTTGGTAGCGTTGCGAGATGCTATCAACTCTTGGTTCGATGCATATTTATATGGCTTATGCACACCTGACAAGTATCCAGGCTTCAACTTCTATGAGGAGATATGTGTTGTTTTGGAGGCAGGTAGAGATTTGGTTGCCTCATACGGAGCGCTGTCCTACACACTTATAAAATCATGGCCGTCGTTGGTCATTGCAAGCATTCTAAGAGACACAGAAGGGTAGACCATCTCCTTCAAAACACTGGAAAGCACTCTAATACCATTCAAAATGACCACCTTTTATAAACTGGCAACAAGGGCACTTATATCCGACATTCAAGTACACCTTGCACTTGAGATTACAGGGTTATGAAAATGTTTTGGTCACCCAGACATAGACATGGATGCAAGTGTACGCACCTGGGTGGAGAAAGAAGCCGCAACAAAGGGACCATGTAAAACAATGTCGTGCCTTCTTGTCTGGGCATTTAGATTGGAGTTCTGCCGTCAATTTTACAAGATGCACAAACGATGGCCAGTTCTGTACATAGGAGACTAAACCCCCACCAAAATTCGGAGTAGCTATCAAAACAATGTGTGGGCTGAAAGGTCGACCCAACCATGGACTCCGGAAGATTTCCAACATGATCAACTTGAGAAGAACCTAGATTTTGATTATCACATAGATCTATCAGATCTTCTTTCCGATAAATCAATAATCCCAGAGAGAGGTCAATGGATATATGAGTATGATCAACAAGTCCATAGAACAAAATATGGAAGGTTCCCAACAGGTCCACCTTCAACATCCAAGAGTGTAATTGTACATTATCTAAAAAGAGACAAGATAACAACAGATGAGGTTTTAAATCAAATTCAAACAAACACAGTTCCTGATTCCTGGAAGGTGATGGTTGCGATTGCAAAGGAGAGAGAGTTTAAGCATACTAACGCCCGTTTTTACGGAAAAATGTGCTTTGAGATGCGACTTTACCAGACTGTTACAGAGAAAAATATAGCAGATCATATTTTTAAGTATATAAGACATCAATCCATGACCATGAGTGAAGAACAGCTTACACGAACCATCCTACGCATGAACACCCCGGTCTTACACCTTGAAGGAGAAACGTATGTGTTCATTGTCTTAGACTTTTCTTCCTGGTGTACCAACTTCCGTTATGAGTTGGCCACCCCCTTGTTTTCTGAGTTGGATCGATTGTTTGGTTTGAGAGAAGTTTATGCTTTCACTCATAAATTCCCGATATTGTCCTATCTGCTATTTCAAGACAGATTTGAGCCGCCTTGCCAAGGCCCTACTGGACTTCCACAAGAGGGGCCGCGATGTTACCCCTATCCCGAAGCTTGGTTGGAGGGCCTGCGCCAGAAGGGGTGGACACTGGCGACTATGTTGATAATCTTATTAGCTTCATGGCGATGCGGGACGTCTGCCTCTCTTTTGGGGCAGGGGGACAACCAGGTCATTCTTCTTAGGATCCCTCCAGAAGATCATCTGGAGAGAAGAGGTGTGGATCAAGAGGGGTACATCAATTTGTTCTTAACTGTCTTGGAGGACTACTGTGCTCAAGATCATATTGTCATAAAATTGGAGGAAACATGGCACTCAAGAAATTTGTTCGAGTACTCACGAAAGTATCATTACAAGGGAGCTCAAGTCAGTGGATGCTGCAAAAGGATAACTAGGCTAGCCAGTGAGGCAAATCAAGTGATACCCTCTTTGAATGGAGATCTTGCAGGTATTTTTTCAACAGGAGCAACTGCAGCAGCAGAGGACACAACTCCGAGAGCCTCATATTTCTGCACTGTGGTGGACGCCGCTCTCTCACTCTTCGTGTACGCACCTCATCTCCTGACTGAGCCCTGGGAGTATGTCTGCTGTCTTCTATTAACAACTAGATGTTTAGGTGGGTACCCTATAACAATATACACGCAATTTTGTACACGTGCTGTGCAAGACGTTTTTGCAAATCTGCATCTCGTGAGGACAACCCTGAATGACCCTATTCTTGGTAAGCAAATGAGGCGAGCCTTCACTCTTAGGTGCGGAGGACACAAGGATTTTCTTTCTTTAATCAAAGACCCTCAAAGCATACCCTTAGACATACCAATGCAATCAGAGAACTATGTACGACGTGAAGTGAGGAAAGGAATAATTGATTTTGTTGTAAATGAAGATATAAGATGTCTTTTCTCCCTAAACGCGGACCAATACCAACAAGATCTTGTAAATGATCTGGCAAATATAAAACCCTGTAACCCCAAGCTCTTAAACAAGCTGTATGCGCTATCAAATGTCGGATTACAGGAAAAATGGACAGGCATGTTTGCCAATACAAGATCGATACAACAAACAGCCTTTAAAAGTCGGAGCAATGAACTAGAGGTAGTAGAAACTGTAAAGAACCTGGAGGCAAGATATGCACTTTATCTTCAGAAGAGAAAAGAGGACCCCCAAGCAAATGAGATAAAAACTTGCCCATGCATTACCAGATACACCCAAGCCGTCCGTGAGACAGCGTGGGGCATTGAGATTGAGGGGATCACCATGCCACCACAGCAGGAGCAAACACAGTTCTTCTTCTGGAATCGCATTCCAGCTCCTTATGCTAGCCGATCTATATTGATAACAGAACAACTCGAAAGGATGATCACCAAAACTCACTTCAGAGGACAATACACCCCATACTTTGGATCAGCAACACGGTTAAGAGCGAAACGTGCAACACTGCAGGTGATAGAAGTGGGGAGTGTGGTCAACAGCGTTAAGCAACTAATGGAACTTCATGGATGGGTTAAGGGAAACGAGACACTAACTCAGTTAATTGAAAGATTGATAACAGAGAAAACTGACCTGTCAATGGGTGACCTTGCAAAGTATACACGTGAGGTTTACTCAGGGGCGATATCTCACAGACTACCCTGTCCAGCTCTGAGAAGAGGTGGAATGGCCAATTGCAACCTGAACCATGCTAGTTTTTACAAAGTAACATCTGACACAGCATTGGAGTATGCTAAAGGGGGTACAAACTATACAATCTGTTTCCAAAGTTGCTTTTTGTACGGGCTGGCTGTGTTGGCTCATCGGTACGAAATCTGCCTACCTACACCCAGACAAACAGGACTTGTTTTTTACTGTAGTGGTTGCACATGGATTTTCCCTCCAGAGACCTTCACATTGGATGCTGTGACATACAAGGGGCTGCCTCTTAATAGGCGTTTAGATGAGCCTAGATGAGCCTAGATGAGCCTATAAGCGGGGCGTACATGAGGGGAGGTTTCTGAGGCTTGTGGGAGGTCCTGTGACCTATTCGTGCGGTCCCCCCTCCTCCCCCCCGCCCCGCCCAGCAGTGGAAGAGGTCCCGTGTCTGGGGGCTACGGCGTGGGGTACCCGGGAGAGCGGGGGATCTCCTACCGGGACAGACCCCAGGAGGCGGAGCCGGGAGGTGGACGGGTGTTCTCCCTCCCGGCTACAACGAGGGAACGCGGTGGGGGGGTCGCGGAAGAGTGCCGGTGGCGTACCCGTGGCCCCCCCGTGTCACCGCCGTGGAGGACACCCGCAGGGGTTTTAGCCGGTAAGAGTCCGGCATAATCCCCTCTCCCTCCCCGGGGAGAGGGGGTATCCATGAGGATTTCCCCTGCGTACAAAAAAAAAAGCCTAGATGAGCCTTACATCATAAGGATGTATATGAAAGATATCCGTTGAACAGACAAGTGGATGCAGCCATGTCTTACACGGTAATATCTGCTAGAAAGTTTGCCGCATGGATTGTGGGGAGGAAACCGTAGATCGGATAACCACTCTTGACAACAGAGAGGTAGAAGATAGCCTTACAAGCTTTATAAATCTGGCTGAGTTCAGTCGATTACAGGCGCCTTTATTTCTCTGCTCGTATATCTTCTATTGTGCCCTGTTTGATGCAACATACTTTCTTCATCAGTATGATTATTTCAATGACATCCTGGAGGGATATGAGAAGAACCCTTATGATGTTCTCTTAGATACACTTTTAAGATGCGGACATTTGCATACTCTTTGCGATATGCTGAATATACCTGCCTCTCTCCAAGGTGGGCGTGGAGATTTGAGGCTCTTGCTTTATAACCTTGTGACTCGTCTTTGTGATGATATGAAGCATATCCTTTCTACCGCTTACATCCTCACACAGGAGGACAACATTGGTCTGGTCATAAGAGCCATGACTATTTGGTTATCTACAAACGAGATAGATTGCCACTTCACTACAAATATGACTAGGGAGGAGGTCGATGACGTCATCCGAAGAGAGTATAGCGATTACCCATCATTGATTCCTCCTTGTGCCTTATCAGAAGAAGATGCCATTGCTTTGATCCGTCAATCTGAAAAGGAGAAACATGTTCCTGTTCACTTGAAAGTGCAAGATATTTACATTTTGTCCCCGCTAGAGGAGGGTTCTGTATGTGTCAATGCTGGCACATGCTTGTACTCTCTGTACCCTGTTCTCGAGGCCTCGCCCCTTGCCGAGTTATGTGAGCGCCCTGAGTTTATCACCAAAGTGACCATGGACTATTTTTTCACCACGCCTGACAAAGAAGGCCTCTGCTACGCAATAATGGCACACACTCTTTTTCTGAAAGGAGGTTACCCACATGATCCCCATCAGAAGCACTGGGACAGAGACCCACTATACTTGGCTGAAGACACCTGTCCACTGATTTGGGAGAAAGCAGAATATTTGAGGAATAGCCCGCGCACAAGACCAGCTGCTCCTGACGGATCTTTGGTTGTGTTTTGCGCTGACAACCATGCGGAGCCTGTGATGAACTTTGGATTCATTCTGCAGTCATTTGCAGGCCATATCCCATACAAGACAGAGATGACTTATCGCTGTCATGCCATGCCGAGCAGACTTTGGGCTCTTTGCAAATACCCGTATGAGCCAGTGGATCATACACCTATCCCAGACATCTATGACAAAAGACACGTATCGAAGAGGATTGCCTTGAAAAACTTGGAGTTCTACCTCAGACACGAGCTTGCTAAACCATCTTGCATATTACCTTTTTCCGAAATCTCCATGCTTTTGGGTTGTCTTCCGACCACACAATCAGATCTCATAATCAGTATTCGGTCAAAAATTAGACATCTAGTTCACGGATTAGTTCCCTCGAAACTCCGCCATGCCAAAACATACGAACATCTTCTCACAATACGAAGAAAAGGACTAGTAAGGACACTAGTGGCAACACAGATAGCCAAATGTCATGTTTTATATGCGTTTCTGAGACTTCGTGACTGGGAGAAGGTAGGTTGTAGAGGATCCAGCCAATATCATGTACATGAAACTATGACCCAGTATAGGCTATGCTGGAGACAGTGCGGCCGTAAGTCCGAAACCGTCGACTATGCAGCGGTTGTTTCTACTTTTTGCCTTGCTTTCCCTGCATAATTTATTACTAGTATGTATTGCGCTCTATTAATTTTCTTATAATTTTCATTTTATTTTTATTCATTATGACTTCTTTTTTTGCTTATTCTGCTTTTTGTTTTGCTTGGTATTTGGTTGCGGGAATGTGTGTTGCTCTGCCTGTTTTTAATTTTTTCAGATCCTGGCTTATCATCTATTTGGATTTAACATTTATTGGAAAATGAGACGCTTCATTCTCTGTTGCGAGGCGGAATTTTCTTGAGCTGTCATCGCCCGTATTATTCCGAGAACATTTTGCTCTTTTCTCCATCTTTTTTACTCAGCTCCGATCTGTGTTTGGGAGCACAGGTGAGTAACATGCGGACTCGCAGGCATTACCACAGCGAAGTTAAATTTATATTTGCGAAATTCTTTTGTCACTACTTTATGGATTATCTATTTCGATTTTAAAAATTGTCATTTCCGTTACTTAAATTTTGACTCTACGATAAACTTATGTATGTTAGCAAAAAATTTTTTCGACGACTCCGAGCGTGACATTGCATCATGATTCTTATGTTTTTGAAATTTTTTTGTAATACTTTTATAGCATTGAAAAGGATCCGAGAGGATCGAAACGTCTGCGTTTATTTATATATTGATTATTGCAACTGTTTATTCTTTACTTCTATTAAACATTATTATGTGTGTATTTTAATACATCTTTCACTTAATATAATTTTTGTGTTTTGCGTCGACCATCTACGCGTGTGGTTTATTTGCCTTGTTATTACTGATTTGTTGATTCTTATCTTTGTAACCACTGTTAATTCTTATTCCTTTTAATATCACGCTGGCGAATATGCGTTCTCAGAATTTCAGTTTTTTTAATTATATTCAGTCTCTTTTCGGTATTAATGTAAAAAACAGCTTAAAGAAATGATCTCGCATTCACATTTCAATCATAAAAATACGAGAAAGAATACGATTCTTGAAAGAGTGCAAAAGACATAAGTTACTCCCCCAACATCTATCGAATAATCTGATGAATGTCTCTTTTGCAGATAGGAGGTCGGTTGCTACATATAATTGCGTTAGATTTAGAACAGCGTTGCGTATCCTAAACATTGAGATTGCGGATGCACATAGATCCTTGCGACGTAATCGTTTAGAAGAGTTACATCTTGTCCGTGTAATTTATAATTCAATTCCAGCTTATTTACTAGACAATTTTTTCAACAGACAATTTCGTTTTTTCCGACGCCTTTTTGAAAGCAAGAGACATAGATTGAATAACAAGCTTGGATGGATGGTCACCAAAAAGAAAAAAGCTCTCTACCGGTCACTCACTTTTTCTTATTACTGCAGTTTTTCTCCTCAATCAGACATGATTAACTATAAACGAAAATTGAGATCATATAATTGTGCTTCTGGTGCTGAAAAAAGTTCTTCTACCTTTGTGTTTTCCACTCCCTCCCCCCCCTTCCTGCTGTCCCTTTGAAAATCTCTATTAACCCCGGTACATCCATCCTTCCTTCCTCTGTTTCTTGTTTAAATTCTGTTAATAACAAGTGGTTTATCAATTTGTCATCCGTTGACGTCCATTTTGAGGTACAATGCCTTCTACAATTAGGAGAGAAGTTCAGTCTACCGAATTTGAATAACTCACATCGGATTATTTTTGAGTTTATTAAATACATCGAATGCAATGTAAAAAGGTTAGATTCAGAGGTATCCCACCAGATTAGAAATCATACTATACATTGTTTGGAAGAGTATCGAGCTTCTCCGTCTAACATTATGTCTGAGTTTGATCGGAGCTTATTTAATTTGGCAAAAACTACTAAAGTTTTTTTGGCTGACCATCCAGAAGTGATTGTTACAAGAGCTGATAAAGGCAATGCCACTGTTGTACTCGACAGGGATACTTATTTAGCGAAGATGAGCGATTTATTGAGTGACAGGGAGACTTACACGATAGTTAAGACTGATCCTACTAAAAAAATTTTTAACGATCTCAATTCTGTTTTGAAGAGGTGGGAACAGAAAGATTATATTTCCTCTTTTACTAAGAGATCACTTTTGACTAGCGATGGAGTGTTACCACGAGCTTATGGTTTATCGAAAATTCACAAAGTCAATTGCCCGTTAAGAATCATTGTTTCATCCATCAACAGTCCTCTCCATAAATTTGCGACTTTTCTCCATAATTGTTTATATGATAATTTACCTCATGCCAAGAGCCACATATGTAACAGCTACGAATTAGTTGACAAATTAAACAATTTATACGTGTGTAACGATGCACCCCCGAATGCATCGTTTCCCGGCGAACACCGGCCGGAAGCTGCCGCCCGACGAACATCGGTCGGGCATTGGCAGAGGCGCTGTGTGCCCATTTTTAATAACTTAGGAAACAACCGGGTAGGAAGTACGATAACCGATTATCGCGACACTGCCGTCGGGAGCCGACAGTTGAGAACCCGCGCTCGGCACCCCGAACTCCCCCGGGCGGACCCGAACCGCTCCGATATTTTTACCGCCGCTCGGTGGGAGTAATTACCGATTACGCCGGCGCGGGCAATTAACCGAGTATAAAACGGGCTCTCGGCGGCACATACGGACAGATCCTTCTGATCCCTCTCGAGCAGCTAAGCTAGTCTGACGGCAAGCAAGCAAACACGAGAAATCCTGGCGAGAGTAAAAAGGCCAGAAGGTAGTGCGAACGCTGCCTCTACCGATTGATATCGGCGCCTTCGAAATCGCCTCCGAAACCAGATCCAAGATCAGGCGTCGCGCCTTCATGAGGTGGAACACGAGCCGCCTCCGACGCTCGCTAGCGTCGCGACGCCTTCCGAAACCCGACTTCCATCCGGGGAAATAATTAAAGGCAACCCGAATATATTAGACCGGATTTAAAGCCGACCGATTTAAGCCGCACAGCTGAGGCAATAAGAACCGTGCCAAGAAACGCGACAAAAACGCGCCCGACGAGTCGCAAAAACACGAGCGCGCCGTATCGCACGTGCGATCGCATATCGCACGTAGCGCGAATTATATTGTTCCGCGCTACTAATTGTAACAATTATTAACTTCGCTACGGGTTCCGGGGCACGTTCCACCCGACGAGTATACCGAGCGACGTATTCTGACGCATAACTCACGCCGAATACAACCGCGGCGATTATCCCGGTACGAGATCCGTAGGGTTGCGGCCCGCGCTATGAAATCTCGAACGGCCTTGCACTCGAACACACACTCACACGCGCGCAATTGTAAACACGCACTCTCACCTACACCGATTCACCTACATATATACACACACACACACACACTCACACTTCTGTACACTCATTCAAGACACAAATAAAATATTTCTAAACAGATACCCGCGAAATATTATTCTATCCGCCACCTGGAACCGACGGCTATCCGAAGCTGAGATTCTGCGGTACGAAAACCGCACGTTACACGTGGAAGAACATTTAAAACTCATTTCGCTCGACGTAGTGTCTCTTTTCACGAACGTTCCGATAGATCTTATTATTGGTGGAGTCGCTAAGCGACATGTTAAAAAATAAAATCAGGATTCCATATCATGAATTTTTAATTGTGTTAAGATTAGTTCTCCATTCCACTTTTTTCAAGTTTAACGGGACCATTTACAAACAGATTTTCGGCACTCCTATGGGGTCCCCGCTTTCTCCGATTTGCGCGGATTTAGTCTTACAAGATCTAGAGGAAAAGGCTATTGCACGCCTTCCTTTCCATATTCCTTTCTATTTCAGATACGTCGATGATATTGCTTTGATTATTCCTTCTTCTTTCACTGATTTCACATTAAAAATTTTTAATTCTTTCCATGAAAGACTCCAATTTACGATCGAAATTGCGGATAATAATTGCCTTAATTTTTTAGATGTGTCTATTATCATTAACAACAACCATATCGAATTCGATTGGTATAGAAAACCGACTTTTTCTGGTCGCTTTTTAAATTTCTTTTCGCAACATCCATTAGCGCACAAAAAGGGTGTCGTCATTGGACTCACTGATAAAATCTTTAAGTTATCTCACCCGCGTTATCATGAAAAGAATTTTAAATTTATTTTTGACACACTACTTATGAATGGTTATCCTGCAGAATTTATTTTCACTACTGTGACACATAGAATTAAATCTCTCATATGTAGTAATATCGTTCCCCCCTCTTCTCCTGCTTCCCCTCCTTCTTCCTCTCGTTCCTTTTTTTGTTATTCCATTTATTGATGGTGTCTCTAAACATTTCAAAGATGTCGCCGCGAGGCTGAACAAATCATTAGCTTTTGTGGTCTTAAACAAATTAAATCGTTTTATTAAAGCTTACAAGGATCCTTTGCCATCTGTAAATCATTCTAATGTGGTGTATAAAATCTGCTGCGAAAATTGTACAGCATCTTATGTGGGGCAGACCAGCAGACAGCTCAACACCAGGGTCAAGGAACATATATCTAACATTAATAGGCCCTTCGAATCCCTTTCAGTTGTCTCTCAACACAGGTTAGAAGGACACGAATTTAATTGGGATGAAGTGAAAATTTTAGATGAAGATTCTTCGTTTTTAAGGAGAATCATTTCTGAAATGATTCACATTACGCTGCAAAAAAATAGTTTGAATGTACAAAATGACACCATCAATCTAGACAAAGCTTATCTTCCTATTATAAAATCTTTTCCTTCAAAATAATTATGGCTACTTTCTTTGCTCGCTCCGTACCTGAATTTCTGCCCCCTTCCCCTCCTTTCCATCGGTATGCCTAAAGCTTCTTTTCGCTCAGCTCAGTACGTTGCGCCGTTTCGCATGCGATACATGCGTTACTCACCTGTGCTCTCAAACACAGATCGGAGCTGAGTAAAAAAGATGGAGAAAAAAGAAAAATGTTCTCGGAATAATACGGGCGATGACAGCTCAAGAAAATTCCGCCTCGCAACCGAGAATGAAGCGTCTTATTTTGCAATAAATGTTAAATCCAAATAGATGATAAACCAGGATCTGAAAAAATTAAAAACAGGCAGAGCAACACGCATTCCCGCAACCAAATACCAAGCAAAACAAAAAGCAGAATAAGCAAAAAAAGAAGTCATAATGAATAAAAATAAAATGAAAATTATAAGAAAATTAATAGAGCGCAATACATACTAGTAATAAATTATGCAGGGAAAGCAAGGCAAAAAGTAGAAACAACCGCTGCATAGTCGACGGTTTCGGACTCACGGCCGCACTGTCTCCAGCATAGCCTATACTGGGTCATAGTTTCATGTACATGATATTGGCTGGATCCTCTACAACCTACCTTCTCCCAGTCACGAAGTCTCAGAAACGCATATAAAACATGACATTTGGCTATCTGTGTTGCCACTAGTGTCCTTACTAGTCTTTTTCTTCGTATTGTGAGAAGATGTTCGTATGTTTTGGCATGGCGGAGTTTCGAGGGAACTAATCCGTGAACTAGATGTCTAATTTTTGACCGAATACTAATTATGAGATCTGATTGTGTGGTCGGAAGACAACCCAAAAGCATGGAGATTTCGGAAAAAGGTGATATGCAAGATGGTTTAGCAAGCTCGTGTCTGAGGTAGAACTCCAAAGTTTTCAAGGCAATCCTCTTCGATACGTGTCTTTTGTCATAGATGTCTGGGATAGGAGTATGATCCACTGGCTCATACGGGTATTTGCAAAGAGCCCAAAGTCTGCTCGGCATGGCATGACAGCGATAAGTAATCTCTGTCTTGTATGGGATATGGCTTGCAAATGACTGCAGAATGAATCCAAAGTTCATCACAGGCTCCGCATGGTTGTCAGCGCAAAACACAACCAAAGATCCGTCAGGAACAGCTGGTCTTGTGCGCGGGCTATTCCTCAAGTATTCTGCTTTCTCCCAAATCAGTGGACAGGTGTCTTCAGCCAAGTATAATGGGTCTCTGTCCCAGTGCTCCTGATGGGGATCATGTGGGTAACCTCCTTTCAGAAAAAGAGTGTGTGCCATTATTGCGTAGCAGAGGCCTTCTTTGTCAGGCGTGGTGACAAAATAGTCCATGGTCACTTTGGTGATAAACTCAGGGCGCTCACACAACTCGGCAAGGGCCGAGGCCTCAAGAACAGGGTACAGAGAGTACAAGCATGTGCCAGCATTGACAGATACAGAACCCTCCTCTAGCGGGGACAAAATGTAAATATCTTGCACTTTCAAGTGAACAGGAACATGTTTCTCCTTTTCAGATTGACGGATCAAAGCAATGGCATCTTCCTCTGATAAGGCACAAGGAGGAATCAATGATGGGTAATCGCTATACTCTCTTCGGATGACGTCATCCACGTCCTCCCTAGTCATATTTGTAGTGAAGTGGCAATCTATCTCGTTTGTAGATAACCAAATAGTCATGGCTCTTATGACCAGACCAATGTTGTCCTCCTGTGTGAGGATGTAAGCGGTAATAAGGATATGCTTCATATCATCACAAAGACGAGTCACAAGGTTATAAAGCAAGAGCCTCAAATATCCACGCCCACCTTAGAGAGAGGCAGGTATATTCAGCATAACGCAAAGAGTATGCAAATGTCCGCATTTTAAAAGTGTATCTAAGAGAACATCATAAGGGTTCTTCTCATAGCCCTCCAGAATGTCATTGAAATAATCATACTGATGAAGAAAGTATGTTGCATCAAACAGGGTACAATAAAAAATATACGAGCAGAGAAATAAAGGCGCCTGTAATCGACTGAACTCAGCCAGATTTATAAAGCTTGGGGTAAGGCTTTCTTCTACCTCTCTGTTGTCAAGAGTGGTTATCCGATCTACGGTTCTCCTCCCCACAATCCATGCGGCAAACTTTCTAGCAGATATTACCGTGTAAGATATGGCTGCATCCACTTGTCTGTTCAACGGATATCTTTCAAATACATCCTTATGATGCAAGGCATCTAAACGCCTATTAAGAGGCAGCCCCTTGTATGTCACAGCATCCAATGTGAAGGTCTCTGGAGGGAGAATCCATGTGCAACCACTACAGTAAAAAACAAGTCCTGTTTGTCTGGGTGTAGGTAGGCAGATTTCGTACCGATGAGCCAACACAGCTAGCCCGTACAAAAAGCAACTTTGGAAACAGATTGTATAGTTTGTACCCCCTTTAGCATACTCCAATGCTGTGTCAGATGTTACTTTGTAAAAACTAGCATGGTTCAGGTTGCAATTGGCCATTCCACCTCTTCTCAGAGCTGGACAGGGTAGTCTGTGAGATATCGCCCCTGAGTAAACCTCACGTGTATACTTTGCAAGGTCACCCATTGACAGGTCAGTTTTCTCTGTTATCAATCTTTCAATTAACTGAGTTAGTGTCTCGTTTCCCTTAACCCATCCATGAAGTTCCATTAGTTGCTTAACGCTGTTGACCACACTCCCTACTTCTATCACCTGCAGTGTTGCACGTTTCGCTCTTAACCGTGTTGCTGATCCAAAGTATGGGGTGTATTGTCCTCTGAAGTGAGTTTTGGTGATCATCCTTTCGAGTTGTTCTGTTATCAATATAGATCGGCTAGCATAAGGAGCTGGAATGCGATCCCAGAAGAAGAACTGTGTTTGCTCCTGCTGTGGTGGCATGGTGATCCCCTCAATCTCAATGCCCCACGCTGTCTCACGGACGGCTTGGGTGTATCTGGTAATGGGCAAGTTTTTCCTCTTTTCTCTTCTGAAGATAAAGTGCATATCTTGCCTCCAGGTTCTTTACAGTCTCTACTACCTCTAGTTCATTGCTCCAACTTTTAAAGGCTGTTTGATGTATCGATCTTGTATTGGCAAATATACCTGTCCATTTTTCCTGTAATCCGACATTTGATAGCGCATATAGCTTGTTTAAGAGCTTGGGGTTACAGGGTTTTATATTTGCCAGATCATTTACAAGATCTTGTTGGTATTGGTCCGCGTTTAGGGAGAAAAGACATCTTATATCTTCATTTACATCAAAATCAATTATTCCTTTCCTCACTTCACGTCGTACATAGTTCTCTGGTTGCATTGGTATGTCTAAGGGTATGCTTTGAGGGTCTTTGATTAAAGAAAGAAAATCCTTGTGTCTTCCGCACCTAAGAGTGAAGGCTCGTCTCATTTGCTTACCAAGAATAGGGTCATTCAGGGTTGTCCTCACGAGGTGCAGATTTGCACTCAAAACGTCTTGCACAGCACGTGTACAAAATTGCGCGTATATTGTAATACGGTACCCACCTAAACATCTAGTTGTTAATAGAAGACAGCAGACATACTCCCAGGGCTCAGTCAGGAGATTAGGTGCGTACACGAAGAGTGAGAGAGCGGCCTCCACTACAGTGCAGAAATATGAGGCTCTCGGAGTTGTGTCCTCTGCTGTTGCAGTTGCTCCTGTTGAAAAAATACCTGCAAGATCTCCATTCAAAGAGGGTATCACTTGATTTGCCTCACTGGCTAGCCTAGTTATCCTTTTGCAGCATCCACTGACTTGAGCTCCCTTGTAATGATACTTTCGTGAGTACTCGAACAAATTTCTTGAGTGCCATGTTTCCTCCAATTTTATGACAATATGAGCTTGAGCACAGTAGTCCTTCAAGACAGTTAAGAACAAATTGATGTACCCCTCTTGATCCACACCTCTTCTCTCCAGATGATCTTCTGGGGGGATCCTAAGAAGAATGACCTGGTTGTCCCCCTGCCCCAAAAGAGAGGCAGACGTCCCGCATCGCCATGAAGCTAATAAGATTATCAACATAGTCGCCAGTGTCCACCCCTTCTGGCGCAGGCCCTCCAACCAAGCTTCGGGATAGGTGTAACATCGCGGCCCCTCTTGTGGAAGTCCAGTAGGGCCTTGGCAAGGCGGCTCAAATCTGTCTTGAAATAGCAGATAGGACAATATCGGGAATTTATGAGTGAAAGCATAAACTCCTCTCAAACCAAACAATCGATCCAACTCAGAAAACAAGGGGGTGGCCAACTCATAACGGAAGTTGGTACACCAGGAAGAAAAGTCTAAGACAATGAACACATACGTTTCTCCTTCAAGGTGTAAGACCGGGGTGTTCATGCGTAGGATGGTTCGTGTAAGCTGTTCTTCACTCATGGTCATGGATTGATGTCTTATATACTTAAAAATATGATCTGCTATATTTTTCTCTGTAACAGTCTGGTAAAGTCGCATCTCAAAGCACATTTTTCCGTAAAAACGGGCGTTGGTATGCTTAAACTCTCTCTCCTTTGCAATCGCAACCATCACCTTCCAGGAATCAGGAACTGTGTTTGTTTGAATTTGATTTAAAACCTCATCTGTTGTTATCTTGTCTCTTTTTAGATAATGCAATTACACTCATGGATGTTGGAGGTGGACCTGTTGGGAACCTTCCATATTTTGTTCTATGGGCTTGTTGATCATACTCATATATCCATTGACCTCTCTCTGGGATTATTGATTTATCGGAAAGAAGATCTGATAGATCTATGTGATAATCAAAATCTAGATTCTTCTCAAGTTGAACATGTTGGAAATCTTCCGGAGTCCAGGGTTGGGTCGACCTTTCAGCCCACACATTGTTTTGATAGCTACTCCGAATTTTGGTGGGGGTTTGGTCTCCTATGTACAGGACTGGCCATCGTTTGTGCATCTTGTAAAATTGACGGCAGAACTCCAATCTAAATGCCCAGACAAGAATGCATGACATTGTTTTACATGGTCCCTTTGTTGCGGTTCCTTTCTCCACCCAGGTGCGTACACTTGCATCCATGTCTATGTCTTGGTGACCAAAACATTTCCGTAACCCTGTAAGCTCAAGTGCAAGGTGTACTTGAATGTCGGATATAAGTGCTCTTGTTGCCAGTTTATAAAAGGTGGTCATTTTGAATGGTATTAGAGTGCTTTCCAGTGTTTTGAAGAAGATGGTCTTCCCTTCTGTGTCTCTTAGAATGCTTGCAATGACCAACGACGGCCATGATTTTATAAGTGTGTAGGACAGCGCTCCGTATGAGGCAACCAAATCTCTACCTGCCTCCAAAACAACACATATCTCCTCATAGAAGTTGAAGCCTGTATACTTGTCAGATGTGCATAAGCCATATAAATATGCATCGAACCAAGAGTTGATAGCATCTCGCAACGCTACCAAATGCACGTGTGTGACTAACCAGCATGTTGTCTTGTCTTGCCAAATAAGATGGAGATTCCTAAATGCATCACATGCATATCTCCCATGTTGGTAGTGTTGGTGGAACTCTGTTGAGTACGTGATTTGCTGGATAACTTTGTCGAAATTGTTTTTCACTGTGTACGCCATAGCCAGCTCAGAGGCGGGTGTTATGGTTATCGTGTTGTCTAAGTCTGCATAGTCCTTCTGAGATATCCTAAGTGCGTGCTCTGCCACTTTTAGTGCTGTTGTTAAGGGGGTCAGAGGCTCTGTTGAGACCCCCATATATCTCCAATTCTTAAAGGCCCAGGGAAGGAACCCCTCACTTTTTAGAACACGTGCATCAGATCTTTCTACTTTTTCAAGAAGCTGGATATGCTCCTTCTTCAGAGCCCTCTTGTTCGCTCGATAGGTTAGAAGATAATCTATTTCTGATGTCAATAGAGCTGATGACAGGTATCTGTCTTTACGAAAAAGCGGTCTCCTTTCCTTCTCGATCCTTAGGCCCGGATCCTCCTCCAAAAGGGCTTCCATGGTTTTGTGGTTGGTTATGGTCAACGTCTGCGTTTATTTACATATTGATTATTGGAACTGTTTATTCTTTACTTCTATTAAACATTATTATGTGTGTATTTTAATACATCTTTCACTTAATATAATTTTTGTGTTTTGCGTCGACCAGCTACGCGTGTGGTTCATTTGCCTTGTTATTACTGATTTGTTGAAAAATGTATGTGATACATTTTCTTAATATAGAATTATAAATATAGAAAGTAAAATTATATATTAAAAAAAAGTTTATAAAAATGTGCACCAGATATTTTTTTTGAATGATATATGCATGTCATTCTTCTGTTATGTAGCAATTGTGAACTTTTTAGAGTATACACATCTACATTCATCAAAATACATAAATGTTACGTATTTAACATAACGTTTCAATTTTATCATTACACTGAAAAAAAGGCTTGGTTATAATAATCCAAACTTGGTAAATGTTACCCATCGCTGTGGTGAAATAGTTTCAACTAAACGTATAGGTGATTAAGACAAAATAATTTGGTTAATGTTAACAAATAATTTTAGCAAAACTTAATACGGTTTGATTAATATTAACAAAGTTTGATGATTATTACCAAGTAATGTTAAGTGTTACCGATCGATTTGATAAGTATAAACAGATTGTTTATTAAACATTATTGAATTATTTGATAATTATTACCAATTACATATGATAATTATAACAAAATGATATAGTAAATATAAATGATTTTCTTATTAATAATTATTGAATTACTTAGTAAATATTACCTAATAGTACGATAAGTATAACAAATCAATTTGTAAATATAAATCAATTATTTAGTAATAGTTACTAAATTATAAAATTATATGATAATTATAAACAGATGATTTAGTAAATATTAGCAAATTACTTAGTGATAGTTATTACACTATATATATATATATATATATATATATATATATTACATATATAAATTCTTATGAAATTTTTTCTTGTAATATTTTGTATGAAATATTTTATTATAGGATATTAAATAATTAAATAAATTAGTTTTAACGAAATGTGAAATAACTATGTAATATATAATATGTAATATTATTTGAATATAAAATATTCAATGAGATTTTCAATTATAACACATTTCGTTAAAATTAATTTATTTTATTATTTAATATCCTATAATAAAATATTTTACACAAAATATTACAAGAAAAAATTTTATAAGAATTTATATATGTTTCGTACTCAAAGATTGACTTATGAATATAAATAAAATATTTATCTATTTATTTGAGAAAATATTTCGAAACGTTTATTAACACAATCTAATACAAAATACATTGTCTATATCTACATCTCATATCTATAAATAAATCTAGATACGACAAAATACGTATAAGTTCTTACATTAATTTTTTTATATTTTATGAAAAAATTTCAATAAAGTAGCAGTAATATCAAATATTTCGATTAACTAAATAATTTTTAATGTATTATAATTTGATATATTATAAAAAATATTTATTATTTCCTAAATAATACTTAATATATCCTTAATTATAAATCATGCAAAATAGTTCTTAAATATTAAATATTGAAATAAAATATCTGCCATTACCCGAAATATGATAATTGCATGTTCTCATTCAATGACTTTGAAATCTTTATTACATTTAATTCTGTCTGATTATTTCCGCAAGGTAAAGAAATCTCATATGCTTTGAAATGTATATCTAAACCTAAAGTAACACATTTTCTGTAGTAAACAAAAATATCTCTATTTTCATCCAACATAATATGAATCATTATTCCGAATAATAAATTGTTTTCATCAAGATTTGCAATTATTACAAAATTACGTTTAAATAAAATGCTATTAAATTTTACCCACGAAACTTCAGTCAAGTGCCTATTATCTATTTGGAAAATGTTAGTCGATTCAATCGACGCTATTCCTATGTTTCTTCCTATTTTTAATAAGTCATCGATACCTTTGTTGATTAATAATCTATAAGAAAATTGAAGTTTTAATTTTATCGCAAGTGATGAAATAATATTTCTTCGAGAAGTCACAACAGATGCATAAGTTTTCGATAACTTATGAAATCCCTCATATCGAATGGAAGACAAATATTTTAATGGTCCCATTTTTCGAATAATTCCAGGATAATGAATTAAAAAATGAAATTTAGGTTTTTAATTATTCCTTGAATAATCGCATAAACATCTCATGATGTGAAAAAATCAAATATCTCAGATAATTTACTTGATCATCAGATATAACATTTTCTGTGGTTATTTTAATAATTTCACACAATATGAGATAGAATTCCCAAACTTCATCATAATCAGGTACAAGATCTCCGATGAGAAAAGAGAGATAGCATACCAACGCTGACATTTCGGCTGCGCTTATTATTAAATAACCTTTATTGATATGATCATTTCTAATCAAAGGAATTTTATTTCCTCGATCAAAGTCTGACTGATGATTAAAATATTTAATTCGGTAATTTAAATGCTCTAATGTTACATAATTTTTATTTACAAAATGTATGATCTTCGCGAGATTATATCGACAAACTCCTTCAAAGATATCATGCATTATATCGCACGTATAATTTGTCGTACAATCGAAATGCGGGATTTCATTAAATATGCAATCTTCTTTTACACCACATGAAAAATTTACAAGATCTTGAGCATAATTTTCAAATGTGCGCAATAAATTTTCATTTTCAAATTTTGCACAGCGTGTTATAGATTTTGGAGTTCTACAAATACGACAAAAATGTTCGCTAACAAAACTCTCATTAAAACCCAAAAGACTATTGAGACCCAAATTATTTCCTAGTAAAGCTATTACAACAAAATATACTCTACTTTTACAATTCTTTTTATCACATATGTATAACAATTCCTGTGTTACTTAAAAATTTTATTTCTTCAATGACTTTATTAAAACATTTGGTATTTCCAAAGTGCGTTCTATCAGACGAATAAATAAATTGTATTAAGAAAATGTTTTCTAATGAGGAAGCATGATGAGGAGGTAAAGTTGCTATAGATCCATATAATGCACCTACTTTATGAATTTCTGCTGCTGTTCCCAAAGGATTTCCAGTTTCAATGTCATCGTAATATAAGAACAACGGTATGACTATTCGATCACCATAATTTTCTCGTATTGATTTCCAAATGGTCCCATCACAAAGATTAGCATACACTTTATTAGTATATAACGAAGAGCTATCAGTGTTAATGATGTTTAATATTTCCTTGTAAAAATTAGGTATTTCTAGTAAAGATTTTAATATTTCACGCATTGAAACAATTTGACCTTCGCATTTCTTAATTGTTAGAGTTGTTTTCTGTCGATCTTTTCTATCATCATATAAATCACCGATAAAGAGAGATTCCGGTCGAATAAAAAATTTCGATTTCTTGAGATATTCAAATCTTTTGTATTCTGTTCCAACATCATCTAATATTAAAATATTAAAACAATTTTTTAAAATATTTTGAAATTCATTAGGTAATTCCTTTTTCAATTTATCGTGAAAGTGTTCTGAAATATTCTGAATAACTTCCTTCAATTCCTCAACAATTTCTTGGACAATCTAGGAACATTAGGTTTGTTATATAACCTAGCGATATATTTCATAACATAATTCCGAATATCATCGGATTCTAATACATCTTTCTCTTTTGGAGAATTATCATAATCGAGTGAGAAATTATGTGTAGACTTTTCTTCATGACGAATATCTTTTATTATAAGTGTATCATTTTGAATTATTTTATTGGAAACTGATTTTGTTTGATTAACTCGAAATGAACATTTTA
Organism: Camponotus vicinus; assembly: GCF_025532165.1. NCBI lineage: Eukaryota > Metazoa > Arthropoda > Insecta > Hymenoptera > Formicidae > Camponotus > Camponotus vicinus. The sequence continues at coordinate 10,203,920 of NW_028141949.1, read as the reverse complement.
TTAAATGTTTTTCCAAAGTAAAAAATTTATAAAATTTTCTATAACAATTTGAGAAAATACAATTATACGATATTTCAAATGAGTGATGAGATTTCAAATGTTTTAGATATGTATTTGAGTAATCTCCAGAAATTTGCTTTAAATAAAACTGACAATTTATTTTGATTGATTGTTCCATCTCCAATTTTATTTTTCTTTACCTTAATATCTATATATGTACTTAATATCTATTAATCAATTTCATAAGTTTAATGAATAGAATTGCGCAGATTAATACGAAAATCAAAAAATAAAACGCTGCATACAAATATTGCTTAAAAATAATAATCTAAAAAAAGCTTGCTAATTGATTTACAAAAAATGAAAGGGCTAGAAGTTAATAAAATTTCTAAAAATACTTCAGAAAATTATAATCGTTTTTAAAAACGTAAGAAAATAACTAACCTTGTTTTAATTTATGTAAAATATTGCAAACAAATGGAATTTTTTGGTCCGAAGATGTATAAATTTCATAGATGCTCCATTGAATCAAATACCAAAAATTCTCGCATTCTTTTGGATAGCACGCATTAAAAGTGATAAATATTTTAAAAAGTACATCAACGGCCTTCAATACAGATGGTATTTCATACATAGTTTTGTCGAGTCGCACATATATTTTATCGATGGAAGTTATTTCGGGACCAACAACAATAATAAAAGGCTGCATTGTAAGATTCATCTGAGACATTTTGTTTTGTTTTTCAATACACATTTGTTCAATATCTCCAGGTATCTGAAAAAAGAAAAAAATATTAAATTACATTTTACTAACATAAAAAGTAATCGATTATAATTATTTTTTTAATTCAAATATTGATAACAAATACATATTGACAAACCTTGCAATGCATAATAATATCATCTCGGCTTTCAGAAATTGTAGGTTTCCAAACTCTTCTCCGACCTCCGATTTTTATACTAACTTTCATTGATTTAGGAGCTAAAATAGCTATTAAAATCCAAATCTGAAGAAGTGTTTTACTGTCTACAAAATTATATCAAATATTTAAAGATATATTTTATTTTATAATCATGTAATTTTATAATATATTTAAATGTTATAATAAACATGTAATTTTATAATCTTTTGATAGATAAATATCAATATGTTATGGTCCACCATAACTATGTAAGTATATATAAGTATATATAAGTAAGACGCGAATAGAACATATATAAATAAAGCACTAGTGTCAGCAAATTGCGAAATAAGTAAGACGCGAATAGGACATATATAAATAAAGCACTAGCGTCAGCAGATTGCAAAATGTGAAATGCAACCTGTACGTAGAACACTATTGTCAGCAAATTGCGAAATAAGTAGGACGCGTATGACAAAATGTTAACGTCGACGCATTACTCCATACCTCGATACGAAGTATAAAGAGGACTCGCCGACATCGAGAGTCAGTCTCATAGTGTGATAGACAGGTGTAATTGCAACGAAACTCTGTAACCCGGACCCCGGGACCACAACAAATACAAAACAAAAAGAAATATAAATATTTACTTAAATCCAAAGATTGTGACTGCATGAGAATCTGATTGAGTCGATCTCCTGTTGAAAAATGCTTTTCTAATAATTTGTAATATTTTTCAAAATGCAAATTCCATGATGAAATCAATTTATTTTTGCATTCCGGATATTTTCTTTCAAAATCTCTTTCAATCTGTAAATATACAAAAAAATGTGTTTATCAACTATACATTTCACATATGACTGCAATTAAATACTATAAATTAAAAATTTATAAATTTTTATTATTAAATGATTTTACGTGCACACATGCACACATATAAACACACATATGTTGTGTATATTATTACCAGTACATATCCAAAATTCGAAGTTAATATCGACCACTTCTTTGTTATATCATTAATATTTTTAAATAATTTATTTGTGCAATCACATAAACGTAACTCATATAATTCGTCCCATTTTGTTATTACTTCGTCCATTGGATTTTGGTTATGAATTAACCAAATTCTGTGTTGTTCTGCAATTTCTAAATCTACATTTAAATTTTAAAAGATTATATATAAATTTTCAATTTTAAAAGAAAAATTTTAAGATAAATATTGCAATTCAATATTAAATGTTTTTAAATCATTTTACATGCTTTCACTATTCTTTTATAGAAATACCTGTGTTAACAATGTTTTCCTCAATTTGTTTTGATTTTTTCAATTTATTGATACAATTAATGAATTTTATATCATTACGAAATCTATCCACTAATCCTCGCGAAATTCCTGCTTTATCTTCTTTAGAATCTTTTTTACGAATTGGTGGTATAAAGTAAATTTCTTTGCTTTCATGTGGAAAGAGTTTAACGATTTCATGAGAAATTTGCTCAAAATCTTCGTTTTTAAGCAACCTTAAAGAGATTAAATATGATATTAAATAATATTACATTTCATATATATGAATAGAATAAGAAATTATAGTAAATTCATGTATATAAATATCTTCAATATTTAAAAGACATTTATTTCCAATAAAAAACATCCAATTTTATGTAAGAAATGCAATATATGAATGTAAAAAGAATAAAACATTGATATTTATTTACCTGATATTTAAATTCAAAAGATGAGCAACAATTATATGGCATAACACTGATTGGCATCTTGTAGTGAAAATTTGTCTATATTGACTAATTTGTAAAAGAGTTTGTCCATATGCAGTTTTTGAAAGAATATCTTTCAGATTAAACTCCTTTTCAAATTTTATTCTTTTTGGAGATAGTTCGCAATTATTAAGTGTTGGATCTTCTATTTCATTTTCTATTTCCGATTTATTGTTATTTTCTATTTCTATTAAATCCTTATTCTGATCTTCATCTAAGCTATTATTCACGTCAATAATTGTGGGGTTGTTTTCAATTATTTCAAAAACTATTGGACTTGAAGTACTTGGAGAATTTTGCAAATCAGATATTTTACTGAATTTTAAATTCTAAAAAACAATATTATTAACAATATTATAACAATAAATAAAATATTGTAATAAACATAAAAATAAAAATTTTTTAATATTATAAAATTTGAAGGAAATAAAAGTAAAACATACATAATCATTGTATTTTTTACGAAGTTATATTCGATCTGTGATAGTGGGAATCAATTGTGTAAAATCACGGAAATTGCAATCTTTTAAAAGTTCATCCAAATTTTCTATGCTGTTGATTCCATTTACTATATAAAATAAATGACAAGGACAATGTTAGACAAAATGTGGACAAAAATTAATTCTTAAAGTGAACATGTGTATATTTTAAATCTACACTATTCCATATTAATTATTTTTTTCAATTTTGAATAAAGAATAATTAAAGGGTTATTTCAATAATTATTTTGTAAACTGCTAGAAATATTATATAAGAGTTAAAAAAAAAGTAAATGTATTCTTAGATTGTTTAGAGACTAAAAAAAATAATGTAGTGAGCATTAAATCATTAGTAAGTATTATTAAATCATTAATAAGTATTATTAAATTATTTGAGAGAGAGAGGAGAGAGAGAAGAAGAAAAAGAAGAAGAGAGAAAAAATATACATTATTACATATTACTTAGCTCACCAAATCGTTTCATATAATATTCTTCAAACACATACAATATAGTCGGAATTTGAAATATCCACGTGTTCAAAATGATTATAGACTTTGTTGCATATTCTTATACCGTATTATATTACATCATGACAATATAGACAGAATATGTTGCAACTTCTTGTGCCAAAACATAAATATACAAATACGTAACGATCTCAAAGTACTTTACCATTTACAACAAAGAAAAAAAAATACAATAATGGACAAACAAATTTTAGAAAAGAGAAAAAGAAATAATAATCTATACTTACCCTTTAGTACATCAATTAGATCTTTAAGTTCCCAAAGTGAAAGAAGATTTTCCAATTCACTCATTATGAAAATATAATTCAGTATACAATTCACTAATATATAATTCACTATATAATTCACTGACGAACGAATAAACGACTTCACGTTTTCGCGATCGTCGACAAAGTGGTCGAGACTTACTCGCAAGCTCGAGCATGTACGAGCATGTACGAGCAGTTCGGCGCGATGCGATATTGTCCAAAACAAAGGAACACAGTAAATTGATAAAATTTAGAAAGGATAATCTGATTATTTAATATTTACTGAACAATTTAGTAAATATCAACAAATCTATCAAATAATGCTTTTAAAACAATTTAATATTTATTATCAAACTGTTTGTTAATTATTACTAAACTATTTGATAATAAGTACTATATAATTTAGTAGACTCAACTAAACGTAAAATATGCTTTTTTAAAATGTTTGTAACTATTACTAAATATTTTGTTATTATTATTATACTTGATGATAAAAACTAAATATTAAAAAAAAATGCATTACTAAATGCATCTCACAGGATTACCCAGAATTTTTTTTTCAGTGTAGAGTTAAGTAGCATTTATGAAATTTTTAAAGTATATACACATTTACATTCACCAAAATACATAAATGTTATGTATTTAACATAATGTTTCAATTATGTCATTAAAGTTACGTAGCATTTACGAAACTTTTAGAGTATACACATTTACATTCACCAAATTGCATAAATGTTACATAACAGAGTAACGACAAAATTACATAACAATTCTATGTAACAATTATAGATTCATTACGTTATTGACATAACTGATACGTCATAGTTTTATTTTGTTCATTTGTAACGGAGCACCTTTCCCGACGCCGCGGATCGGCTCGCCGGAGTCAGGGTTCGGGAAAAGGAGAGGCTCAGGCTCGCAGAACTACACGTTAATTACAACAAAACTTTATTCCGTAATTCCTTATACTAAGATTTACAAACAGGTGTATTTCTAACAAGACGCGTACAGCTAGCAATGCGGACGCAAGATCTTCACGCGCTGGTCGCGTACAGTTCGTGTCGGACACTGATTTCTCGCGACGAATATTAGAAGTGTACGCGGATCGGACGCAACGAGTTTACGAACACATTCCTTAACTAGTAACGCAGGATATGTACAGAATGATCGCGTATTACACGACGCGGATCGGATGCAAACACAAACCTTAATTTAGTGATGCGGGATATATACAGAGTGAACCCAATCGCGGACGCGGGCGCGAAAGACCTACAGGGTGGTCACGTGTAACGAAGCACGGACACGGGTCTAGCAGGGTCTGCCAACCGAGGTCGGCCGAGGACGGGAGCACCCGTCCTCAGGGTGGTGTACACGAGAGCGCCCGTAGTACACCGAGATACTGGATGTCGGTTGCACCCGACCGGGCCCGGTAGCAACCGGGCTCTAGATCAGGGGAGTTAAGACAGGTCACCCAAAGTACAGCTAACGGACGCGGTTTGACGTGACGCGAGGCCAAAGAAACGGTCGGTTTGGTCGAAGAGCGCGGATACCGCTGTCGGGTAAGAAATACGACTAGGAAAGGAGGCCGTGGTTGTTCTTTATTCGTTCCAAGAGCCGTGAAAACGGCTGTTGTTCCAAGAGCCGTGAAAACGGCTGTCGTCCGAGAGCCGGGGAAGCGGCTGTCGTCCAGGAGCCGTGGAAACGGCTGTCGTCCAGGAGCCGTGGAAACGGCTGTCGTCCGGGAGCCGGGGAAGCGGCTGTCGTCCAGGAGCCGTGGAAACGGCTGTCGTCCGGGAGCCGTGAAAACGGCTATTCGGTCAGGAGCCGTGAGAACGGCTATTCGGTCAGGAGCCGTGAGAACGGCTGTTCAGTCAGGAGCCGTGAAAACGGCTATACGGTCAGGAGCCGTGAAAACGGCTGTTCGGTCTTCGAGGATGAGCCGGACAGTTCCGGACGTCAGTTGCAACCGACCGAGTACGAGAATCCTGGACCGGATTGTCCGTGGCTCGATGGGATGCTTCTGGTTGTCGAGTGCACCCGATCGGGCACGGTAGCGACCGTGCTCTGGACCAGAGCCAGGATAGGAGCTCGGTAAGCTTCGAATGCCCAGAGTGCGCCCTGTGGCTTCGAGCGTCCCGAGAGTCGGGACAGGAATAGGTCTCGATCTGCCGGAGCGACCGCCTTATATACCCGGCTGGTTACCCCCACGCGATACCCCCACACGGTCATGCGTGTTGACTTCAACACGGGGTAGGCCGCGACTTTCAATCGGCGGCTCTTAATCCGCGGCTCGGTCGAGATGCTCAATCGGCGGCGCTTAGCGCCAACTTGGCGCGAGCGTGGGTTCGTAGTGCGCTCTAGTAACGGCAGGGCCGTTACACCTTTAATAACATATAGAATATTATGGCTGTGTTCCAAAATTCACTGTCAGCGCTGCCAGCGCTACAAACTGCGTTCCAAAATTCATGGCAGCACGCTACGGCAGTGCTGTGAGAGAACAATGACGTCATTGATTTTGTCGTCACTTCCTGCTGCAGCTACTGCGGCTGGAAAGGTGAGGCAGTTACAACAATATTTAAGATGGCGGAAACCATGGACGGTGCCATGGAGGAGTTCACTCTCATCGACGCAGAAAATAACGAAGAATATAAAATTTTAATATCGATTACAGATGCTGCAAGAGCAAGAAATGGTAAATTTACAACTTTTGTAATATATGCATTCATTTTACAAATATTTCGGAATAGAAATTAATACATAACCTATTTGCTTATAGTTTGATTCGTTAATTTATCTATTATTCTTGAATGCCCAAATAGTGACATTACCATTATTTATTATAATGTACATATTATATTATTATATATTATACTATTTTATTTTGTAATTTTTCAGATAATGAATTTGCTTATTCATTATTGCGTCAAGCAAAAAAATACGCAAATAAAGGTACGCATATGGAATTGCAAAATGTCATACAAACAGATAATCAACAGATATCAAACAAACAAATTATTTTGATGTTTAATTTATTAATTTAACTATTTGAAATTGTCCATTTGTCATGCTGTATGTTCATAATATTGTATAATATTATGAACATACAGCATGACAAATGGACAATTTCAAATAGTTAAATTAATAAATTAATTATGTATAATATTGTATAATATTATGAACATACAGCATAAGAAATGGACAATTTCAAATAGTCAAATTAATAAATTATATATTTTATAGAAGATACATTTACAGATACAGATGCAAGATATGATGAAGTGAGACATGATGAAACAGAGGTGCAACGCAAACCTGATGATAATGCAGACTGCAGTACTGAAATCGATACAAAAGGTAAAAATTAAAAAAATAATTTTCAAACAAAAGAACATATGTATTATATTTTATCTGTTTAACATTATATTCTATATCTGTTTAACATTTTATATTCTATTTTTATCTCTTTAGATCAACATATATGGACACGAGCTGAAACGTTGTTACTAATTAATTTATATAAGGAGCATATGGAAATGTTCAATAATCTAAAAATTACAGCCAAGCAATGTTGGAACAATATTTCAAAAAAAATAGGAGAAGCAGGACATCAAATATCACCAATAAAATGTTCCACCAAATTTCAGTGTTTAAAAAGAACGTATAAATCTGTTACTGATCATAATAAAAAGTCAGGAAATAATAGGAAAAAATGGGAATATTATGAGGTATATTATTAATTAGAAGTATTATACAATTTATATCAAATATAATTATTTAATTAAGAATTAAGTGTAAATTGCTATTTTGCAAAGACAATTTATTAATCAGAAAGCAATATTTTTTTTTGCTTGAAATTTTCATAATTATTTATTAAGTATACATGTAGAAAAAATTTTTTTATACAGGTTATGCATGAGATATTTGGAACAAAACCTTGGATTGCTCCAATAGCGACAGCTGGGAGTAACATTAATACTATAAGTGAAGATACAGAAAACGATCCAATAAAACCAGGTACTTTATTATAAAACATTATGATTACATATATTGTGTATAATAAATATTTTATTTTTTAAACATAATTATAGAATCTATAATGTGAAATATCTGCACTTATTTACATTTTTTTATTACATTTTCCAATTATGTAGGCATTATTACTTTTTTCTAATTATTAATTTTTTAAAATTATCTTTTTTATTTGCAGTACCAAAGAAACGAAAAATTAACAACATAGTAGAGGATTATTTCGAAAAATCTTTAAAATTTAAAAAGGAAAAAGAAGACAATCTTGAAAAAAGACATAAAGAAAGAATGACTCGTTCAGGTAACATAGAAAATTTAATTACAGAAATGCTAAAAAAATAATATGACTATTATTAATAAGACTAAATAAGACTATTATTTATTATATACAAAATACATAAGTACAAAATTACATAAGTTATTGTTAAAAATTTTAAGTTATTGTTACATAAATACAAGTTTATTTTATTTTATATAATATATAAAACTTATGTGATTATAAGTTGATAACTTTTTTTAATAAAACTAGAATAAAAACAAAATTATATGTACAATTTATTGGAAACGAATGTGTAGTGTATAGTAATCTTATGTTATCTTATTATTTATTTTTATATTATAGTATTATAAGCAATGCAAATAATAATCGTTAGAGCTATAGAAATGAGAAGGGATAATATAAAAGGCAATAATATTCCATAATTTTATAAAAATTTATTAAAATCTATTAAAAATTTTCATTTTGCAAATAATATACAATTGCATTACGTTTTTCAATGCCTTCTTCTCTTAAAGCTTCAGGTGCATTTTCGACATGTTGATTTTGTACAGGTTGATTTTGTTGCACAATAATTGGGATATCAAAATGATCATTACGGATTAGACATATGTTATGTAAAATGCAACAAGCACAAATATATTTTGGTATTAAGTCAGTTCTTCTCATAGGTAATATATCTAAAAGACTTCGAAATCTTCCTTTTAATAAGCCTATTGTTCTCTCAACCATCATCCTGGCTTGAGATAAACAGGTATTATACTGAACTTGTGCGTTTGTCAAATGTCCATTATCTTTAAATGGAACCATCATATATTTTTGGATACTATATGCGGCATCACCTAATAAATGGCTATTTTCGGGAAAATTTTGTGCAGTACACATTTTCAAAAGCAGATAATCTAAACACTCTCATATCGTGTACAGATCCAACCTGTCCTGCATAAACATGAGTGATTTTCAATTCATGATCGCATATTATCTGGAAAAAAATATAATTATTACTGTTATGTATAGAATCTTAAAAATTCTTTACAAAAATATCTTTAAGATATCTTCATAGAAATACCTGTAACTGTATGGTAACCCTTTCTATTTATATAAGCATCAGGATGCAATTTTGGTGCTGCAATTTTTATGTGAGTTCCGTCTATTGCTCCTATCACTTTTGGAAATTTATATTTGTTTTTAATATGTGTCCAAATTTCTTCACTTCTTCTACTATCTGGCCATGTAATGAATGTGTTAAGATGTGAATATAATGCATTCACAACTTTCTGAACACATCTCCAAGCTGTTGCTTTTCCTACATTGAATCGATCAGCAACGCACCTAAAATTAATAATAGAATAGAATTAATAAATATTAAATATTATGTATTTATTACATCTTGTTATATACTTTATTAAATATATATTTGATAAAATATATAAAACAGGATGTAATAAATATATAATATTTAACATTGAATGAAAATACAGCATGTTTAAAATCGGGATGTTTTTAAGACATCATTAAGATGTCTTTCAGACATCGTAATATCGTGATATCGTAAGACATCTTTAAAATGTCTTTAAAACATCCTATGTCCCGATTTTGATCATTGGTACTATACCTTTTCATCCAAAATTAAACTTACCTGTATGAATTGGGAGTTGCCATCATCCATATTGCTAACAATAATGTTTTTTCTGGGTTGATAGTATGTCTACCTCGTCCTTCGGATTGTTTTATTAATTGTGGACTTAATAGTTCGAACAAAAATATAAACGTTGATCGACTAAGACTGAAAAACACATTAAAACAAATTAAAATATAACATGGAACTTTTATATGAGATTATAAATTATAAATTATATTTCTTCACAAAAATATTGTTAATGTTCTTTGTTACATTAAATGAAAACGGGTAATAAGAAATCAATAATAATTTATCAAATAAATTACTTACCGAAAATGACTTTTAAAATCACTGTACATTGCCAAACTACATTTTCGATATAATTATTGCAACGTACTTTAGGTACACGTTCGAAATAATTTTTTATTAAATTTATAACTTCTTCCGAATCAGATTCATCGCTTGAGTCTTCATCTGATTCTTCAAGTATTAAATTTAAATATGTTCCAATCAAAAAATTAAATTTAAATATGTTCCAATCAAAAATTTTTGTCGCCTGTCCATATTTCTAGGTTAAATAGGTTACTCGATTACTTTAGTACTGCCAGCACTGAAATAGCGTTCCATTTTGAACATCGTATTCGTACTAGCAGTACGCTCTCATAAAATGGAACGCTGTTGATAGTACGCTTTATGACGTAACGCTTACAGTGCTGGCAGTGAATTTTGGAACACAGCCTATATAATTACTAAGTAAATATACGTTTACTGAAATCACTTAATTATGTTCTTCGTACAAGACATAATTTTTCTCTACATTATGCATCTGTGTAAGTTATGTGAACATGCCATTACGGGATAAGTCTGTGATTGGCCATAGTAAGTACGCCATGTACTTACACGTATTTACGTGTAAATGCGCCATCATCGTAAAAAATATCCCGTGCTTCCGCGCGCTAGACTTTATCCTTTATCTTTTTCAATATGGCCGAATCTACGAAAACGCGATAGTCGTGCGTGCTCAAAAATTATGTTGAAAGTGTGGACAATATCGAGATATTGGTAAGTATGAGATAAAAATTAACTTAATAATGAATGATAATCATCGTCTCGTGGTGAAAAATCTATGCTAAAGATTGAATTTCTCCTGTGCAGAACAAAAGATATACTTATCGCATATCACGTGAAAATCGCGTGCGCTTAACAAAGGATAAAGGACCTCGTGCTGGCGGCCGGCGAAAGTAGTCGTGCGTGCTCAAAAATTGTGTTGAAAGTGTGGACAGTATCGAGGTATTGGTACGTATGAAATAAAAATTAACTTAATAATGAATGCTAACAAGTGATAATCATTGTCTTGTAGTGAAAAATCTATGCTAAAGATTGAATTCCTCTTGTGCGAAACAAAAGATATACTTATCGCATATCACGGCGTGAGCGATGGACGAGGGGGTCCGCGCGGGAAGGGGGGATCCGCGGTGTGAGCGATGGACGAGGGGGTCCGCGCGGGAAGGGGGGATCCGCGGCGTGAGCGATGGACGAGGGGGTCCGCGCGGGGAAGGGGAATCC
>NW_028141949.1:9995000-10187500 GCF_025532165.1 Camponotus vicinus | reverse complement strand
AAAAATTTTGAACTTGCCAATAACATTTCGATTAATGTCTACAGCATCGAAGACAAGAACAGCATTGTCCCGATGCGTCTTTCGCAGCAGAAGCGGGACAAGCATATCAACTTGCTGTACATTGAAGACGACAACAGCGTCGGACATTTTGCATGGAATTTGAATTTATCCCGACTCGTGAGCTCACAATTGAGCAAAAAGGAGCACAAGAAATATATCTGCGACCGGTAAATTTAATTTATATTATTTGAATAATTATAAGTTATGTAGCAAATTGTATATAAATCTTTAAAAAATTTTTCTTTTACAGATGCTTACATTACTTTGATTCGGACGCCAAGTTGCAGTCGCATACGGTCGACTGTGGAAAGATGAACGATTGCGCTGTCCAATTGCCGAGCGATAAGGACAAGTGGCTCGAGTTCAATAACTTTAATCGGAAGGAGCGGCTTCCATTTGTGGTCTACGCTGACTTGGAATGCGTTCTGGCCAAGATGGATGAAGAGAAAAACGCATATCAACATCATCAAGTATTTAGTATAGCTTACTATGTACATTGTTCATACGACGAATCTTTATCGGCGTACCATTCGCGTCGTAGCGCGGATGTGTATGAGAATATGAAGCGCGATATCATCAGATTCGACACGAGCGATTATGCGGTGGATAATGTGCGGTATACCGCTTGTAAATAAAAAGGTGCGGTATACCGCTTGTAAATAAAAAGGTACCGGGCCTGATGAAGGACGAAAACAACGGTACCATAATGACCGAATTCGTCGGGCTCAGAGCAAAGATGTACGCGTTACGAGTGAATGGAAAAAAGGATACGAAGAAAGTTAAAGGTGTCAAGAGTAACGTTGTCGCGAGAACGATAACGTTTGATGATTACACGCGGTGTTTAAACGAAGAGATTGAAATGACGCGTCAGCAGTCGTGTATACGATCTAAACTGCACCAAGTATACACGATCTGCGAGACGAAAATTGCTCTGAGTCCGTACGACGATAAGCGGTATATCGTACCCGAAACCACCGATACGTTACCGTGGGGACATTATAGAATACCATTGTAAATAAATGTATATTTTATTTATTATTAATTGTATATTTTGTACATAACCATGTATATATTTTTATATTTTATACATTTTATATATATTTTTATATTTTAATAAATTTTATATTTTTTATATACATATTTTATATATTTTAATAAATATTTATAATACATTATTTTTATGTATCCAAGAGTTGTATGATTTATCCATTCCTAACCATTTCACGTATACGTCATCACCCTTTTCCCGCAAAATTTTCTCCACGAGATATACGTCGGGATTAGCGACGCGTTGTAATTCGTATTCGTAGAATCCTCCAGCGACGGGATCTCCACGCGAATCTTCGAGTATGAATGTCGCGGGATTAGTTTTCTGCACCTCGACAATCTTAAAAACTTCGGTCGTCCAATTAGGTGTGAAACCTTTTTCAAAGACGGTCTTGTATTTGCTCACGCGTACAGAATCGCCTACTTTAAATTTTGTCGGAGCCACAATTTTTACGTTGCTATACACCGTATTTAAAAGTTTTTCAGCGATCGCTGGAGTGACGTCGGCAGGTCTCATACCGATGGTGCGATGTTTTCGCGTATTGTACTCTGCAACGAGTCGAGATAGCTCGTCGATCCATTTGTAATGTCCGTTGAGCGTAAACATTTTCCACATATTGTTTTTCAAAGTACGATTGAATCGTTCCACGACCGAGGCTTTCATAACGGAATATGTCGAGTAATGATTAATGTTGTGTTTCTTCATGAGTTTCTGCACACTCGCGTTGTAAAATTCTTTTCCTCTGTCGGTTTGAAAATTTTTCGGACACCTTTTATCGTCTCCAATAATCTTTGCGATCGATTCGGACATTTCGTTTCCGCTCTTACTCTTGAGCGGTATGGCCCACGCATACTTGCTCAACACATCGATAACTGTGAGTATGTATTTATGACCCTTGTTGAGTCGAGAGTACGAACGCATGTCGACCACGTCCGCCTGCCACAGATCGTCGTATCCGCGTACAATGACGCGTCTTCGTGGAAAATTTCTTCTCGCCGGAACATGTAATTCCTCGACTAGTTGCCGCTTTTCGGAGGTGTTTTTCTTCTTTCGCACGTTTGATCGAGGCATAATTAATATTGCGATATTAGTATGTCTCGTTTACTGTGTCGAGTCAGATGTTGCATATCTCAGCACATTCTTTATCTCGTCCATCATTATTCGTAGCGCCTGCACGTTTGTTTCGAGCGCGATAATTTTTTGCTCAATTTCTCCTTGTCGATCTCTCAAAAGTTTACCCACGTATCGTTTGTTGACGGCGTCAGTATCAGTTTCCGGTTGCGCTACACGTTGAATCTTGCGCGACCTTGCGTCAAAGCCGGTAGTAATCTGGCAGAGAGCGTTATCGCGAACGTAGTTTCTCAATAATCCATTCCATTGATAGTACAAATTATTCGACGTTCCGAGCGATAATCCAAATTTATTAATCGACATTTCGGTACCGAGAACTTTGACGAAATGACACGTATCGTTGACGCACAGTTTAATTTATAATAATGCCAGCCTCGCGAAGTTCTTCGATAATTGATAAGATTTCATTGTCGTGAGCATTGTTGCCGGCTCGACGCGAGGCGTCCAGCAAACGATCTACTAATTCGTTGGGATCGTTCCAATGCACGTAATCGATCATGTTGTCGCTTAACGTCATGGTGCACGGTGCGTCTATACCTCTTCCCACTTTTCTATCGGTAAATAATGGTGCAATTATATATTTATACTTGTATCCTTTGTTACTTTTAATAGGATTATTAACTTTATTGTCACGTTTATGCGCATTTGTTGCTTTTAATATACTTTGATATTTATACAAATCGTCTTGAGTGTATTTTTTATGATTGGGAAATTTTCTAAAAATCAAATCGTAGATACCTTCGGTTCCCGTATATTTTATTCCATCGATAATTATATTATCTTCCATGTCCACATCGAAACGTTTATCACCGAGCATCATTCCTTCGCTGGTAAATTTAACACCGTAGACGTAATCCATACTCTTATTTTTATCAACACTCATGATAGCTCCTATATATTTTTGCGCTAGAGGACCAAAATGATCTCGGAACGTTTTCTGACCTTCGAACGTTTCTAATTCGTGTCGGACCGATGTTACAAACGAATCGGGCGTGGTCTCGTAAATTTCTTCGACGGATGGGGATGGTATTGTTTGACGCGGTTGTACTTTTATCGGAGTAGAAACAGTAGCCATATTAGAAAATTGTTTCCTTCGTTTTGATCGATTCGGTGTCGAATATATCGGCGAATCGTTTATCGGCATATTTATCCGTGCTTGCTTTATTCCTTGCTTTGACTCTTTTATTTTTTCCTCATGCTTCTCTCCAAACGTTAAACTCAATGGTTCAATTTTCGGCGCATCAGATTCCACAGTATTTTCGATAAGCTGTTTTAAAGGTTCGGTAATTGGCTTAAATTGTCTTTCCAATGCAACGTCTTCCTCCATTTTACCAGTTTTCAAAGCGCGATATTTTTTGCGAATTGATTCGCTCGTTTTTGCAATCTCTATCGCAATCTTTTCACGATCACCGTTCATGATGCTCGATCGATGTGTCGATGACGACTGATCGCTTTACGGTATCGCGAAATCGTTAAATCCTCTTCTATATCGTCCATTGATCAACATGCTGTCTTTATCAATGACTACGAAGCCATATTTGCGTTGCCAACATTTCTGACACAATGCGCGGAAATCGTCGTAAGACATGTCGGTATTTACATGATCGTTGTACACATGTTTCAAGTTTGTGCCGTCTTGTTTAAATAAAATCAAAAGATTCGCATTGTCGCGTATAAGATGCTTAGGTATCTTGGCATACGTTTGACAAAGATAGAAACAGTCGACGCTCGAGTGTCGACCCATTGCAAAGTACTCTCTTATCGTATCTTGCTTGTCACATGCCACGTCATCAAAGATAAAGATGGAATTCGGAAGCGCCTCGCTCGGTGGAATGACATCGCTGTTATTAGAGAATGTAAAATAACCAATTTCGTCTATAGGTGCTAGTAAATTTTCCAAATATCTATATTTCGGTTGTTGAAGCGATTTCGAGTATACGTACATGTTCTCGAAACGTACACCGTACGGACTTTCTATCAAACTAATCAACACGTTTGTCCTACCGCAGTTTGAAGGACCACAAACAATACCGCGTATAGTAGTCGGTAGCATGTTTCCATGCTTGCGTACTTTTTTCTCCGATATTAGTCTATCGTCGAAATTTGATACTTTGATTATCCGCGCTTGTCACACGAACCGCATGTTTTCTCTTTCGAATCAATTTTGCGAATGATCACGTGGGGGGAGACCTATTTATAGAGGTGTCTCAACTCGAAACCATTCAGTATCAAAAATGTTTCTCCTTCTGTCGGATGACAGAGACATTTTCCGGCTTACCGCCGAACAACTGCAGTATATCCCAAAGATTGTTTTACTGCAAAATTTTGGTGATTACGTGGAACGATTGTGGGACAAGCTTCCAGAATATATAAAGGCTGATTCAGAGGTTCGACAATATCGTTCGTGCATGCGACATTACAATCAGCCGTGGATGCGAACACACATCGACGGTCCACCACCGTTAATAAAAGATTGCTACGAATGTCAGCGAGAATCGTAAGAGGTAGCGGTCTCTTAAATCGTGCGTTAAACGCGCTTCCCATCGAATTATATATTCCCGGTTATCAGTTTTGCGGCCCGGGAACTCGATTAGAGAAACGATTGGCTAGAGGCAATCAATCGAGGCATCAATCCATTGGATGCCGCTTGTCGCGAGCACGACATTGCTTACTCGCGAAGCAACGACCTCGGTCAACGACACGTCGCGGATCGCATACTAGCTGCAAGAGCGCGAGAACGCATTACCGCGAGGGATTCGACTCTTGGCAAAAGAGCAGCCGCTACGACTGTTTGGGCGGCAATGAAGGCAAAGACAAAACTCGGCATGGGGATGAAAAAGCCATCGACGACAAAGAGGAGGAAAAAACGAGTACTTCCAGTAGTGAAACGCGGTGGTATTTTACCACTTTTACCGTTGTTGGGAGTTGTCGGTTCTTTGACCGGCGGTGCGGCGGGAATCGCAAAGGCGGTAAACGATAGCAAGGCGGCGCAACGTCAGTTGGAAGAGTTGCAGCGTCACAATCGCGCTATGGAAGGTCACGGACTTTATCTCGCTCCGTACAAGCGTGGACAGGGATTCTCAACAAAGTCTAAGAGAAAAAAAAAACGTTGAAAAAACATTAAAAATGCCTACGGGTGCGACAACTAACATGCAATTGGAACAATTGGCGAAACGTATGCACATATCTTTCTTTAGAGGTGTTTTCATGCGCAATAATTTACCGATAAGCGGTGTACGACGAAACGAGAGCGGTATCGTCAATTTGGATGACGTTGATGGCCCCGGTACTCATTGGGTAGCGTACGCAAAGAGGGGAGATCGTGTCGTATATTTCGACAGTTTTGGAAACCTTCGACCACCCAAGGAACTTGTGCGATATTTCGGACGAGTGAAAATTGAATACAATTATGCATCTTATCAAAGTTACAATCAGAGCATCTGTGGACAGTTGTGTTTAAAATTTCTTCAAACAGTCGACGATCAATTTAAAGCCTAACAATCCATCGTCATGACTCAGTATTCGTTCGACATGTCACTGACACTTACGTTGACTGGCAGAAGCAGCGTTCTCGCTGTAAACTATTTTCCCGCTACAGATTTGACCGATGTCGATTACGAGCTCGGATTAACTGATTTTGAAACTTATGATACGATTCCGAATGTAAATTTTTCGAATAATAAATTTTACTTTGGCAACGACGACAAGGAAATTACGATTCCCGAAGGATCGTACGAATTGCACGCTATAAATGACTATCTCAAACGTGCAATTTTGCAAGATGAACACCTTTCCAGAGATGTTGAAAACGATTATGATGAGGAATATCCAATAGCGCTCCGCGCCAATCATAGCACGCTAAAGAGCGAAATCAAATGCGTCTACAGAATAAACTTTACCAAACCCGACAATGTAGAATCCTTGCTTGGATTCTCATCGAATCGTATATTGCAACCTCGCAAGTGGTACGAATCGGACGAACCAGTTAATATTATAAACGTAAATATTATTCGTATAGAATGTAACGTGACTACTGGTGCGTACAGCAATGGCATGCGCGTACACACGATACATGAATTTTTACCGAGCGTACCGCCAGGATATAAGATATCGGAAACGCCGGCACAGATCATTTATCTGCCGATCATCGTACGGAGCATTACGGATTTAACGATACGTATTGTGGATCAAAGAGGTCGATTGCTCGATTTTCGAGGAAAGGAAATTACCGTAAGATTGCATATACGGCGGCGACAAACATAGTATGCTCGTGCTGAACGAAACGGAGCACGCGAGAGATAATACTATTGCGGTAAGGCGAGCGGTATCGGGTGACATTAATAAGATAGCCGTTAAGAAGAAGCTGAGCGCGTTGAATCGTGAATTTTTAAAATCATTGGGATTCATCTTACGAAAAGAATGATTGATATTTTGAATATCGGAGGTGAGCCAGTCTTTGACGATCGCATCGTCAAGATTGAGACTCATACGTACAATCCGTACGCCAATACGACGCTTGGATACAGCGACGAGATACGAATACCTATACAACATCAGGATTTGTACACGTTACCGTGCGAAAGCTTTCTTTACATCGAGGGAAGGTTTAATGTGCGTAAAGCGAATGACGAAATGAAGGTTGTATTGGGAAACAATTGCGTCGCATTCATGTTTGATGAGCTTCGATACGAACTCGACGGAGTAGAGATTGATCACAACAGAAATGTTGGAATAACTTCGACGCTCAAAAATTATGTCTCTCTAACGCACCAGAAAAGTATAAACTTGAAGAACGCTGCGTGGGATTTGACGTACAACGGTGACAAAAATTATTTCAACTATTGCGTACCGCTCAACATGTTGCTGGGATTTTGCGAAGATTATAAACGCGTTGTGATTAACGCTCGTCACAAATTGATTCTGATACGTTCGCGCAACGATAATAATTGTCTATTCGGACATCCATCGTCGGAAGCAGAGATTGAATTACTCAAGATACAGTGGCGTATGCCTCATGTAATATTAAACGAGATTAATAAATTGTCGATGTTGCGAATGTTGGAAAGCGGACGATACTTGAACATGAGTTTCCGATCTTGGGATCTATACGAATTTCCTCTGCTGCATAGCACGACTAAGCATTCATGGACCGTGAAAGCCGCCTCCCAGCTAGAGAAACCACGATACGTGATCTTTGCATTGCAAACTGATAAAAAGAATTCAGTGCCACAAGATGTTACATTGTTCGATGACTGCAAATTGACCAACGTTAAACTCTATTTAAACTCGGAATTTTATCCCTACGATGATTTAAATTTAGATTTTGAAAAAAATAGATTCGCTGTCCTATTCGACATGTACTCTCGTTTTCGCAAATCTTATTACAGATGCGATAACAGCACCACGCTATTAACCATTTCAAAGTTTCTACATTGCGGTCCTCTCGCGGTCATTGATTGCTCGCGACAAAACGAGTCTGTCAAAACTGCTACCGTGGACGTGAGAATAGAGTTTGAATGCAGGGAAAATATACCGGCGAATACTACCGCCTATTGTCTCATCTTGCACGATCGGGTTGTTGAATATAATCCATTGACCAATGTAGTCCGCAAAATTACATAAGTCAGCAAATATCCCCTCCATTGCATATGAAAAAATATAAAAGATTGAGATGTTTGACGATCGACATCAGTCTGCGATCGGATCTTGTCATCATGGCTGTGCCAACGTTTGTGGATCTACAAGGATTTATCGTTGGCAAAAATTTTGTCGTGAAGGAAGCTGCTGTTCTGAGAAAGGGATCCGTACTTTCTCATTACATTTTTACATGTCCCGAACCATGGCACATGCTCACAAAATCTGAGAGATGTCAGGTTTTATGGTTGATGAAAAATCACCATGGATTATCGTAGAATGATGGACACGTTTCATATTGGAAATCGAAATGTTTAATTACGACGGCGGTGATGGGTGCAACGGGGGAGGATGATGATGCGTCACCTCTCGTGTACGTTAAAGGGCATGAAAAACGGCAATGGTTAGCTGATATACTGGACAATGATGCGAGAAACGATGTGATTATCGAAACTTTGGATGCAGACTATGAGGATGTAGCTTCTTTAAATAAGTTAGATATTAAGAATACTGTACGTTGTGAAAATCATGTAAAAAATTGCGCTTTAGAAAATGTATTTAAGATTTATAATTGGTGGTTGAAACATCATGATAATGATTCGTCGAATCCATATTTATAATAAATTGATGATGCAATATATTTTTATCGTCTTTCTTATTCTCTCCTTTCTTTCCTCATCTCTATCTATGTACGTGCGCAGTATCGTCTTTCCGTACGTGACACAGCTGCCGCAGATATTGTATTTCGATACTATATTGTGGTATATGATAAAATATTTAAATATTTGATAATTGAATATAGTTTTCGTTCGATAGCTGTTGATTTCCGTTCGACAACCGTTCATTTCCGTTCGATAGTCGTTCGTTTCCGTTCGACGAGCGTTCGTTTGCGTTCGATGACCGTTCGACGGGCGTTCATTTCCGTTCGACGATCGTTCGTTTCTGTTCGACGGGCGTTCGTTTCCGTTCGACGGGCGTTCATTTCCGTTCGACGATCGTTCGTTTCCGTTCGACGGGCGTTCGTTTCCGTTCGACGGGCGTTCATTTCCGTTCGACGATCGTTCGTTTCCGTTCGACGGGCGTTCGTTTCCGTTCGACGGGCGTTCATTTCCGTTCGACAAGCGTTCGTTTCCGTTCGATGACCGTTCGACGGTCGTTCATTTCCGTTCGATGACCGTTCGACGAGCGTTCGTTTGCGTTCGACAGTCATTCGTTTCCATTCGATGACCGTTCGATAGCCGTTCAATTGCTGTTCGATGACCGTTCGACGAGCGTTCGTTTGCGTTCGATGACCGTTCGACGGGCGTTTGTTTCCGTTCGACGATCGTTCGTTTCCGTTCGATGACCGTTCGATAGCCGTTCGACGGGCGTTCGTTTGCGTTCGTTTCCGTTCGATAACCGTTCGAGCAGGGTTGACACATTATATTATAATGTTATATTATATCATGCATACTTTTGTCTTACGATGCGTTTTTGGTAAAGCGATAATGATACGTCCTTATTCTAAAGTTTTGTACCGAGACCTCGTTGTCTCCTCACAAAGTCGCGATATGATAATATTAATATTATATTATATACCACGCTGAGTTGCATGGGACCATACTTTTGTCTTACGACGCGTTTTTGATATGGTGATAATGCCACATCTCTACTATAAAATCTCGTGCCGAGACCTCGTTGCCTCGTCACAAAGTTGCAGACAGTGCGCGAGTAAGAAGTGCGTGTCAAAGTCAAATTTAAAAATAATGGATCACATACATATCTATCCCGAGTGGAAGAGGAAATTATTCAATATTTTATGTATCGTGTTCCTGAAGCTGACGTTCCTGTGGAATGTAAGTATTGAATGTATTATGATTATTTTATAAAAATTGTTAAAATTGTGTATTTTTAAATAAATATTTTTGATATTGTTTCAGGATGAAGTCCGGATACCGGGCTTCATAAACATTGAACGGAGGCAATGGGTGCGGACGGTGCGCCGGGTAAGGAGAAGCCACTTTTCATATATGTGGGGCGACACCCCGGAGAGTCACCAGGTCGAAGATATTTTCGACCTGCGGCGGCTCTTCGGGGAAGAGCCCCACGAAGAAATAGAGGAACAATGGGTCATAGAAGAAGAGGAGCAGGAGGAGGAAGAGGAAAGAGAAGAGGAGGAAGAGGAGGATGGGGAAAGAGAAGAGGAGGAAGAGGAGGATGGGGAAAGAGAAGAGGAGAATGAGGAGCAGGAGGAGGAGGAAAGAGGAGTGGAGGAACAGGAATGGATCGATAGATGTAAGTGTTTTTTATAAATCTTATCGTAATATGCTTCTATTAATACATCATTTTTTTCTGTTCCAGGAGCGGCCTCCCCTCAGCCCGGCGCACCCCCTCCCCATATATTTTATTATATTTTTATATTTTATATCATTATTATTATATCTTTCATATTATTATTATATTATTATTAAATATTATTACATATTAAGCACATACACACACACACACACACACACACAAAATTGTATAATACACGCACACATTCTAAAATAAATGTTATATTTTAATTTAAAAAAAGAAAAAAATCGGTTATTTACGCGCCTCTCCTTGCGCTCCCATCCTTTGCGTCTCTCTTGCGCTAGTTGTAAGAATTTATCGTTCTCTCTCTCTCTCGTACGCGCTATCGTTCTAACAATAAGTCTCGCGTTAGTTGTAAGTCTCGCGATATCTTCGTTCTCGCTCGCACGCGTTATCTTAGCTATTATCGTTCTCTCTCGCACATGTTGTTCTCGCGCTATTATCGTTCTCTTTCGTATGCGTTCTCTTCGCGTTATTATCGTTCTCTCTCATTCATATGCTCGTCGCTATCACTCACTTACCTTTGCGTCGTCCTGCTCCCATCTATGTGGCATCTTACAATGCATAATCCTTGTCCTACGTTAACGCCATCCTTGTCACACGTTGATGCCATCCTTGTCGCACTGTCCTCTTCACACACACACTTAGCGCTATCCTTTTCCCACACGTAACGCTATTCTTCTCACACCATCGCCTTCTTCCGCGGATCCCCCCTACCCGCGCGGACCCCCTCGTCCACCGGTCGCGCCGCGGATTCCCCTTCCCCGCGCGGACCCCCTCGTCCATCGCTCACGCCGCGGATCCCCCTTCCCGCGCGGACCCCCTCGTCCATCGCTCACGCCGTGGATCCCCCTTCCCGCGCGGACTCCCTCGTCCATCGGTCGCGCCGCGGATCCCCCCTTCCCGCGCGGACCCCCTCGTCCATCGCTCACGCCGCGGATCCCCCCCCTTACCTGCGCGTGACGTCACTTCCCGCACGTGGCGTCATCATCCCCCGCACGTGACGTCATCATCCCCCGCATGTGACGTCATCCCCCGCGTGACGTCACCCCCCCCCCGCGTGCCGTCACCCCCCGCGTGACGTCACCCCCGCTTGCCGTCACCCTCCCGCGTGACGTCACCCCCGCGTGACGTCACCCCCCGCTTCCCCCTCGCCCCTCACCCCCCCTCGGAGCCCCTGGGTTAGAACCGGCCTAGACTCACTACTAAGGTAAGAAATCTTTATTCGTTATTTGCATCTTATATCGTTATTTGTTTTCTTGTTATCAGATTTCATAAATCAGATACTTAAACATTTTAAAAATTTACATTGCATTTCATTATTCTCTAATAATTATCGATTTTTTATTTAATTTTGCATTGCATTATATTTTAAGTAATGGTTTAGATTATATTGAAAAAACTAATTTATATTTACATTTTTTTATGTCATTTTTTAAATACTATAAATTTTATTTTAGTTAATGTATTAGTTTATATTTAAAAATAACTACACTTATAACTAACACTAATATTGTTATAACATTTCAATATATCTTTAATTTTGACGATAGAAACACGTTTTCTCACTATACTGCTTATATGTACCGCAGTGCGCGTGTGCGCATGCGCACATGTACTACAAGTTTACTGTCATTTTCAAGATGACATTTTGGTATCGATTTAAAGAGAATATATCTTATATAAAAAACTTCTTAAATAAGATGTCTTTTAGACCTCTTTCACCTCTTTATAACAGACATCTTAATATATTTATTTAATAGATATCTTCCTTCATTACTCAAGAAGTTATCTTTAAAAAGATATCTTAAAGAAATCTTTCTGACTTATATGCTGTGTGGGTAAACTTACCAAAAGATGTTGCGAGATCAGTAATCTGATTATCACAGTTTGTTTTTCTTGTTTCATTCTGGTTTCCATTTTCATCGATGGATATAATCGAGTTTGTCAATACCTAATTTAATAACAATAAAGAAATGTACACTAAGTCATTAAACAATTTATG
Organism: Camponotus vicinus; assembly: GCF_025532165.1. NCBI lineage: Eukaryota > Metazoa > Arthropoda > Insecta > Hymenoptera > Formicidae > Camponotus > Camponotus vicinus. The sequence continues at coordinate 10,175,285 of NW_028141949.1, read as the reverse complement.
TGCTTTTCCCAATGAAGTTGTAGTATTCATCAAAATTTTTATAATTATGAATCAATATTGATTTGCACTAGTAGTTGGTTATTGTACTTTATTACTGATTAATTGTTGCAGAAATATTAGTAGCAATAAAGTTATGAAAACTCAGCGCTGCAACTTCATTGAGAAAAGTATCTAAATTGTTTCATGACTGACTGTACAGCACTGAAATATATACTAACTGGAATGAGGCCTGTCGGTGCGTGACGAGAGAGAGCATGTCAAGGTGTCTCTCGTATCGCTCTGTCCTTGTTTAATACAGTCTGAATTAAAAGTTAAATTGGTTACTGGAAAGCGCACGCGCGCGCATACACGCACACACACACACACACACATATATATGTATATATATTGTTTTACACGTCTAACATAAAATGTAAGAATGAAATAATCTTTAAGATTGTAGAATTAAAAAGATATAATTAAATATAATAAAAAATTTAATTCAACAAAAAGGAATAATTAAGTATAAGAAAAGATTTAATTAAACATAAAGATATAATTAAATATGATAAAAGATATTTTTAATTGAGGCATCAAATGTATATAACGGTAACATTAAAACAATTATATATGTCAGCAAATATTATTATTATATTTAAATTTTTACATGAAAAATGCTTGATTTGGCCTTCGAGTTAATGTCTTAAGAATTTGTTTATTTCCGACCTTTTGTAAATATTTTATTTAATTTTCATCATTTAAGGATGCGATCTTTAAATTTTTTCATTGTACCTACGGCAAAAGAAATTTATAATTAATTTATAAGAAATTGTAATTTCTTAATTGCAGTAAGAAATAAATTGTATGAAATATTAGTACAGAAAGCTTTTTAAATTAATAAACATGTAAATGAAAGATTGAAAAGTAATAGTAATTTGAAAACACCCTTTTTCATGCTTTTTTAAAAAAAGAACCAAGATATAGCCAACAACAGCATAATATAAAAAAAAACATAATAAAAAGAATGCCAGCACAAAGAATAATATTTATTTTAAAAAAATTAAGTAATGTGTAGTTGTACAATGCAGAAAACATGTGTAACATGCATAAACAGTACATATATGTATATATATAAAAAAACAAAATATTAAAATATATTATAAAATATATTAATATATAACAAAAATTTTTCTTCTTTATCATGCAAAATAAAAAAATTTTGTTAATAAACGCAAAAAAAGAAAGAGAGAGAGAGTAAATAAAAATGTAGAAAAGCATATTTCAAATGTGATAAAACAATATTGTTTTATGCAGTTTTTGTCGCAGATTTGCCCTTTTCCCTAAATATTGTAAAATGCTAGTTTTTGCATATGCATTTAATCTTACTTTACAAAAAGAATCAATCATGAATTTTATAATTTGAATTTCATGCAACTCTTCCCATTGATTTGAGGTATCCGTTATTGGATGTAAAGGTTTAAACATTAAAGAGATCTTGTCTATATAATATTTTATAGCTATTGCTGTTATTCTGTTTTTTAAATTAATATTTCCAATAAATCCAACGTTAAGTTCTGTTTTAAAAATTTTTTCCGCGAGTTTAATTATGTCATATGCAACATCAGACGCAAAGCATAGCCGTCCCTTAGTTACAAAAGTTAAAAAAGACGCGCAATTATTTGATTGAACAGTGTATTCGTGGTCTCGAGCCTTTGGCGATAAAAGTAATATATCATGACAGTAAGAACAATTGCAAATCTTCACGAAGTTAGAAACAATATAACCAGTTATGTAATAAAGAATATTTTCTTCATAATGAGATAAATCGTTATTATCGAGTGCCTGAAGCAGATCATCACTAATATGTAACATGTTATTGTCCAAGTTTTTTTCACAAAGAGTCCTTTTTTGTGATCGGAATTCATAAATAGGTGTAGAATTAAAACCGTCTGATAAACAATTAGCATTAATACTTGAACTTATAAAATTCTTATATAAAAGTTACCGTACAGACCACAAAACTTGCTGAATATTAGGATTGTTATTGAAACCACCACGTGAACGAAGACAACAAAAGTACAGTTCTATATGATCTTGAGAAGTCTTATAGGTAAGAAAAAATTTTAAAGGTTTCTCTGTTTTACTTAACAAATCTATTGCTAATTCACGAATACGGTAATTATTTAGCTTAGGGGAGCCACCTCGGATAACCTTGACCTTGACATATGTTGTCAAGGTCACTGTCCTAAGTAACATTTAAAAGGTTTTAGCCGGCGCTCGTTGTTTATTTAAAAGTTATTAACAAAAGAATTTCACAATTTTAATGCTTTTTATCTCCGAAAATATTGATTTGAGAAAAAAAATTTTAAGTAGAAAATAAAGTCGCTGAAAAACTACAAAAAAGGTTATATCCTTTTTTTTCATAAACCTACTATTTTAGCTGTTATATAAAAAAATAATTATTTTAAATCATCACTTGGAGGATCACTTAATCATTATTTAGCGGAATTTATTTTCAAAAAGACATTCGATGATGAAAACCGATTAGATGCTTTCTTTCGAATAATGGCTGCTATGTATCCTATCAACGAAAATATAAATGAATTATAAATTACAATAAATAAACATTTATGCTACTTCCTAAAATTATTATTCTTTATTTTAAATACATTTAATACAATTAAAAAATATCACAAATGTATGTGTACACACACACACACACACGCGCGCGGGGGGTGCAAGGAGGGGCCTTCGGCCCCCCCTCCCGCAACCACCCCGCCGGTAGGGGACGCATTGCGAAGAGTTGAATCACAATGGATATATGCTGTAAGTTATAAAGCGAGGTCCACCTTGTCTACCGGCGGGGTGGTTGCGGGAGGGGGGCCGAAGGCTCCCCTTGCACCCCCCGCGCGCGCGCGCGCGCGCGCGTGTGTGTGTGTGTGTACACATACATTTGTGATAATTTTTAATTGTATTAAATTGTATTAAATTCTATATAAATTTAAATTGTATTAAATGTATTTAAAATTACTATTTTTTTATATAACAACTAAAATAGTAGGTTTATGGAAAAAATGCATATAACCTTTTTTGTAGAGTTTTTCAGCGGCTTTATTTTTTGCTTAAAATTTTTTTTCTCAAATCAATATTTTCGGAGATAAAAAGCATTAAAATTGTGAAATTCTTTTGTTAATAACTTTTAAATAAACAATGAGCGCCGGCTAAAACCTTTTGAATGTTACTCAGGACAGTGACCTTGACAACATATTTCAAGGTCAAGGTTATCCGAGGTGGCTCCCCTAAGCTAAATAATTACCACGAATACTTTTTATATCAATCAGAAATTCGAGGGCAAAAGTGTTTTTGTTATGTTCTAATATTGATTTCCCTTCACATGTTAGATTACGAATGTATCTTTCTGATTCATTCAAAATATCATTCCAGTAGTTAAAATTGGACAAAGAAAGTGGTCCATACAGCACCGAAAGATTGCAGAAACGTTGCATAGACCTAACATGGAAACATTGTAACATTGCATGGAAGTTGCGAAATGTTTCTGCAACATTACTGCAAGTTTGCAGCAACGTTGAAATGTCCGCCCAAGGAAACATTTCAATGAAACATTGCAGCAACATTGAAATGTGTGTTCTCAGAAACATTACAATAAAACATTACAGCAACATTGAAATGTGTAGCCTCAGGAACATTGCAATAAAATATCAACATTACAGTGAAAGATAATAATTTCACACATTACCATTGACATGTCATGTACTAGATACTTCAAATTTCAATATATAAATAATATTGTGAATATATATAGATGACATATTATTTATATGTATTCACAATATTATATACATTGAAATTTGAAGTATCTAATATATGACATATCGGTGGTAATGTGTGAAATTACTATCTTTCACTGTAATTATATATTATTATATTAAAAAAAATAAAGCAATTTAATAAGAAATATGAGTTTTATTGTTTCTTTATTGCCATACATTTATTTTATATATTTAAAATAATATATTTTAAAATATCAATATTTTTAACATCACATATATTATATATTATATTTATTTTTGTAACATAATACGTGAATATTTTAATATTTTTCTTTAATATTTTTTTTTTAATCATTGTCATTTGCACATTGCCTACAAATGAATAATCATATTAATTATTGTCTAGAAATGAATAAATAATTTATTATTCTCGGTTATAAATAATAAACATACCTTTCTCTTTGCATTCTTAGAGTACCTTGAGTAAGCCATTTGGATACTGAATTACTGATTTCAGCATCAGTAGTTTGGTTATAAACTGTACGAACAGCTTCTATAATACAAAAAAAAGTACATGTTTCAAAATACATATATTAAAATATCAATTATACATTATACAATTATATTATAAAGTGAACTTACGTGTGATTATATTTGCTAGTCTCAAATCTTTAAAGCTACTTTTAGCTTTTTTGCCAGCCCAACTAGATTGTTGAGCTAAAGAATTTGTTAATAGCTTTTTTAATATATTTCTTATCATTACATGTGGATTACTTCCACCCACTAGTTTCAAAATATTAATCTGAAAAAATGAAAAGTACAATGTAAATGTAAAGTAATGTAATGAAAAATATGATGTGTAAATGATAATACAGATTTTGTATTAATTAACGATAAAATATTATACAAAATATGTATATAATCACCAAATAGATAGATGTACAGTAGGCGCCAATAATGCCTTAACATATGAAATTGGTCGCATTTGAGACTAATAATAACTTAATAATAACTAGTTATTATTAAGTCCCGAATGCGACCAATTTCATATGTTAAGGCATTATTGGCGCCTACTGTACACAACAGTAACTTTATTGGAGTAAATTCGCACAATGCATAAACGGTTACATTCTTTATGAGTCGATTATATGCAGTCATATGCAGTTACAATACATAATAACAAAATAAATATATAAAAGAAATTATCAGAATTTAATTTATTTATTTACTACTTTAGATATTTATTAATTTAGCTTTCCGAAACTGTCAGTATTGAAAATCTATAAGATATGTAACGTGAACTATATTTTTCCAGTACTGGCAATGAATTTCAGCATACAGTCTTAGTTAATAATTTTTAAATAATGCATTTTTACTATACTACGTATAGTACTTACTATATGGTACGTTGTAGTATGCTAAAGTTGAAATATTTTCACTAACATACCAGTTTAGAGGGAGAAAGAAACATGTCATTTTTAAATATTATAACATACATGGTAGTAATTAGTACAAACACATTGTGTAAACTACGCTTTAGTAAGTTTATTATCATCAATACGACAAAAAATTTAATCGTGTGCGTGTATATTTCATCATTATATATATTGTAACTGACGACTTATAATAGATCTAATCATTTAGGCATTGCGTAATTTTAACTAGTAAAGCTATTATGTGCATATATATGTCTCTATTTAGATATATAATAATGTAAATAAAATAAAAAAATAAAAGACAAAATATACTTACCATTTTGTTTTTAAATCTTTCTTCATCTAACTGCTCTTCAAATAATTGTAAATCTTCATGTAATGAAATTGGTAATTGAACATTAATAAATTCTTCGTCTACGTTATTTGGATATAACATTTTCTCCTCAAGTAAGTTTATTTTATTTTGCATTGTATCTAGTTTATATAAAATTTTGTTTAGTTTATATAAAATTTGCTTCTTAAATTCTAAAAAGATATTTTAATTAATAAATTAAATGCAATTAACAGTATTATATGTGCAGTATTAACAGTGTATATATGCTTATAAATATTGTATGCTAGATAACAGGAATGCTTTAACACACGAATTTATGCACATATCGAAACACATTTTTTTCTGTATGTATATATAAAATTATATAAACGTACTGGTATATGCATAATTATTAATGTGTTAGACATTTTTTCATGTGATAGGGGATATTCCTCTGCTGTCGTGTATACATAAGATACATCTGTCTACATTATTTTTATAATGTAAAAAAGTATTAGAAGTAACAAGATACATACCATTAGAAATATGATATATTTTCTTCCTCAGCCTAAATAATAGTTTTTCTAGCAATAAATCCTGAATCGTTTAAAACGCATTGCTTGTGAATATCTGTAGAAAGAGAGATAGGAAGTACAGATATTAGTATATAGATTTACAAATATATAGATACAATATATAGATTACAAATATATAGATTTACAAATAGAATAAAAGTATTTATATATTTACCGTTACTATTCGTTTTATTAACAGAAGTTCCTTCATATAATGTGTTTTTAGACATATCTTGCGCAATATTTTCCCTATTTTTATTTACTAATACGTAGTCTTGTAATTTCGGAAGAGAAGGTAATCGTTTTTTATTTTGGATATCTTGATTTTCCTTATCTTCGTCATCTGAAGAAGATGAATAAAGTTTTTTTTTTTGCATTATTGCGACGTTGTTGTTTTTGTTTTTCTGTTAGTTCATTAGATGAAATTTCACTATTTTCAACATTAGATGTATCTTGTGCAGTAACTAGTTTTTCGATTCCTTTTTCATAAGTTTCTTTATTTAAAACAAAAAATTATGATAAATAACATGTACATACATGTATGTGTGCGCGTGAATATATGTGTGTGTATGTATCGTGCGTGTTGTAATTTATTTACCTGCTACGCCAAAAATTCTTTTTATGGGCAGTTCTTCCCAATCTGATTCATTTTGCGGTGTTTCTTGTTTTATTATTGCTTTATTAATTCGTAGTTTTGTTTTATAATGACTAGGCCAAATGCATGTCTGCTTGTCGGCATTAAACCATATTGCCGGTATTAATTGTAGCCCATCGTGAAATTCGACAATTATAAAGCCACAGCTACTCATTCTTTGACAATATACAGGGTGAGCCATTTTAATTAACGCACGCAATTATTTCGGAAACAAAGCATTTTAGAGAAAAATGTTTCAGACAAAAGTTTTATGGTTTCGAGGGGGCCATAAGATGGTATCATTGGTTTGACCTTGAAGAGTTATTTGAAGGTCACATGAAGGTCACCTTCAATTTCTTAAATGGAACCTACTATTTGTCATTGCATATTCTTGTAGCTTATCTCGAGAGCTTTCCAAAACACTATAATTAAGTACCTTTTCGTTAAGTACTTTTTGAGTTATGAGGCTTGAAATAATTTCTTAATTTTACATAAACCGTAAAATATCTTGTAAAATATTCATTTTTCGATTATCTTACCTTAATACTTTTACGTACAAAATAATGAGAGGAATCAATTGGTCTAAAGAAAACACATAGTTGTTTTGAAGAAAAAATATGTAATTTGCAATTAACAATTCCATATTTTTTCTTAAAAACAACTATGTGTTTTCTTTACACCAATTGATTCCTCTCATTATTTTGTACGTAAAAGTATTAAGGTAAGATAATCGAAAAATGAATATTTTACAAGATATTTTACGGTTTATGTAAAATTAAGAAATTATTTCAAGCCTCATAACTCAAAAAGTACTTAACGAAAAGGTACTTAATTATAGTGTTTTGGAAAGCTCTCGAGATAAGCTACAAGAGTGTGCAAAAATATATAGGGTGTTCCATTAAAAAAAATTGAAGTGACCTTCACGTGACCTTCAAATGACTCTTGAGTGTCAAACCAATGATACCATCTTATGGCCCCCTCGAAACCATAAAACTTTTATCTGAAACATTTTTCTCTAAAATGCTTTGTTTCCGAAATAATTGCGTGCGTTAATTAAAATGGCTCACCCTGTATAAAAAAGGTATTTGTGTATATAAAGATATTTTATATGAAATATTTTTTTAAAAATGTGCATATATTAAATTACATGCTTTAGAGGAAATATTGCAAATATGTTTGAATCATTTTCATATCTAATTTTCCATACTTTATATAATAACTCTGAAATTGGCCAGGAATGTAAATTATCGTTTTTTACAGTCATAACTTTAATGCCAAATTCGCTTGATTTGCAAGGTTTATCATACACATCTTTAATATATATAAGTTTTTTACCAATAAAAAATATATTACTATTTTTATCTTCGATTATATTCAAAACTTGAATACATATTCCATTTTTTAAAATGCAGCAATTATTAGCAAAACTTTTACAATTTATATAAAATTTATCATTAGATATTTGTAGATATTGCGATTTAACATTATAATGATCACATATTGGCCCATTCTCATGTAAGTTCTTACATAAATATAATTTTTTATTATTAGAATTATTTTTTAATAACGATAACGATACATGTTCAACCTCTTTATATCTTTTTATTAACTGTTGTAGTTTCTCATTTTTTCTCAATTGTTTTTTAATACTTGTCATAAAATTTTCAAAACGGAAGGCGCTGAAATTATCTACAGGACCAAATCTTCTAACATCAGAACATAAATGTAACAAATTATGAATATTATGTGATACATATTCTTTACCATATAATACTTGAAAAGACGTGACAAAATTATGAAATAAAGCTTCAGCAAAATTTAATAAGTATCCTTGGCAAAAGTTTGGACATGTAACAATTGTCATAGCTGCATGCAGTGTGAGAAAATTATTATATATATCTTTTTTTAATACATGACGTAATATTTTAGGTCCTATATATAAAAGGAAATTTCTAAATTCTATTGCTTTCCAGTGCTTAATATCGCTAATGGGTCTTGGTTTTCTAACAAACTCTTTTGGTGTTGAGCTTTTAATCAAAAGAATCAGATGTGATATTTTATTTATTGTTTTCCTGTTTAACCCATTAGCGCCTGAACGGACATTTTTCGGTACCAAAGTTCAGAGAGTCACTGTACGATGCATTTGATCGAAAAAAATTTTGGAACCACTGTTCCCTATGTTTTGAAGGTTGCTCTTTCGAATGGTGGTGGTTAGAAGACCCTAAAATGAGTTTTTTTATGGAAAAATAGTAAATTAAAAAAAAAACAGAAATTTTTTGATGAAATTTTTTTTTGAGGTAATTTTTTTTTGCATTTGCATTTTTCTACATACTTAAGACCGATAAATATCGCGTCCATGACACCAAAACTAAAAGTTATTGGCTATACATAATTAAAAAAAATTTTTTATTTAGACAAAATGGCGTCCGAAACAACAAATTTTAGTTTTAAACTTCAGTAATTTTTTTCTCGATAACTATGGACTTGAGGAAAAATTTTCTAAGAACAAAAAAGTCTTAATATTAGTCAAAGAATACCCTCAAATTTTTTCAGGACCGTAAAAGAAAATTTTTGATTTTCCAGAAAATGGGAAAATTGAAATTTTCGAAAAATCGTTTAAAAAATCTGAAAAAATTTGAGGGTATTCTTTGACTAATATTAAGACTTTTTTGTTTCTAGAATATTTTTCCTTAAGCCGATAGTTATCGAGAAAAAAATTGCTGAACTGTTTTTGAGGTCACTGATCACAAATTCAACATTTTTATTGTATAATTAGTTCCAAAGAGATTTTTTAAATGAATCAGTAATGTAATATTGAGTATTGCTGAAATATTTCGCTTTAGTAAAATACGTACATTGCTTAGCCGACAAGTGCTATTGCCGTTGCCCGACTCTCACCACGGGGAGGTGAACGTAATTTCGAGAGCCTTATTTTTTTTATTTTATTTTTTTAATTTTATGTATTTTATGATTTTTTTGGTATTTTCTAATATTTTTTCTAATTTTTTTTTGTTTTTTATTTATTCTTTTTCATTTTTTTTCATGAACTAAGAAGCAGGACGAGCATAAATAAATGTTGCAGGTCTTGCACATTTTCTGTGTTCTTGCGTTACATTTATTGGAGTATTTGCAGTATCTTTTATTGACAGTAATAATACTCTCGTGTACTTTTTTATTTTTATGCTTGTCAAGATAGTACTGTGCAATTTCCAAAGATATTTTTTTGGTTCCAACATTCTTCTCGTGCACTAAATTTCGAATGACAGTTGCATTGGTGATTGACGATTGTATCAATCTACAAAAAATCGACCACGTCCATTTTTTCGCTCTTATTCCTGGAAGTAAATTACTACAATGGGCATCATGTTGATCGACACCCCCCATGAACATGTTGTACAGTCTAAACGCCATAGGAAATGGTATTTCTTCTTTAGAGTGACTGTTTTTCGAGTATCTTCTAACGGTACTTAGAGGGGTAACTTCAGCTGCTGTTGACAAAACTGAAACAGGTTTGGAATCCATAACGGTTATAAAATTGATGCCACTGTTTTTTTCCTGCTTGACTATATAAGTACCTCTTTTAGCTTTTTTATCCAGTACATATTTTTCTTTTATTCTGTCGGGTCGAACAGTTCCTGTAGCAATGAGACCAACTTCTTTCAAGTGAACTAATAAGTCTGGATTGCAAAAGTAATTATCAAAATACAAGTGATAGGAACTTAATTTTTTTAGAGATACTGTTGAAAGTAATTGTTGGACCATTAGCATAACAACGCGACTACCCACAGCACATTTAACTAATTTCATTTTGTTATCTGATGAATAAATATTAGATCCTTGACCGCAGTATACATCAAAATCAAATAAATATCCTTCTGGACTGCATATTGCCCACATTTTTATGCCAAACCTTTCAGGTTTATTTGGCATAAACTGTAGGACTGGAGCTCGCCATATTTGACCATCATCTCATCAATGGATAGAGCCGTAGAAAAAAAACCGAATTGCAGAATATTGTTTCTAAACATGTTGAGTATTTTTCTTACTCTCCAAACTTTGTCCTGTTCATTTTTATCTTGCGGTTTACTGAATTTTATATTTCGTTTAATTTTCAGGAAATTATCGCGGCTCATGGCTGATGCAATCGGATTGCAGCGTAACAGCTCATTCGAAGACCAATAATCTCTTTGCGATTTACGTTCATTAAATATTGTTGTAATGATTATTCCCAAAAAAATATCCAATTCATTAGCAGTTAGCTGATACCCATTGGAATTTGTATTTTCTATAATATATTTTTTTATACCGCTAGAAAAAAATAACTCAAACAACTGAACTGATGACAAATTTTTCAAAAATTTTTTTGTTTTATCAGAAAGTAGAATATCATTTTTGGGTATTTCATAATATTGCCTTTCTCCCATTACCCATTTGTAATCATGATTTGGCGCTAATTTTGTCTGATTTTCCTCATAACTATTTCGTACCTGTCTATAGGACATTTTTGGAATATTTTTGATGCCACTTGAGGAAGCGCCTGATTCCGTATCAGATTCAGAATCTGAATCAGAAGATCCAGAATCATTCAAACAAGGAATGAAAATAGCCTTCGAAGTGCCATTTTCATTTTCTTCCAGTTCAATGAGTTCTTCTCGAACTAGTTTTTGTTTTTTCCGTTGAGGTGGATGTGACATGTCAAAGAGTAAATAACCAAATGACAGTAGTAATCAAATAATTATACTCTTTTTGGATTACTTTTAGAGAGATTAGAAAAATAACTACTCACGAATTACTATCATAGAAAGCTTCTTCAGTAATACAGTGAACTCTCGAAGTAATATGATTTATTGATGCAAACAATGTGAAGTATTGATATATGGTTAATATTTCTATGTAATATATGTATAATTCAATCTGATTGCATTTTAATTCGAGAAAAATTTGAAAAATATTACATTACTGATTCATTTAAAAAATCTCTTTGGAACTAATTATACAATAAAAATGTTGAATTTGTGATCAGTGACCTCAAAAACAGTTCAGCAATTTTTTTCTCGATAACTATGGGCTTAAGGAAAAATATTCTAGAAACAAAAAAGTCTTAATATTAGTCAAAGAATACCCTCAAATTTTTTCAGATTTTTTAAACGATTTTTCGAAAATTTCAATTTTCCCATTTTCTGGAAAATCAAAAATTTTCTTTTACGGTCCTGAAAAAATTTGAGGGTATTCTTTGACTAATATTAAGACTTTTTTGTTCTTAGAAAATTTTTCCTCAAGTCCATAGTTATCGAGAAAAAAATTACTGAAGTTTAAAACTAAAATTTGTTGTTTCGGACGCCATTTTGTCTAAATAAAAAATTTTTTTTAATTATGTATAGCCAATAACTTTTAGTTTTGGTGTCATGGACGCGATATTTATCGGTCTTAAGTATGTAGAAAAATGCAAATGCAAAAAAAAATTACCTCAAAAAAAAATTTCATCAAAAAATTTCTGTTTTTTTTTTAATTTACTATTTTTCCATAAAAAAACTCATTTTAGGGTCTTCTAACCACCACCATTCGAAAGAGCAACCTTCAAAACATAGGGAACAGTGGTTCCAAAATATTTTCGATCAAATGCATCGTACAGTGACTCTCTGAACTCTGGTACCGAAAAATGTCCGTTCAGGCGCTAATGGGTTAAGCGAACACACAATGGTCCTTTTATCCAAAGAAGAATAATTTTTTTTACAACACCTAAACATACTAGATGCATGTAATCTAATGGAGTACTACTTATTGGTAAGAATCCTGGAATGTTATTTAAAATACTATAACTGATTTGAAAATTTTTGTAAACATTCATAGTGAATAGTTCATCAGTTCTCAAAGGATATAATTCTCTATTTGGAAAACAGATTCTACCTTTAACATATTCTCCTTTGATAATGCATTTTGTACAGGGTGGGGAAAAATTACTGGTCAAGCTTTTGCCAGTCGATTCTACTCGTCGAGATCGCCAACATTGCATCATAAACATGGTGCCGCAAAATTAACTTTCAAGGTCATTTTCAATATCAAATTTTTTTATTGGCTTAGTCGATTCTACTCGTCGAGCTGAACAAAAGTCTCAAAGGGACCATATGCCGGAAATCAATATTTCATAGAGAAATCTTCGTTTCAAGTTTTTTTGCCTGAAATTTCCAAAAAATCGATTTTTATGAAGTCAGAAAATAAATCTGATGCTTATAAAGTTCTTAAAATTATGTTCTGAATATCCTGATCATGATTAGCGAAAATCACCTCCCAAAAATGACCCTGAAAAATTCGTTTTCAAGGTCAAAAATCTGCTTAATCTACTCTTAGCGCTACCCAGGAACAACGACGTGGACGTGGTAGATTTCTGTTCCCTTCGGGGTGACTTGATTATTGTGAGTTCCCCTCGCCTCTCACTTCGAGGTGACTTGATTATTGTGAGTTCCCCTCGCCTCTCACTTGACTTGAACTTACAATAATCAAGTCACCCCGAAGTGAGAGGCGAGGGGAACTCACTATAATCAAGTCACCCCGAAGTGAGAGGCGAGGGGAACTCACAATAATCAAGTCACCCCGAAGTGAGAGGCGAGGGGAACTCACAATAATCAAGTCACCCCGAAGTGAGAGGCGAGGGGAACTCACAATAATCAAGTCACCCCGAAGTGAGAGGCGAGGGGAACTCACAATAATCAAGTCACCCCGAAATGAGAGGCGAGGGGAACTCACAATAATCAAGTCACCCCGAAGTGAGAGGCGAGGGGAACTCACAATAATCAAGTCATCCCGAAGTGAAAGGCGAGGGGAACTCACAATAATCAAGTCACCCCGAAGGGAACAGAAATCTACCACGTCCACGTCGTTGTTCCTGGGTAGCGCTAAGAGTAGATTAAGCAGATTTTTGACCTTGAAAACGAATTTTTCAGGGTCATTTTTGGGAGGTGATTTTCGCTAATCATGATCAGGATATTCAGAACATGATTTTAAGAACTTTATAAGCATCAGATTTATTTTCTGACTTCATAAAAATCGATTTTTTGGAAATTTCAGGCAAAAAAACTTGAAACGAAGATTTCTCTATGAAATATTGATTTCCGGCATATGGTCCCTTTGAGACTTTTGTTCAGCTCGACGAGTAGAATCGACTAAGCCAATAAAAAAATTTAATTTTGAAAATGACCTTGAAAGTTAATTTTGCGGCACCATGTTTATGATGCAATGTTGGCGATCTCGACGAGTAGAATCGACTGGCAAAAGCTTGACCAGTAATTTTTCCCCACCCTGTACAACTATAGAAACCAGTATGACTTTTTGTACATAATACGAAGGCTTTTGCTGATACGTCACAAATTAAAGCAAATAAACTAATTTTTATTTTGTTATTATTATGAAAATAACCCTCATTTATGAAATAAATTAATTCGTCTACTAAAGGTTGTAAAAAAACATTTGAATCATCAGGTTTCTTATGTCCATAATATGTGCCAGCAATATACACATCATTGTGCGCTGTATTTGAAATTAAAATAGGCCACAAAGACGCGTTTGATGATTTGACTAAGGGAGACCATCAATATTTAACAGTAAATAAATATCATTCATTTCATTATTACATTTCAATAACATGCATCTAATTATGTTATTTAAACCCCAATAAAAATATTCGCTTCCACATGTTTTTAAAATTTCTGTTTCTCGTGGAGTTTTCAACAATGTTCGCGCATCTTTAAAGAAATAACAGGACGTGTGTTTCTGTAAAACCTTTAACAACGCGTTACATGCATTGTGGCGAATGTTATATTTTACACTCCATGCAGCTATAGCATTTCTAAATGCTTCATCATTATCGCTATTGTTTATATTATTTATATTAGAACTCTGAGATTTATTATTTTGTTCTTCATCATTATTTTGGTCTTCATCATTATTTTGTTCTTCATCATTATTTTGTTCTTTATCATTATTTTGTTTTTCATCATTATTTTCATGTTGAGTATTGTATGAATTACTGTATGAAGTTGAACATGTAATAATTTTTTCTTTTATATTTTCATTGATATCTGGATTTTTTTCAATAAATGTATTCACAAAAATGAATTCATTGACTTGTGTGGAAGATCCTGCAATATCTATTGCAGTTTCATTTGCAATAATTCTCCTAGCATGACGTTTAGAAATATCAATAGTATTTATTTTTCGTGTATTATACATATTTTTAAAAAATTTAGAAAAAGTAATTTGTTTATACACAAATACTATGCTGTAAAAAATTTGAAAGAATACTTTAATATATTTTGATAATTTTAATTATATATATGTTTTGATAATTTAAAAATTAAAGTTATATATAAAGGCACTTAATACTCTTCATTATATATGATGCATAATTATGACATAATTATACTATAAAAAATATTAAATTCTACAAACTTTTTCTTCGTACTAATATTCTTGGTAAAAAACTTACTTTTGCTTCAAATATAGTATCTGATATAATTATCATAAAGCTAATAGTTATTGTTGTAATTTAATATAACTTAATTGAGTCTTTAAACAATATTTTAGATAAAACAATAATGGATGCTTTTTAATAATATACACAAACACTGTAACATAGGCTGCGTTCCGATATAAACTGCCAGTACTGCAAATCTATAGTATACGTGACGTAAACTATAGATTTTCAGTACTGGCAGTGAATATTGGAACATAGCTATAATAGGCGTTTTTCAGCAAACGACACAGAGGACACAGTATATCACTTCATCCTTGTAGGTTGCCGAATATAAACAAGGATGAAATGATTCATTGTGTCCTCTGTGCCGCTTGCTGAAAAACGCCCAATGTGTACTCCAATGTTTTTTAACTATAACATAATAAATGCCAACATTTTTATATTTATACTACTTATTTTTCTATAAAATGATAATGTGGCAAAGAAAGATTATTTTATTGATAAATGAAAATTTATAAATTACTCAAAAACTTATAAATTTTGTTAAAAAGGTAAAATTGTAAAAATTATGTAATTGATATATAATTTGATCAGTATTTTTATTCTCTAATTTTTATTCAGTATTTCATTCTATATATTAAATAAGCTAATAATTTATAAAAAACTTTTGTTAAAAAATATTAATTTTCACAGCGAAATTAATCTTTTATGATAAAAAAATTAAGTATACCAGCTACAAGTCGACATTGTGTAACACACAGTATATAACTGTTTATTGCTAAAAAGCATCCAATATTGAATAAAATAATAATGTAATGTTTTATTTACCTTGTTTTTCTTTTTGGATTCGTTCTTACTAAATTACCAGCTTTCTTTTTGGATTTGTTCTTTATAAATTCGTTATCAATTATCTGCTACAACCTAGAACCATGGGCGCCGGCAGAATTACTTTTAGGGGGGTGCACTCAAAAGAGGATGCACTGGAAAAACGGTTTTTTCCCAGTTCATAATTATATTTTTGTTAACGTCGTTTATGTTATTTATTGAATTTTAATAAAGATTCATTACTGTGTCAGCGTTCATAGAAAAAGAGTGCAAGAGGAGACTGAATTTATTGATAATGTGACAAATGAATTTGGAAAGCAACCAAGACGGCTCAAGTTTTTGTTCAAACATTGATTTTTCTAAAATTGATTTCCCAAAGGCTTATTACAAATGTTAATTAATATTTAACCATTGCATTTTTGTTCAATTGAAAAAATTATCGATATTATTCTATATTACATGATTTTTTTATTGAATTTTTTCTCTGTCTCTTCCCCACTTATTTCATAGGCCAGGGCCAGGGGGTGCAAGTGCACCGCTTTGCACCCCCCTCCCGGCGCCCATGCCTAGAACATATAGTTGAATCTTCAATAATATTTTGGATAAAATAATTTAATTAAAATAAGCTTTTAACAAAATGAGGAATAAGCTAACTTAATCAAAAGCTTGTGTTGTGTGATTATCATAGAATGCATGTACATACACGCATTCTATGTATAACCTATGTATTCTACACAATAGACGTTACAGCCGATCAACTCAACAGTTACAGGACATCACAGGACACTACACAAGTCACAGGAAATTTATTTTTTCGCCACTACAACTTAATATTATTAATTTGCTCTTACACTTACACACGTACTGCGCAGTCGGTGGTCGACCATTTTCTTCCGTTGTCAGAGCCGTGTCCCGACATGTGAGTCACGTGATGCCGTTTAAGCCAATCAATGGCAACGTGTCATGCGCAACGGTCTAATGCGTAACACACTATACTTGCAGGCCAATCAACGGCGAGGCAGCCGTGACGCGCGCGACTCGGATATTATAAAATTACTTCCGCGCAACACAGTTCACGCAGACTCACAAAAAGATTATGTTCCTGCAATATTGCTTGGACATTTCGATGAAACATTACAATTGCATGTCTCTGAAACATCTCTGCAAGATTACATTGCAACTTGAAATGTTGCAACGTTTCTGCAATCTAACTGGAAGCTTTTGTGCTGTATGGGGGTGATTTAAATCCTGAGCCATATGAATTCCTGCTATTTAATAAATCAAATAATCTATCTATTATTCGGATAAATTCAGTAGTTGCATAACTGTCCTGAAATAGTTTACATCTATCGTTTCTTAAATAATCAATGGCGTTAGCAACACTACAACTAATTACCTGAACTGCTAAAGAAACTTTCATTTTTGTATTGTGATAATTAATGTGTTTAGAACTTAAACGATTTGAGAATTTTAAACCAATATTTTCTTGCTGATTGTGCAGATTTTTAACATACTCAAATGATATCTTTCCACTTGCAGAAGATAAACCTTTTTCTGCAAAAACATTTCTACTTAGTTTAATCATGTGACACGCATCAAATATCACATAAACGTTACAATTATTGCACGGATGTTTAAAGTGAGTTGTCATTATCTCAGAGGTAAAAGAACAACCTAAATTTTTCATAGTAAAAAAATTAACTTTTGCTCCATCACAAGTTATGGAACGTACTGTAACTCCAGCATCATGCAATTTTTTAATTGCTTCAATAAGTAACTTGCTTTAACTGTCGCTTGTAATTTTATTCACAAAAAAATGAGCTATTAGAATTTTAAATTTAGTACTATATGAAACTATTTGAAATACTAAAACTTCTGAAGCAATATCAGTTTTATTATATTGTAATATCAAGTCTTTTCCAATAGATCCATAATCTACATATCCTTTGAACATACCATCGTTTTTGTCATATATTACATTACGTTTAATAGACATGGAATCCATTATTAAAGCTACATCTTTTAAATAATCACAATCAATACTTTCTTTTTTTAAGAATTGAAAAACTCCATCAAGAAAACCTGCTTTGCATGAAAATTGTGCAATATGTTTTCGTAATGTTGCCCCATGCAGACTTAAATGCTCACGAAGAAAATTGTACGCCTTTGGAGAATAAAAATATAACGTAGATGCAAACATTTTCATTTTATCTGAATAATGTTTCTGAGTCTTTTTATCATAATTTTGAAACTCATTTTGTAATATGTCCAATTTTAAACCACTGAAACGATTAAGTAGTTCTTCTTCTAACTCATTAAATATATCTACATTTTTTAATTGCTTTAACATATCTGTTACATTTGAAAGTTTTATATCTCTTCGGTATAATCTCATCTTCAGATTACGGATTTCATGTTATAATTTTTCTTCCTGCATACTTGGTTTAAGTCGCCGTGGAGATATCTGCGTTGTTACATTCTAATTTGTTATGTAAAATGTTATCCAAAAATTATTATACAGGTAAAAAATAAGAGTAAAATAAATTTGAAGTAACAAATAAATACCTTAACACTGGGAGATGCTTGTATTTCTTTTTCCTCCGTTCTTTTTTTTCTGGTGGCGTATATGACACATCATCTATATTTATATTCTCCAAAGATGAAATACTTTTTTCTTCTGGTGGTGTATATGATACATCTTTTATATTTATATTCTCTAGAGACGGCATACTTTCATTCCTTAAGAATGATTCATTATCTGAATTACTTGTTAACTCATATGAACAGGTGATATCCAACAATACAGGTTGTGGAAAAATACTTGGAATTGCATTTTTGTTTAATATGAGTTTGTTACTGATCCGACAATAATCTGATTTATGAAAATGAGTATGACACACTCGTAAATGTGATCGAAATTGCTTCACTGTTGGTATAACACGTAACCATTCCTTTAATATATCTTCATTTTTTGGAAAACTATAAGTACAAAACATAGAATTAATAAATCCAACATTTAAGAAAACTATTACAGGTTATATTTGCATATCTCAGAAAATTTTATTACCTGAAAAAGGATATATCTTTGTCCGATGTCCATTTTTCCTTACAAATACAACAGTATTTCACCATTATGTAATAAAGTGTCATTCTATCTTTGTTTGTGTTATTCACTGAAAAAAGATAGAATGATGCTTGTGTCGACTTGTGTCGCTAAATGGAAAGCACCCACTGTAACTTATATATTTCAGTGTTCTGATGTTATGACTTTTTGCTCGGACTGTATGCTATCCTCCCCACTCTTGACCACAATGTAAGTTAGACAAAGATAACCGAGGAACTTGAGACCTCTCTCTCGTCACGCACGAAGACAATGGTTTTGTACGCTCATTCCAGTTAGTATATATTTCAGTGCTGTATAGTGCATATAGTGCTTATATAAAAGGCAAAATAATAAAATGATCAATAATATTATGTACATTTACCATTAAATATTATGTTATTAGCATTTTTGTCATTCTTACTTATTCTATCACTCTTATCACAGCTTTTATTTATTTTATCAGGTTTTTTTGTACTTCCATTATAAAAGTTAAGCTTTTTACACAATATATATGGTTTATTATTTATTATATTTTGTTTCAATTTCAGTAACATATTTTTATCATCTATAATGATAAGAAAATTTTATCTGTGATATATATAAATATATATATTACATAATACAAAAACAAAAAAATATTATAACACCATTTTTTGCTATACTACTTGCTACGTATTTACGTCCATCACTATATGTAGCTTTTATAATACCTTTCGAATTACCAATGTATTTCGATTTGCACACGTAGTAAATATTATCTTCGTATTGTACTAATGCGTACATTTTATCACTGCAATTTCTAATATAATTTACTGAATTTTGCGTAAGTCCAACAGTGTTCGGTAGTCGTTTTTCACAATGGCCACTTAAGACAAAATTATACAAGAACGCAACATATTATTAATATTCCAGGCGCGTTACAAAAGGTTGTAATAATATTTTCCAGGCGCGATACAAAAGGTTGTAATAATATTTTCCAGGCGCGATACAAATGGTCGCATTCTACATTCTCGTACATAACGAACAGTATCTCGTACATAACAACGAACAATATCTCTTTTCTCGCGTAGTTCTTCACCAGTCCACATTTCTTGCTTGCTCACTATGGTTTGGCGGTACGACCGCAAGAATCCACTCGCCGGCTCGTTCACGCCACCCACGTGATGTCATAGTAGTGGACGTCCGACCTCCTCCCACATACATCCCTATCTTTCTCTGGAGGCCTGCCCCGGCCCTATCTTAGGGTCCATCCGCCACTGCTATTTTGTACAGTGGGGATTTTAGTATACACTAGAGGGATCTTGGGGGATGTGGTCACTCTACGGCGTTGTGCTCGTCGGTGCCGTTTTATACGGAAGGCCAGTCGGAAGCCAGCATGTACGCAAATACCTCCACCGGCACTTATTTGGTCAGCGAGCGACCTTTTCAAGGATCCTCCATGGCGATCGGCATTGCATCCATCGAGCAAGATACCAACATCGCTCTGGAGTCGCATATCACTGTGTTAAAAAGCAGCATTAGGTGTGAGGTCTGGATAGCTCAGTGGTCTAGAGCAGTTGCCCGGAAAGCGAAAGACTCGGGTTCGATTCCCGATCCAGCCACTTGCGCCTCACATATTTTTCTAGTCTGCGAATATTGTTTTCTAGCAATTATTCGTTAGGCTGAAAAATGTGTGAATGCTCTCTCCACAGGATATGCGTCAATGCCGTTGCCACGGATGGATTCTGTCGCTCGTTGATCAAATGGGCGTAAAGACACGTCCGACCTCCTCCCACATACATCCCTATCTTTCTCTGGATCCAATCACTCACTCTGCTATCAGCGCAAATACACAAACTCTGCCATCTGCGTATCACACCATTCACTCATAACCAATCCCTGACCGAATAGTCGCGACGCGCGCATCTTCCCGAGATGCTCCATCTCAAAGATGTACTTTTTTTTATTATGGTATTTAGTTTGTTGGCAGAGAACGAGATGTAAGCGTTTACATCTGTCGCAGTCGTGGACATAAAGTAAGACAGAGAAAAACGTATATGCAACTTACGTATACGTTTTCCTCTGCCTTACTTTACGTCCATGACTACGACAGACGTAAGTGCTTACGTCTCGTTCTCTGCCATCAGCCTAACTAATCACAAATGATTATTCCAAAAATCTTTTCAGAATAATCAACTGTGGTTGGTTAATTTGCCTACGACGAACGATTTATTGTAGAACCCTTTAAGCTATTCATTTGTGATTTAATCTTTCATTCTTCACTTTTTCTATCTACCTCCATTGTTGATGATTCTTTACATAATTTATTTTTTATTTCTAAATTAGCATTTTAAAGTTTAATCTTTCTAATGTGGAGGGAAAAAGATAACTTTTAAACTAAAAGACGAAAATAAAAAACATCTCTTATTATAATGTAATTAATATCTTATTATTATGTAATAACATTATGAGAGGTTAGAAAATCTGTCAAATGTGAAAAACACAGAATGCGGAATGTATTATAATACAATTATTATTATGAATTATTTATAAAGTATAATTGACCACTGAGCAAATTATAATTGACCACCAGCAGAAAATCATAATTATAACAACTTGGAGTATAACACTTTAATTGAAAAACATATGTGCCAATATTTTGCAAATAAATATATTTTTACTTTTTGTTGATAATTTTGCTGCCTGTTAATAATTAATAATATTATATTCATTTCATATTTTCCTCTTGACATCGTTGTTAGACAGATTTTCTGATTTCTCGTAATGTCACGTATTATAACAAGTTAATATATTCTTATATAGAAATAAATTTGACTAAACATTTTTCAAACTTTTTTTCGAACCAAATATTGCATACATAGAAAACAAAGAGTGAAAATAAAGAATATATTAGATGCAATTAAATTATAATAACACTTGTTTCCTGGAAATTTTTTTATTAGATATATCATTATTAAATATTGTGTATTAAATTATTTTTTAATAAGAATGCAATTTTTATATATTATTATAGTGCAACATTCGAATAAATAATTGATCTTTCTTACTTTTGAAGAATGAATATGAGATTTCCGTATCTTTGCTATTGATAACGTATCATAATCTAATTTCTATAATATCTCTATCAGTAGTACGAAAGAAAAGTTATTGTAAGTACTACAATGCAAGTTACTGTTTCAAGCCTGTATTGAGGCCTGTGCACGTACAAAAATTTTAGTCATAACCATAAGGTCGTAAGAAAACTAACAAATCATAGTTGAGTATTCTCCTTGCGATAAAAGAATAATCAACTATGAATGGTCAGTTTTCTTATATGGCCTTACGGTTACGACTAAAAATTTGTTACGTACAAAAACCTTTAAGCCCTTCGCTGCAATGACTCTCAGTTGTATCTACAATTCAGTTATACAGTTGTATCAATGGTCGCTTGAGATGGTTACTTCCTTATTTCCGCATAATTTTTGTCGTAAAGCAGTCGTAATTGCAGTCGCTCCGTGCTAATAAATTGTAGATACAATTGAGAGTTATTATAATGGAGGCTTTAGACTACGCTTTGAGAATTCGGAATTAGAATTTAATCAATTCAAATAAAATGGATTAAAATTAAATTTATCCCATTAGTCAAATTCTGAATTTTAATTTATGATCCCCATATCCGATTTCATCAGCGTCGTTTAACTTTAATCTTACAATTAGTTTAACTTACTCTTTGTCCTTTATTAAAAGAACAATAGAAGCCCACACAGAACAATATATCTAATAAATATCTAATGAATATCGACATATCTATTTAATATCCATATCTACTGTGGATAACTAATAGATATCTAATGCATGTGTAAAATATCTATATCTCCCGAATATCCAGCGGGAATATCTACTGGATATTCATATATGATCCACATATCCATGTCCATCAAATAGCCACCGAAGATATCCAGTGGATATTCATATATGATCCACATATCCATGTCCATCAAATAGCCACCAAAGATATCCAGTGGATATTCACATATCATCCACATATCCATGTCCATCAAATAGCCATCGAAGATATCCAGTGGATATTCATATATCATCCACATATCCATGTTCATCAAATAGCCACCGAAGATATCCAATGGATATTTATATATTATCCACATATATCCATGTCCACTAAGTAGCTACCAAAAATATTCAATGGATATTTATAAATTATCCTCTCATATCTAGGACTGGTATTCAGTCCGTTTTTTTATTTATATTTTATATTTAAGTCCGTTTGTTTATTTATATATTATATTTAAGATTGTCTTAATAAATATAAGATCATGAGATTTTATTTGGCCTCTGATTAGCTGCAGAACGCGAAGTTTTAGCCCCGATATTATTCATATATTAGTCCGATTTTATATTTAAGATGATCGTTTGAAGATCCCACATTCAACCAAGAGATATGATATATGATTGCATAGCATTATTTCATGCCGTTGAATGGGATCTTAAGACAATCTTAAATATATCAGGTTTGACTACTATCTGCTATTATAACATATAGTATGAGGTATATAAAATAATTAAAGTACGCGAGAGAGTCGAAAATGCGATAGAGGAATAGAAAGAAAACGCTGCGCATATTATATATGGGTTTCTTTATTGTGTTCTTGTCTAATCACGCTCAAACGCAAGCTCTTCCTCTTCCGCTCACGCGATTAAATCAGAATCATAAAAGTGGCCCATATGCAGTGTTTTCTTTTTATTCCTCTATCGCATTTACTTATTATTACGGGCTAGCATAGGATGACTCGCGCATTCTAACTTTTATTTCTATGATGGATTATGAATTAAAATATTATTCATTATTGACCGCGCGGTAATAGCATAGTCCGAGCTTATATTTAAGATACTGTCCATTGTTGTAAACATACACATAATAATACTATACCGAGCGTGAGGCGCCAGACCTGAAGCTCAGATAGAAAAGGACAGAAAGTAGGTGCCGTCCAACTTTTTCTCTCTAATGACGAGAGAGTGGGGGTAAAAACGAGTGAGGAGAAAGCTTTCTCCATATTTTTACCACTCTTGTTAAAGAGAGAAAGGTGGACGGCACCTACTTTCCGTCCTTTTCTAACTGAGCTTCAGTGTTTACAAGAAGACACGCTCGGTCTAGTATTACTATGTCTATGGTTGTAAACCAATCTCAGGGTGCGTTCCGTTTCACTCATTGAACGCATAGATCACACTCAATGCGCTGCGCGCATTGATATCGTTCCGTTTCGTTAATGCGCTTAATGCGCGCTTAGAAACGGAACGATTCATCATGCGTTTGATACAAATAAAAATGGATGCTACCATGAATAATCAGAAATTAGCTAACGTATTATTATTAATATACAATTATTTTAATAATGAAATTATCAGCAGTAGTGAATCTAGTGATAGTGAAAACGAAGATGAAGATATAATTTTAAATTTAGAATTAGAAATACTATATGCAATATTATTTGTTAATTAAACGCGTGGAGAGGTATTTGTGAAAAAACTGACAAATTATGTAGAGCGAGTTATTCCTGATTATTCAAGAATAGTATTTAAAGAACATTTTCAGTGAGTAATAATTATATGTGGCGGCTACGATCCACCACACATTCAGCGCCTACTGAACCGTACGCCGTACACGCGCTACGCGTACGGCGGTGCGAGCCCTAAGGCGATTCGGTACGCGGCGAGCCGACAGATGGCCGCAGGGGCAAACCATTTCGCATAAGTGAAATTCGGCAGCCTCGCTATATAAGACCGCGCGAGACGACAGAACACCGAGTCGCGGCTTGAGAATAGCACAGCATCATAGCTCTCTATATCGATAGCCAAGACTTGTTCTTTTTGCACGAGGAGATAATACCTCCTCGGGAATTAATTGTGGAAGAGCTTCGCGCTCTCGCATCATTACACGGCGGAGGAGTCACATTCCACGGCCATTCTCGACGCCCCGATCACCAGGGCCGGTCAGATCACCGTGGAAAGAGGCGCCCAGGGCACCCTGCACCAACCAGTCAGCAGGAGAGAAAAAGGTCTCGTTCCAGCTTCTGCCCTGGAAACTGGAGAAGATAGACCTGGAACCACCGAGATTTACTCGTCCACCACGGTACCTGCTCGAAGTCTGGGACATACGCATACGAAGATACACTTCGCCAACTGGACCTTGGAGCGTTCCAGTAGCAGTCTCACCGCTGCCGCCGTCGCCGTCGTCGTGTTCACGAACAGACCAGGCCTCACAGACGGTCCATTTAAGCCGTGTCCACAGGGGGACTCAAGTCGGCGCAGTTCACACTATCGATCAGAGCACTCAATCGGACTCCGATTGGGAAACGCCCAGTCACAGCACGGCCACGCAAACGGACCAAGTAGACGAGAACAACAACTGTCTAGGGTCCTTAAAAGTCACTAAGGCCTGGCCACACATAACTTATAGAGAGCGGCTATAACCCCGAATACAAAAACGGCCCTTGTAAGGGCCACCAAAAACAATCTAAAAATAATTGTATATAGTGTACAGAATAAACCAACTATTGTTACATCGCCTCGATTATTCACGAGAATCTCGGCAAACTCTGCAAATCCTTCCACGAGCGAATTACGAACGCGCCTGAACATAAAGCGCTACATATATATAATTATATATTTTTATATGAAAAAAATGAGAACACACACATAAGATATAAAGTTTTTCGAAATAATTTTATTATAATCCAAAGAAATGACAGTTCTGTGTACATTATTAAAATTAATTGTTTTTATTAGTTGAATTTCTCTATTTTTAGAATGTTTCCTGAAACATTTGAAATGGTGTTGGGAATAATTGGTCCAGGATTACGTGCTATTAATAATGCATCGACTGGCAGAAAGACAATATCAGAGGAAAAACAATTATTTATCGCTATCTGGTTTATGGCTACACCTGATTCTTACAGGTATATATTAGATGTATATTCTGTTTTCTACATAAGAACATAGCAACACATATGAATATTAAATATTTAAAATTTACATTATATTGTTGTAGATCTGTGGCTACAAAATTTGGAGTCGGCAAAGCAACTGCTTTTCGAGCATTAAGACGTGTTACTTATGCTCTTCATTGTGTTGCACCTCGATTTATTACATGGCCAAAAAATCAAGTTGCTGTAAATGTAATGGAACGATTCGAAAGATAATGTGGCTTTCCCAATGTAATCGAAGCTATTGATGGGACACACATTAAAATCCGAGCTCCCTCTAAAGATGCTAATTCGTACATAAATCGAAAGGGTTTCCATTCTATCAATGTACAAGTAGTATGTGATTCTCTTTATTATTTTACACATGTATATGCTGGACAAGTTGGATCAGTCCCTGATTCTCGAGTCTTTCGGAACTCGGCAGTAGCCCAATTTGTTACATTGCCTGAAGAATATTTTCCGAATGATTCACATATCATCGGAGATACTGCATATGGCATTCATCCTCACATAATGGTGCCTTTTCGAGATAATGGACATTTAACGGATCGGCAAAAAAATTTTAATTATTGTTTGTCGTCGACGAGAATGGCAGTTGAACGTGCTATTGGATCCCTTAAAATGCGTTTCAGGATACTTCTGGACTGTTTGCCATTAACAGACACTAAAAAAATTCCAGAATTTATTTTAGCATGTTGTGTGCTACATAATATTTGCCTGCTCCGAAATGATGAGATGCCTATGGGTATGGCATTTACACGTAATGAGGAAGTCAACTTTGTCGGTCACGACAATGCAGTAGAATTAGGAAAAGAAAAGAGAATAAGAATTATGAATGCTCTACAAATGAAAATATAATGTGTAATTTGTAAATCATTCAGAAAATATTCTTCAGGTATTTCAAGAAATGTAACTATATTGTACTTAATTATAGATTATATTAATTATATAGATTATAGATTATATTAATTATAGATTATATGTAAAATTATATTATAGTCGAAAATATTGTATGTAAGATTTATAATAAATTATGTTATAAAAGAAATGATCAGATTTTATATATTTATGTAATTATATTTTTATTAAATGTAATTATAAGAATATTATAATATTACAGTGCACATACACAGTACACATTTGCGACAGTAAATAAATATTTTCATTTTTATTATAAGAACTATAACATATATTAATTATATAAGATATATATTCTAAAAATTATAAGATATATTATATTATATTATAATAAGATATATTAATATCACAGTGCACATACAATTGCAACAACAGTAAGTAAATGTTTTATTTTTACTTCTTATTTGCTAATGTCTGCAGGACGGCAAGTAGTGATTTTTGTATTTCCATATTGTCATTATGCATTCTTTCACGTTGTTTCTTTTTTTCTTCGTATTTTGCTTCTCTCTTCTTTCTTTCTTCTTCTCGTTGCTCTTTTATATTTTCCCTTTCAAACTTTATATCGTTAATATAATTTTCTAAAATATTTTCTACCCGTCTTTTTTTAGGTGCACCTGCAACATACATCAATATAAACGTTGACTATTATGGATAAATAAAAGCAACTTTTACTTATACATCGTGGTTTAGTTTTATATATTATTACTTCGTAAATTCTCCGAAAGAAGCAATGCAGATGAAGAATCTGATGAAGAATTTTCGAACATCAGTGATGGTGGACCTTCGCTAGATGCTTCCGCTGGAGGTTTTATATAAGCCTTTTCACCAATTAGTGAATCCATCACCTACAAAATCAGTTTCGATATATACAATATATAGTATTTTTATAAACATGTTTTATATATACTTACTGAATAAAAAGCCCAACTACTATGAGAGTTGCCACTCTTTTTGTTTTGTTCGTATATATTTTTGTATGTTCGTCTCAAGTCAGCAAATTTTGTAGAGCATTGTAATCCAGTAACTGCATATTTCTCATTGTTTTCTTTCATTGATTTGAACAGCAATTTCAGCCCAGATAACATTATGCCTCTTTCCAGTATTAAATTCGGATTCTTTTTCTCTGTATAATTCAATAAGCAGAAATACTGCAGCATCAGGCCACACAAAACTTTTTGAGTTCGACTCATCTAAAATTTTATAAATAAGTCATAAATTAAATTTTATTATAAAATCCATATATGTATATATATATATATATATATATATATATATGTATAATTGTTGTACATATATGTATATATATATAATTGTTTAGCAAAATGTTAAATTGTGAAAAACTATACTTGTTTTTGGTTTTGTGTCAGACATTGCATCTTTTGATCCATTAATATTCTGCTGGTATTTATTTATAATACTTCGCAGAAACTCTTCATCTGTAAAATTACTTTTGTTACTTTCGAGGTTATAATAACATCTTTCTCTCTTTGTAAATATATTAATTGTATTTATTTCAATACCTTGGTTAGCCCTCGCAGCAGTTTCTTTATTAAGAAATAGAGTAAGAACTTCGTTAGTATCATCAATGATGACGGGAAATTCTATTAATTCCTTTTCCATTTTTTCCAGAGAGACAACACACCATAGGAAGACTTTTGTTTTTCGCGGGCATATCAACTTACACATCAAACGCTTCACGTTTGAGCTGTGGTAGCTGATGCAGAGCTGATGCGCGAGAAGTGGTGGGGGTTTAGGGAATTTTGTGCGCTATCGATGCGCGCATTGATTGAAACGGAACGATTCTCTATGTTATCTATGCGCATTATGCGTGAAACGGAACGCACCCTCAGATAAACCGTATTAGCATTACTGTACTGAAAAGGCGGTCTTAAATATATATATATATAAGATCGGATTATAAATACCGGCCTTAAGATAATCTAAAACCAGACTTAGGCTGCGGTCGGGAAGACACTATGAATGCTCCGAAACATCATTCTATCTTTATTCTCATGGAATGTAGAACAAAGATAGAATGATGTTTCAAAGCATCCAGAGTGTCTTCCCGACCGCAACCTTAAGTTGCCTATCTAAGTTTACACATAACTCTGGATTGAGTTATCGTTGGCGCGAAAGCATGTAGAATGTCGATTGTCGATTGTCGACAAAAAACAATAACGGCCATCTAATCCTTTCTAAAGGAGAAATAGAGTCTTCTTTTGCGTCGACACGAATCGAGTGTGTGAAGTGTGCACGTGTATATAAATTCTGTGTTGTACGTTTTGATACGTTTCGAGGATCCGTACTAGGAATTCGTACTATCGAGCACTTAATACAATATAATGAATATTTATCGTGCTTCGTCTTGCCTTTGTGAAAAAATATAGACATTTATTGTAACACAATAGTGACGTGTGAGATAAAACGCCACGTTGTAGCGAGCCGTTTTTTTTTGCATGTAAGTATCTGCCCTTTATTCCGTTTCATTATTTCATATAAAAGATACAACATTATTTTGCGTTTCGTGACTAATTGCTAATTTTGTTGCATAATATGTTTAATTAGATAATGTATCCATTCGATTTTTATTTAAGATATGAAACATATTTTAAATCTGTTATTCCTATCAATATTTAATGCTATAAATTTTTTTAACATTTTATATACTGTTTTATTTACAGTGTTTTCATATTTTTCACGCTATTCAAGTGTGGTGTTTGTCTTATCTTTGTGGTAAAAGATATACACAATAGCGTTTTTTTATACGAACAAATGCGACCTTGTGCCGAACCGTTCTTTTTGCATGTAAGCTTCTGCATGTTATTTTTTATTCCTTTTTATTATTACCCAGACAGCACATAATATAAAATATTTACAAAATATTATCACAAATACTTATTGTTTTGCTTATCATAAATATTATATAAAATATTTAATCGTCAAATAAAGTCTTTTATAAAATATGTATAAAATATTTATATATTATATAAAAAAATATATATTTATAAACATTATGAATATTTATCATAATATTATGTGCTGCCTAGGTATTTTATAAGATATAATTGAAAGATTATTATTGTTTTGTGTTTCGTATTGACTAATCGCATAATGAGTCTAATTAGATAGATATATCCATTTAGGCCGGTATTCATAGTCCGATCTTATATTTGAGATCGTCTTAAGTTCGAGCTTGAAATGCTACGCAGCCATTTGATTGGTTGAATGAGGTCTTAAGTCAACCTCGTACCAGACTTAAGACAATCTTAAATATAAGTTTGGACTATGAATACCGGCCTTAATTTTTATTTGAAAATGTAACATCCGCATGCAAGCAAAACATATTTTAAATTTCCTTATCAATATTTAATATTGAATGTTATATGAAAACCAATGTTAGCAAAATTCCACATTCTTTTTTAGATAAAATCTAAATTTAAACTTTATCAGCGTAATAAATAAAGTAGTTTTTTCTTAGAAGATGTTGAACTATTGTTTAAACGCTAGTCTATAATTATATTGATATTTAGTAAATTACAAATATTTACTTTTATTATTATTATTAAACTAAAATTAATATAAGTAACATTTATATTTTTAAAGTTTTTGTTTTAAAAATTTTACATATTTGAATTAAAAAAAACTTTATTATTAGATTTATTTCAGTTTTTCAAACTCTGTAATGATTAGTAAGATTTATTAATTAAAGCAAAAATATTTTTTTGCATAAGTTGTATAAATATATTTTAGTGTTACATATTAATTATTTTTATAGTTTATATATTTTATATATTTTAGTAGTATTACATATTAATAATTATTTTGCCAGTTTATTGCATTGGATAATGTCTGGGACAATAAAAATCAGAATTTACCATAGTTTTTTCCACGCACTAAGACTTTCGGCCAACCCTAATAAAAATTAATTTTATGAATATTTTATAAAATTAATGTTAAATATAACTGAAACATTATTTTGCGTTTCGTGACTATGTTAGCTAATCTATGTTGCATAATACGTTTAATTAGATATATCCACATTCGATTTTTATTTAAGTATTTATTAGCATTTATATACAAACAAATCTTATATTTTAAGTCTGTTCTTTATTAATATTTAATTTTGAATGCTACAATATATAGGGTGTCCCATTTTAATCAATCCACTGAAATATTTCAAAACCTGTAAGTTTAAGATAAAAATGTTTCAGACAAAAGTTATTTGGCTTGAAAGGGGACATAAGATGGTGTCATCGATTTGATCTTTTGTACTGTGTCAACATGGAGGTCAACTTTGTTTTTGTAAATGGAACCTCTCTAATTTTTTTATGTAAATCGATTCCTCACAATATTCTGCGTAAAAAGTTATAAGGATATGATGGTCAAAAATTAAATACGAGATATTTCCTACTATAATTTGATATAATTTTATATATAAACTATGAAATATCTCGTCAAATATTTATTTTCTATTATGTTACTTCAATACTTTTATACACATAATAATAAGAGAAATCAATTGGTATAAAAGAAACATACAGTTGTTTTAAAGAAAAAAATATGAATTTGCAATGAGCAATTACATATTTTTTCTTTAAGACAATTATGTGTTTTTTCTATACCAATTGATTTCTTTTATTATTCTATACAGGGCGATCCTGAAAAACGTTATGTCTTTAAAATGACGTATTCCTGACACCATTCTAAGACAATTTTTCCTTTACCAAAATTTGATTTGAAGCGTAGTTTTTGAATTATGAGCAAAAATAGTTAGTAAATCACGCGTCGGGTACAGAAGGCAGGCAGGAGCGGCGCGGCGTGCCGCGAGCGCGGGCGCAGCTGACCGCCCGACGGGTGATTATCACCGCATGAGTCGCTAACTATTTTATCTTATAACATAAAATTATGCTTTAAATAAAATTTTGGTAAAGAAGAAAATGTCTTAGAATTACGTCAGAAATACGTGTTCCTTAAAATAACGTTATTTTAATAATGAAAAGTTGTTCCGGATCGCCGGCCGTCCGACGTTGCAATCAGCTGATTGCTACACGCGATGTGTGTATGGCGGAGTGTGTGCGTAAGAGAGAGAGAGAGAGAGAGAGAGAGAGAGAGAGGGAGGGTAGGAGGGACAGACATTCATACACACGCACGCACTTTTTTCTCGCTCTCTTTCTCTCTTTTACGCAACACTCATACACTCTCTCATTCAGTCTCTCACTCACACTCTCTCGGTCACTCACTCACTCACTCACCTGCTTACTCACTTGCTCACTCACCTTGTAGCAGCGTAGCGAATCTTCATGCTATGTATTGTTGTTATCTGCTGCACGGTTATGATTGCTAGAGATGCGCGACACATCGAAATTTTTTCGATTATTAGTCTCACACTCGATTGACACAATACAGATTACACGATAACGAGTTTACTGTTTATTCACTCACTATTGATTTATCGATATCAAAAATTACTTTCAAAGAAACGCGAATGCAAACAGCACATGACTCGACGCGAAGCGACGGACCGCGGAGACTGCGCGACCACAAGAGTTATGTTGCCAGAAACGCGACACGCGACATCTAACAAACGACTTGCGCGTGGCGCGTGATTGACGCGAGATAAGACGAACGATCGGCTAAAACCTTCGCATTGCGAATGCGGTAGAAAACATGAAACGTATAATGACATACTTAAAAAATTAATTATTTATTATAAATAATAACTATTTCTAATTATAATAAATAATTATTATTTTAAAAAGCATGTGTTGTACGTTATTACGTTTTCGAAATTATTGCATTCACGATGCGAAGATTTAAGTCAATCGCAAGAATAATGTAATTTTAAGTGAATGCAATAATTTCGAAAACGTAATAACGTACAACACATGCTTTTTAAAATAATAATTATTTATTATAATTAGAAATAGTTATTATTTATAATAAATAATTAATTTTTTAAGTATGTCATTATACGTTTCATGTTTTCTACCTCATTCGCAATGCGAAGGTTTTAGCCGATCGTTCGTCTTATCTCGCGTCAATCACGCGCCACGCGCAAGTCGTTTGTTAGATGTCGCGTGTCGCGTTTCTGGCAACATAACTCTTGTGGTCGCGCAGTCTCCGCGGTCCGTCGCTTCGCGTCGAGTCATGTGCTGTTTGCATTCGCGTTTCTTTGAAAGTAATTTTTGGTATCGATAAATCAATAGTGAGTGAATAAACAGTAAACTCGTTATCGTGTAATCTGTATTGTGTCAATCGAGTGTGAGACTAATAATCGAAAAAATTTCGATGTGTCGCGCATCTCTAGCAATCATAACCGTGCAGCAGATAACAACAATACATAGCATGAAGATTCGCTACGCTGCTACAAGGTGAGTGAGCAAGTGAGTAAGCAGGTGAGTGAGTGAGTGAGTGACCGAGAGAGTGTGAGTGAGAGACTGTATGAGTGTTGCGTAAAAGAGAGAAAGAGAGCGAGAAAAAAGTGCGTGCGTGTGTATGAATGTCTGTCCCTCCTACCCTCCCTCTCTCTCTCTCTCTCTCTCTCTCTCTCTCTCTCTCTCTCTTACGCACACACTCCGCCATACACACATCGCGTGTAGCAATCAGCTGATTGCAACGTCGGACGGCCGGCGATCCGGAACAACTTTTCATTATTAAAATAACGTTATTTTAAGGAACACGTATTTCTGACGTAATTCTAAGACATTTTCTTCTATACCAAAATTTTATTTAAAGCATAATTTTATGTTATAAGATAAAATAGTTAGCGACTCATGCGGTGATAATCACCCGTCGGGCGGTCAGCTGCGCCCGCGCTCGCGGCACGCCGCGCCGCTCCTGCCTGCCTTCTGTACCCGACGCGTGATTTACTAACTATTTTTGCTCATAATTCAAAAACTACGCTTCAAATCAAATTTTGGTAAAGGAAAAATTGTCTTAGAATGGTGTCAGGAATACGTCATTTTAAAGACATAACGTTTTTCAGGATCGCCCTGTATATATAATAGTAAGTATTAAGGTAAGATAATAAAAGAATGAATATTTGACAAGATATTTCAGAGTTTATGCAAAATTATGTCAAATTAAAGTTTGAAATATGTCGTAAACTATTGAGTTTTTTGCCATCATACCCTTATAACTTTTTACGCAGAATGTTGCAAGGAATCGATTTGTATAAAAAAAATTAGGGTGGTTTCATTAAACAAAGTTGACCTCCATATGATCTTGGCATGTACACATAAGAATCAATGATACCATCTTATGTCCTCCTTCGAGCCAAACAACTTTTGTCTAAAATATTTTTATCTTAAACTTACAGGTTTTGAGAAATTTCAGTGGATTGATTAAAAGAAGACACCCTGTATATAAAAACTGATTTTATGAATTTTTTTTGTGAAACTGCAATTTTTGATAAAGGTAAGAATTGTGTGGTCTTCTGAGTTCTGAAGTGCTTGTTTTAATTTTTCTGTTTCCTACAGTTCTTTATTATTTCAAATTTGAATGTATTTACATTAATACTTTTACATGAAATGCATATTCTTCCCTTCGTGCTATCCCATGTCTGATGTGGTACCAGAAGCGATATTCATGTTAAAATTACTCTGTATAGTAAATATTTGTATATAGTAAATATTTGTACATATGTTACAATTGTCTTGATATATATGTATATTTTCTTCATTTTGTTCATTATCATTTTAGTTATTAAATTGAATAAATACATGAAATCCTTATTTTAGTTTCTTATTATTTAGATTTTAATATTAAGATTTAAATTTTAAAAAATACAGTCGATTATTTTGAAAATAAAACATTTTTGGAAAAAATATTTTGTACTGTTACGTCCAGACCCTCGAAAGGTCGGGCCATCTGGAAGGACGCAACCTACTTACCCGGTGACACACTTTGCGGGCGTGTGTACAGATCGGGTCGAGCGCACTGTCAGGGGCCTGGCACAGGTCAGTGACCAGAATGGTCCCTTTAACTCTGTGAGTGCCCGTTACGCTCGTCGGTCTCTTTTCTGTAAGAAAATCGAATCTCTTTTACTCGGGACGGGACCCTGTGCGATTTTGAGATTGAGGGAATGAGAACGGGTATCAAAATTAAATGAAGATTTTATCGTAAATTACCATTTATTCATTAATCAATTGTTTGAGCGATATGAAACATATTTACAGGGTTACATAAAAATCTTTTTTTTTTAAATACAAAATATAATTGAAATTTTTATGTGTGTTGTATTGTATATGTGAGGGAATTTCCGCGAGTGTTACATAGGTTTGGAGGACGTCAGCCAGGATAAAAAGTGGGAAATCTAACCTCAAGTAATTAATCCTGGCTGGATTATTACAAAATTATTTTTATTTCAATTTTTCTATTTAAACATATGTATTATAAAGCTAAAGGGGAGAGGACAAGGGGTCAAGGATCGTCAAATTGGATGGTGGACGGAGGGAATTTCTTCCAAAGGGCTTGAATAGGAACTCCTAGTGGAAGGAGCCAGGGAGATACCAAGCAAATATAGCATTGGAAGGGGCAGTAGTTAGGTAGTGAAGGAACTCCTCGTGGTCCACAGGACCGGGACCCACGCGGAAAGATCCTTCGGGAATGGGGAAGTCGAGGAGGGGAAGTCGAGGAGGGGAAACTGAGATAAGAAATAACTTAAAGGGTGAGAAGGGGGAGGTTCAGGAGTTTCGGGACTGTTAGGATGTCCCGACGGGGAATCGGGAGAGAAGTCGAAGGCGTTGGAATCCTCTTCAAGGTCGGGAAGATCTCTCGCAAAATCTCCCAGAGCCTCGCCGAATTCGGAAAACTCTGAGGAGGTGGAAGGGGAAGGAGGATCTGAATCAAGGGTGATGACGGATATGGGAGGAGTACGCTCCAGGACAGGAGGTGAGGGGGAACTAGGGGGTTCGGGAGAGGATACTGGAGAGTAGCTAGGAAGTGGGGGAGTGTCGAGTAAGTCGAGATTTCGTAAACTATTATTACTATTATTACTATTGTCGCTATTATTGCTAATATCGCTAATATTGTTACTATTATTACTATTATTACTATGATCGGTAATATTATTTCTATTGCTACTATTATTACTATGATTGGTAATATTATTACTATTGTTGTGTGGCGTAGATGGGGAGTCCGTTAAGTTTTCTGTTTCTATACTATTATTCGGAGTTTGGTTCGCAACAAGGGATGTGGTTCTCTTGGTCAATTTCTTTTTGAGCGCCCGATTCCAACGATTCCGGCGCCGCAACTGCGCTCGGCGTTTACCGTGACCCGGCACTAATAATAATTCAACGGTGAATGTGGGTGTTTAAAATATCGTTAAGAGGTGTTGCTAACTAATTACCGTTAACTATATTACCGTTGTCATTGGGAAAAGATACTTGAAACTTAGACGGGATAGTAGCCCGTTTATATCCTTAAATTTAAACTGTTCTTAATTGTTGATTACTGATGATGAAGTAATATAAGTGAAGGGATAGTTAAGAGAGGAGAACAAAAAAAAATTTGAAAGGAAATAACGTAAGTTCCAAATGGTTTTTTTTAAAGAAAAGTTTCAAATTTAGGAGAGTTCGATCGGGAGTCAGTCTTCGGAGATTTGAGCCGGATTAGAAATCGTTCGTGAATCGCCTTGAGGAGATTCTAGACGAACAGGGAATTGTTCGTGAATCGCCTTGTGGAGATTCTAGACGAACGAGAAATCGTTCGTGAATCGCCTTGTGGAGATTCTAGACGAACAGGGAATCGTTCATGAATCGCCTTGTGGAGATTCTAGACGAACGAGAAATCATTCGTGAATCGCCTTGAGGAGATTCTAGATGAACAGGGAATCGTTCGTGAATCGCCTTGTGGAGATTCTAGACGAACGAGAAATCGTTCGTGAATCGCCTTGAGGAGATTCTAGATGAACAGGGAATCGTTCGTGAATCGCCTTGTGGAGATTCTAGACGAACGAGAAATCGTCCGTGAATCGCCTTGAGGAGATTCTATATGAACAGGGAATGATGAGGAAGATGATTAGAAAGAGGAAAGAGACAAGAAGTAATTAAACGATTATTAAATTGTCGAAATTTATTTTCTATCGATTAGAGAATAATCGGTCAAGGATCATTCCCAATGACAGTTGGCTAACACGAGAGGAGGAAAAGGATAAAGTGAAATTGGACTTACTAATTATAGTAAGCGTTGAAAAGTGTTGGAAAAAATTTAATCCGGCCGGAGCTGGAAGCGCAGGTGGCTGCTGGTTGATGATGAATGGAATGCTCAGTTGGTCCAACGTGTTCACCTCACTCACTTCACTTACTTATCGAAAATGATTAGTGAAATTTAGCAGAGAGAGAGTTCGTTCACTGATAGATACTGGAGGTCGGAATTTAGAAAAATATTCTGTGCTGCACGGAAGAGCTGGCGTAATATCTTTAAAACGAACTGTGTGTCCGCGCCTTCGGCTCGCGAGTTTTAAGGTTTTTACTCCTGCTCCCTTCTGGATGGTGGGGAATCTTTTTAGGCGAATAAAATAATTTCTATTGCTCCCTTCCTAAGGTCAAGGAGCTTGATTTTTAGGAGGAGAGGGGTCTCTTAAGATTTTAATTGGTTAAGCCCTTTGGCTTGAGACTTAGCTCCATCCAGTAGAGAGTGGGAGTGAGCTGATTATCTTATCGCTTGATGATTTGGCGATTCGGAGAACGCTTGAGGGTGGCCTGTCGAACGAGCGCACGTGCACTATCAATTTTGAAAGGTTTGTCTTACGTTTATTATTTGTCACTCTCCCGAGGACCAGCGGATCTTTGTTTTAATAATCCTTGAGATAGAGCGGTTTCAAGAGTAAACTATACGAATGAATACGGCTGTTGGAATTTCTTATAATGATTTCGCGTCTCTTAATTCAAGAGTTTATCTAGTGTTCTGTTAGCGCTATCTCGACTGGCCATTCTCTGAATTAGATTTGTTAAAGTTTAATGGCGATATCCGCGGGTTAGGTTGCGTTCTTCTAAACGCTATCTTTATTCCTAAGAAGAATCGCTTTGCATTCCAAATGCAAGTCGATCCTTGATTTCTTTCTTCCACGAAATCGTTTCGAGGAAAGAAAAGAATCGTGGAGTCCACCGGACGTAACAGTACAAAAGTTTTGTGACTTCGAGGGGGACAAAAGATGATGCTACTGGTTTGACCTTAGATAGTCATTTGATGGTTACATGAAAGTTAATTGGAGTAAAGAAAATACATAATTATCTTAAAGAGAGAATACATAACTGTTCGTTGCAAATTCATATTTTTTCTTTAGACTAAAGAATGTGTTTTCTTTATATCAATTGATTCGTTTCATTATTCTGTGCATAAGAGTATTAAGGTAAAATTACCGAAATTGAATGTTTTACAAGATATTTTGTATTTTATGTCTAACTATTGGAACTTTCAAGCTACATAACTTGAAAAATACTTAAATAAAAAATAATTTATTACAGTGATTTAGAAAGTCCTCGAGAAAAGGTATAAGAAAATACAATGAAAAATAGGAGTTCCGTTTAAGAAATTGAAGATGACCTTCATGTAATCTTCAAACGACTATCTAAGATCAAATCCATCATCTTATGTCCCCCTTGAAATTACAAAACTTTTATACGAAATATTTTTCCCGAAAATGTTTTATTTTCAAAACAATCGACTATATATTTTAAAATGAAACACTGTATATTTTCTTTACTTTGTACATCATCATTTTAGTTATTAAATTGATTAAATACATGGAATTCTTTATTTTAGATTCTTATTATTTAGATCTTAATTATCTATATTATCTTTTTAAATAAATCGCATTAATTTATAGTTATATTTTTTAGTTAATTAGTCAATCTTTTTATTTACAGTTAAAATTCTTTTCAATTTTTGCTATTTGTGTGCAGTCAAAATATATTTTTTCGTTAATAATTTTGCGATTTAATATTCATCTTGCATTTATTGTCTTATTATTATTATAA
Organism: Camponotus vicinus; assembly: GCF_025532165.1. Classification (NCBI taxonomy): domain Eukaryota; kingdom Metazoa; phylum Arthropoda; class Insecta; order Hymenoptera; family Formicidae; genus Camponotus; species Camponotus vicinus. The sequence continues at coordinate 10,136,277 of NW_028141949.1, read as the reverse complement.
GAGTGTTATAAGTGTGCATTTTAATTTTGTCATGTTGATAACATATGTTACTTTATTAACGATTATGAAAGTAATTTACTAAAAAAGGGAAAAAGATTAAATATCTGAATATGGAACAGGAAAATGGTATACTGCATTATTTTCTAGATATTGCAGCCATGCCAAAACGAAAGTTATTATCAGAAATGTCAAAAAGACATTACCGACGATTAAAATGTAGTACACGTAATATCACACTTGCCGAAAATATAAATAGTAAGCTATCGACAGATTTTGCTAATATACCATAGATGCTCTGCAAAGCGATTCAAGCGATTCAAGTGATACTAATAGCAATCTTGATCAAACAAATATTACACTAAGAAATGAACTATCACAACAATGTACTAATACTTCTGACAAAGAAAATGTACATGATCTTCATTACGACAATATTGATTTGAAGGATTTAGTGTGTCCGATTGCACTCACTTCTAATAACGAGGAAAATGCTGGCTATATAAGTTCGTTTGCTGATGCTTCATTAATTCGGAATGATTTAACAAATTGGGCAGCACAATTTCAAATATCATACGTAGCTATCACCGCATTAGTATCAATTTTAAGAAAACATGGCTTTGATAGCGATTTGCCGAAAAACTCTAAAGCATTAATGAAAACACCAAGACATACAAATATACGGAAAATTGCACCAGGCGAATACTTTCATAATGGCTTAAGATCAGGAATTATGGCATTTCTACAAAAAAGTCAAGATGACGTAGATTTAATTGAAGTGCAAATCAGCATAGATAGCTTACCAATTTCAAATTCTTTCACTAATCAATTGTGGCCTATTTTAGGTCGGTGGTACCCAGTCTTAGTGACATTTTTACGATTGGCTGTTATTTTGGTTCCAAGAAACCGTACAATTTTAACGAATTTTTGCGTGATTTTGTGGATGAAGCAAAAATTCTTATAACTGAAGGACTTGAATATAAAGGAAAACATATATCTGTAGCCATACATTCATTAATTGCTGATGCGCCTGCAAAATCTTTTGTAACTGCCACAAAAGGACATACAGGCTATTTTAGTTGTGTTAAATGTACAACTGAAGGTGAATATATCGATGGAAGAATGTGTTTCCCGGATATAAATTGTTGTAAACGGACAAATGAAAGCTTTCTTGAACAAAGACAAATAGAGCACCATACTGGAAAGAGTATTTTATTAGATATACCGAATTTCGGAATGATAACTCACATTCCGTTGGATTATATGCACTTCCCATATAACATTAGATATTCTATGAATATACATCTTACTTCCATAACATGAAAATAATATCTTGTATGTTGCATGTTCATACATTTCATATACATGATTTGGATAAACACTACATTATGTATTATGTATATTCATTGATGTATTTTATATGTACATACAGTTTATGTATGTACACGCACCGGCAGGAATGGTGTCTCGGTATGTATGTATGAACGGTCGATGTCATACGCACACACGCGAAGCGCGCACGTACGTGAGCCAAGAATTTATTCTTCATTAAATTTTATCTTTTTATATATAATTTAATTATTATTTAATTTAACAGAATGAATGCCGGCCTTTAGTGCACGCGATTAAGCCGCATTTCTTAAAGAAATGAAAAATATATCGATATCAATATTAAAGCGCACGAGACACGTATAGAAACAGCGCGGTGTCCCGCGCGGTATATAGCTGTCTCGCTCGCACTCTCTCGTTCGAGCGTCGAGCGAGAGAGACGGCTATCGGACACCTCTAACTCGGTATCACGTCTTATAGTGTTTTCTCTCTCGCTCTTATGTCGTGCGCGAAAGACGCAACATCGGAATGCCCCCCACTACTCTACCCCCACTTTCTCTCTCGCTGCCCAGCCCGCGTACATGCGCGCTTCGCTTGTGTGAGTGTGACGTCAGTGAGCGTCACACAAGCATACCGGGACACCATTCGTGCCGGTGCGTGTACATTGCATGTGAAATGTAGATAGATAGTTTTTATTTACTGTACTGTATGTAATATGTATATACATTGCTGTACATCATATATACATACGTTTTATAATCTCTAACTACATACATTTCATATACATAATTTAAATATACATTACAATATATAATAAGTATATTCAATGATGTATTTTATATATACATACAGTTTATGTATGTACACTGTATGTGAAATGTAGATAAGTACATACATTTCATATACATAATTTGGATATACATTACAATATATAAGATGTATATTTATTGATGTATTCCATATGTACATACAGTTCTTTGTTAATTTATGACCTTGCATGACCTCGAGTGACCTTTAATTATAGGTCATTGTACTCGTCTTGACAACCGCTATTATACTATAAATAAAAAAATCCAACATTCCGTTTAAAAAAATTCAGATGACCTTGAGATATGCTCTATACCTCCACTCACAAAAAAAACAATTCCACCATATTGTGTCCCCTTTGTAACCAAACAACTTTTGTTTGAACAATTTTTTTGTGTCTTTAATTTTCTATGAAATAATTAAGCGTATCCACTTAAATCAGACATACTGTATATACAAATTTGTTTCGAAATATTTGAAAACTTGCTGATTTTTCTTTAGATATCGTTCGCTTGCATGTCGCAACCAAGATTTTATTGGTTCAGCAATACATGGGTCTGTTGCTTTCGCAAATTGATTTCGTACAACACCTAAAACGAAAGTTTTATTTATATAATTATATACACATAAATTTAAATATAAAGTAGTAGGTATACAGAGCCGGTTCTAACCCAGGGGCTCCGAGGGGTGGTGAGGGGCGAGGGGGAACCGCGGCGGGGGGGGGGTGACGTCACGTGCGGGGGGGTGACGTCACGTGCGGGGGTGACGTCACGTGCGGGAGGTGACGTCACGCGGGGGATGATGACGTCACGTGCGGGGGTGACGTCACGTGTGGGGGAAGGGGGATCCGCGGCGCGAGCGATGGACGAGGGGGTCCGCGCGGGTAGGGGGGATCCGCGGAAAGAAGACGGTTGTGTGAAAAGGATAGCGTAAAGTGTGTGAAGAGGACAGTGCGACAAGGATGGCATCAACATGTGACAAGGATGACATCAACGTGTGACAAGGATGACGTCAACGTGGGACAAGGACGACGCATTGTAAGATGCTGCATAGGTGGGAGAAGGACGATGCAAAGGTAAGTGAGCAACGAGCATATGAAAGAGAGAGAATGATAATAGCGCGAGAACAACGCGTGCGAGAGAGAATGATAGCGCGAAGAGAACGTATACGAAAGAGAACTATAATATCGCGAGACTTAGAACGATAATAGCGCAAGACAACGCGTGCGAGAGAGAGCGAGAGAGCGCGAGAACAACGCGTGCGAGAGAGAACGAAGATATCGCTATACTTACAACTAGCGCAAGCGAGATAGAGACGCAAGGGATGGGAGCGCAAGGAGAGGCGTGTAAATAAATTTTTTTTTTTAAATTAAAATATAAAATTTATTTTAAAATGTGTGTGTGTAAATACATTTATGTGTGTGTGTGTGCGCGCTTAAAATTAAGAATAACAGTAATATAATAGTAATAAGAATAGTAATAATAGTAATATAATAATAAAATGAAAAAATAAAAATATATAAAAGATATAATGGGAGGGGGGTGCGCCGGGCTAGGGGGAGACCGCTCCTGGAACAGAAAAAAAAAATGATGTGTTAATAGAAGTATATTACGATAAGATTTATAAAAAACACTTACATCTATCTATCCATTCGTGTTCCTCCACTCCTCTTTCCTCCTCCTCCTCTTCCTCCTCTTCTCTTTCCCCATTCTCCTCTTCCTCCTCTTCTCTTTCCTCTTCCTCCTCTTGCTCCTCTTCTTCTATTGCCCAATCTTCTTGTATCCATTCCTCTTCTATTTCTTCATAGGGCTCTTCCCCGAAGAGCCGCCGCAGGTCAAAAATATCCTCAACCTGGCGACTCTCCGGGGTGTCGCCCCACATATAAGCGAAGTGGTTTCTCTTAGCCCGACGCACCGTCCGCACCCATTGCCGACGCTCAATATTAATGAATCCAGGAATCACCACTTCATCCTGGAACTACATAAAAAGTATAATTAATATAAATACACAATTTTAACAATTTTTATAAAATAATCATAATACATTCAATAAGAAGGTTAATTTTAACAACACTATACATAAGATGTCAAAAAATTTCCTCTTCCACTCAGGGTAGATGTTTGTGCGATCCATTATTTTTTTAACTTTTACACGTACTTCACGACTCGCGCACTTCTAAACTCTTTCTGACGAGGCAACGAGGTCTCGGCACGAGATTTTATAGTAGAGATGTGGCATTATCACCATATCAAACACGCGTTGTAAGACAAAAGTACGGTCCCATGAAACTCAGCGTGGTATATAATATAATATTAATATTATCATATCGCTACTTTGTGAGGAGACAGTCGTCTCAGTACGAAACTTTAGAATAGGGACGTATCATTATCGCTTTACCAAAAACGCGTCGTAAGACAAAAGTGCATGATATAATATAACATTATAATATAATGTGTCAACCCTGCTCGAACGGTCATCGAACGGAAACGAACGACTGTCGAACGCAAACGAACGCTCGTCGAACGGTCATTGAACGGAAACGAACGACTGTCGAACGCAAACGAACGCTCGTCGAACGGTCATCGAACGGTAATTGAACGGTCATCGAACGGAAACGAACGACCGTCGAACGGTCATCGAACGGTATTTGAACGGTCATCGAACGGAAATGAACGGTCATCAAACGCTCGTCGAACGGGAATGAACGGTCATCGAACGGAAATGAATGACCGTCGAACGGTTATCGAACGCAAACGAACGCTCATCGAACGGAAACGAATGCTCGTCGAACGGCTATCGAATGCAAAACTATATTCAATTATCAAATATTTAAATGTATTACAATGTATCACCATGTAGCATCGAAATACAATATCTGCGGCAGCTGTGTCACGTACGGAAACACGATACTGCGCACATACATAGATAGAGATGAGGAAAGAAAGGAGAGAATAAGAAAGACGATAAAAATATATTGCATCATCAATTTATTATAAATATGGATTCGATGAATCATGATGTTTCAACCACCAATTATAAATCTTAAATACATTTTCTAAAGCGCAATTTTTTACATGATTTTCACAACGTACAGTATTCTTAATATCTAACTTATTTAAAGAAGCTACATCCTCATAGTCTGCATCCAAAGTTTCGATAATCACATCGTTTCTCGCATCATTGTCCAGTATATCTGCTAACCATTGCCGTTTTTCGTGTCCTTTAACGTACACGAGAGGTGACGCATCATCATCCTCCCCCGTTGCACCCATCACCGCTGTCGTAATTAAACGTTTCGATTTCCAATATGAAACTTATCCATCATTCCACGATAATCCATGGTGATTTTTCATCAGCCATAAAACCTGACATCTCTCAGATTTTATGAGCATGTGCCATGGTTCGGAACATGTAAAAATGTAATGAGAAAGTATGGATCCCTTTCTCAGAACCGCAGCTTCCTTCACGACAAAATTTTTCCCAACGATAAATCCTTGTAGATCCACAAACGTTGGCGGAGCCATGATGACAAGATCCGATCGCAGACTGATGTCGATCGTCAAACATCTCAATCTTTTATATTTTTCATCATATGCAATGGAGGGGATATTTGCTGACTTATGTAATTTTGCGGACTACATTGGTCAATGGATTATATTCGACAACCCGATCGTGCAAGATCAGACAGTAGGCGGTGGTATTCGCCGGTATATTTTCCCTGCATTCAAACTCTATTCTCACGTCCACGGTAGCAGTTTTGACAGACTCGTTTTGTCGCGAGCAATCAATGACCGCGAGAGGACCGCAATGTAGAAACTTTGAAATGGTTAATAGCGTTGCATCATCATCGCATCCGTAATAAGATTTGCGAAAACGAGAGTACATGTTGAATAGGACGGCGAATCTATTTTTTTCAAAATCTAAATTTAAATCATCGTAGGGATAAAATTCCGAGTTTAAATAGAGTTTAAGGTTGGTCAATTTGCAGTCGTCGAACAATGTAACATCTTGTGGCACTGAATTCTTTTTACCAGTTTGCAGTGCAAAGATCACGTATCGTGGTTTCTCTAGCTGGGAGGCAGCTTTCACGGTCCACGAATGCTTAGTCGTGCTATGCAGCAGAGGAAATTCGTATAGATCCCAAGATCGGAAATTCATGTTCAAGTATCGTCCGCTTTCCAACATTCGCAACATCGACAATTTATTAATCTCGTTGAATATTACATGAGGCATACGCCACTGTATCTTGAGTAATTCAATCTCTGCTTCCGACGATGGGTATCCGAATAGACAATTATTATCGTTGCGCGAACGTATCAAAATCAATTCGTGACGAGCGTTAATCACAACGCGTTTATAATCTTCGCAAAATCCCAGCAACATGTTGAGCGGTACGCAATAGTTGAAATAATTTTTGTCACCGTTGTACGTCAAATCCCACGCAGCATTCTTCAAGTTTATACTTTTCTGGTGCGTTAGAGAGACATAATTTTTGAGCGTCGAAGTTATTCCAACATTTCTGTTGCGATCAATCTCTACTCCGTCGAGTTCGTATCGAAGCTCATCAAACATGAATGCGGCGCAATTGTTTCCCAATACAACCTTCATTTCGTCATTCGCTTTACGCACATTAAACCTTCCCTCGATGTAAAGAAAGCTTTCACACGGTAACGTGTACAAATCCTGATGTTGTATAGATATTCGTATCTCATCGCTATCCAAGCGTTGTATTTGCGTACGGATTGTACGTATGAGTCTCAATCTTGACGATGCGATCGTCAAAGACTGGCTCACCTCCGATATTCAAAATATCAATCATTCTTTTCGTACAATGAATCCCAATGATTTCAAAAATTCACTATTCAACGCGTTCAGCTTCTTCTTAACGGCTATCTTATTATTGTCACCCGATACTGCAATAGTATTGTCCCTCGTAAAAGTATTGTCTCTCGCGTGCTCCGTTTCGTTCAGCACGAGCATACTATGTTTGTCGCCGCCGTATATGCAATCTTACGGTAATTTCCTCTCCTCCAAAATCGAGCAATCGACCTCTTTGATCCACAATACGTATCGTTAAATCCGTAATGCTCCGTACGATGATCGGCAGATAAATGATCTGTGCCGGCGTTTCCGATATCTTATATCCTGGTGGTACGCTCGGTGAAAATTCATGTATCGTGTGTACGCGCATGCCATTGCTGTACGCACCAGTAGTCACGTTACATTCTATACGAATAATATTTACGTTTATAATATTAACCGGTTCGTCCGATTCATACCACTTGCGAGGTTGCAATATACGATTCGACGAGAATCCAAGCAAGGATCCTACATTGTCGGGTTTGGTAAAGTTTATTCTGTAGGCGCATCTGATTTCGCTCTTTAGCGTGCTATGATTGGCGCGGAGCGCTATTGGATATTCCTCATCATAATCGTTTTCAATATCTCTGGAAAGGTGTTCATCTTGCAAAATTGCGCGTTTGAGATAGTCATTTATAGCATGTAATTCGTACGATCCTTCGGGAATCGTAATTTCTTTGTTGTCTTTGCTAAAGTAAAATTTATTATTCGAAAAATTTACGTTCGGAATCGTATGATAAGTTTCGAAATCCGTTAATCCGAGCTCGTAATCGGCATCGGTCAAATCTATAGCGGGAAAATAGTTTACAGCGAGAACGCTGCTTCTGCCAGTCAACGTAAGTGTCAGTGACATGTCGAACGAATACTGAGTCGTGACGATGGATTATTAGGCTTTAAATTGATCGTCAACTGTTTGAAGAAATTTTAAACACAACTGTCCACAGATGCTCTGATTGTAACTTTGGTAAGATGCGTAATTGTATTCAATTTTCACTCGTCCGAAATATCGCACAAGTTCCTTAGGTGGTCGAAGATTTCCAAAACTGTCGAAATATACGACACGATCTTCCCTCTGTGCGTACGCTACCCAATGAGTACCGGGGCCATCAACGTCATCCAAATTGACAATACCGCTCTCGTTTCGTCGTACACCGCTTATTGGTAAATTATTGCGCATGAAAACACCTCTAAAGAACGGTATGTGCATACGTTTCGCCAATTGTTCCAATTGCACGTTAGTTGTCGCACCCGTAGGCATTTTCAATGTTTTTTCGACGTTTTTTTTTTCTCTTAGACTTTGTTGAGAATCCCTGTCCACGCTTGTACGGAGCGAGATAAAGTCCGCGACCTTCCATAGCGCGATTGTGACGCTGCAACTCTTCCAGCTGACATTGCGCCGCCTTGCTATCGTTTACCGCCTTTGCGATTCCCGCTGCACCGCCGGCCAAAGAACCGACAACTCCCAACAACGGCAAAAGTGGTAAAATACCACCGCGTTTCGCTACTGGAAGTATTCGTTTTTTCCTCCTCTTTGTCGTCGATGGCTTTTTCATCCCCATGCCGAGTTTTGTCTTTGTCTTCATTGCCGCCCAAACAGTCGTAGCGGCTGCTCTTTCGCCAAGAGTCGAATCCCTCGCGGTAATGCGTTCTCGCGCTCTTGCAGCTAGTATGCGATCCGCGACGTGTCGTTGACCGAGGTCGTTGCTTCGCGAGTAAGCAATGTCGTGCTCGCGACAAGCGGCGTCCAATGGATTGATGCCTCGATCGCCTCTAGCCAATCGTTTCTCTAATCGAGTTCCCGGGCCACAAAACTGATAACCGGGAATATGTAATTCGATGGGAAGCGCGTTTATCGCACGATTTAAGAGATCGCTACCTCTTACGATTCTCGCTGACATTCGTAGCAATCTTTTATTAACGGTGGCGGACCGTCGATATGTGTTCGCTGCCACGGCTGATTGTAATGTCGCATGCACGAACGATATTGTCGAACCTCCGAATCAGCCTTTATGTATTCTGGAAGCTTGTTCCACAATCGTTCCACGTAATCACCAAAATTTTGTAGTAAAACAATCTTTGGGATATACTGCAGTTGTTCAGCGGTAAGCCAGAGAATGTCTCTGTTATCCGACAGAAGGAGAAACATTTTTGATACTGAGCGGTTTCGAGTTGAGACACCTCTATAAATAGGTCTCCCCCTCGTGATCATTCGCAAAATTGATTCGAAAGAGAAAACATGCGGTTCGTGCGACAAGCGCGGATAATCAAAGTATCAAATTTCGACGATAGACTAATATCGGAGAAAAAAGTACGCAAGCATGGAAACATGCTACCGACTACTATACGCGGTATCATTTACGGCCCTTCAAACTGCGGTAAGACAGACGTGTTGATTAGTTTGATAGAAATTCCGTACGGTGTACGTTTCGAGAACGCGTATGTATACTAGAAATCGCTTCAACAACCGAAATATAGATACTTGGAAAATTTATTAGCACCTATAGACGAAATTGGATATTTCACATTCTCTAATAACAGCGATGTCATTCCACCGAGCGAAGCGCTTCCGAATTTCATCTTTATCTTTGATGACGTGGCATGTGACAAGCAAGATACGATAAGAGAGTACTTTGCAATGGGTCGACACTCGAGCGTCGACTGTTTCTATCTTTGTCAAACGTACGCCAAGATACATAAGCATCTTATACGCGACAATGCGAATCTTTTGATTTTATTTAAACAAGACGGCACAAATTTGAAACATGTGTACAACGATCATGTAAATACCGACATGTCTTACGACGATTTCCGCGCATTGTGTCAGAAATGTTGGCAACGCAAATATGGCTTCGTAGTCATTGATAAAGCCTGCACGTTGATCAATGGACGATATAGAAGAGGATTTAACGATTTCGCGATACCGTAAAGCGATCAGTCGTCATCGACACATCGATCGAGCATCATGAACGGTGATCGTGAAAAGATTGCGAGAGAGATTGCAAAAATGAGCGAATCAATTCGCAAAAAATATCGCGCCTTGAAAACTGGTAAAATGGAGGAAGACGTTGCATTGGAAAGACAATTTAAGCCAATTACCGAACCTTTAAAACAGCTTGTCGAAAATACTGTGGAATCTGATGCGCCGAAAATTGAACCATTGAGTTTGACGTTTGGAGAGAAGTACGAGGAAAAAATAAAAGAGTCAAAGCAAAGAATAAAGCGAGCACAGATAAATATGCCGATAAACGATTCGCCGATATATTCGACACCGAATCGATCAAAACGAAGGAAACAATTTTCTAATATGGCTACTGTTTCTACTCCGATAAAAGTACAACCGCGTCAAACAATGCCGTCCGTCGAAGAAATTTACGAGACCACGCCTGATTCGTTTGTAACATCGATCCGACACGAATTAGAAACGTCCGAAGGTCAGAAAACGTTCCGAGATCATTTTGGTCCACTAGCGCAAAAATATACACGAGCTATCATGAGTGTTGATAAAAATAAGAGTATGGATTACGTCTACGTGTTAAATTTACCAGTGAAGGGATGATGCTCGGTGATAAACGTTTCGATGTGGACATGGAAGATAATATAATTATCGATGGAATAAAATATACGGGAACCGAAGGTATCTACGATTTGATTTTTAGAAAATTTCCCAATCATAAAAAATACACTCAAGACGATTTGTATAAATATCAAAGTATATTAAAAGCAACAAATGCGCATAAACGTGACAACAAAGTTAATAATCCTATTAAAAGTAACAAAGGATACAAGTACAAATATATAATTGCACCATTATTCCCCGATAGAAAGGTGGGAAGAGGTATAGATGCGCCGCGCACCATGACGCTAAGCGACAACATGATCGATTACGTGCATTGGAACGATCCCAACAAATTGGTAGATCGTTTGCGATTGCTGGACGCCTCGCGTCGAGCCGGCAACAATGCTCACGACAATGAAATCTTGTCAATTATCGAAGAACTTCGCGAGGCTGACATTATTATAAATTAAACTGTGCGTCAACGATACGTGTCATTTGATCAAAGTTCTCGGTACCGAAATGTCGATTAATAAATTTGGATTATCGCTCGGAACGTCGAATAATTTGTACTATCAATAGAATGGATTATTGAGAAACTACGTTCGCGATAACGCTCTCTGCCAGACTACTACCGGCTTTGACGCAAGGTCGCGCAAGATTCAACGTGTAGCGCAACCGGAAACTGATACTGACGCCGTCAACAAACGATACGTGGATAAACTTTTGAGAGATCGACAGGGAGAAATTGAGCAAAAAATTATCGCGCTCGAAACAAACGTGCAGGCGCTACGAATAATGATGGACGAGATAAAGAATGTGCTGAGATATGCAACATCTGACTCGACACAGTAAACGAGACATACTAATATCGCAATATTAATTATGCCTCGATCAAACGTGCGAAAGAAGAAAAATACCTCCGAAAAGCGACAACTAGTCGAGGAACTACATGCTCCGGCGAGAAGAAATTTTCCACGAAGACGCGTCATTGTACGCGGATACGACGATCTGTGGCGGGCGGACGTGGTCGACATGCGTTCATACTCTCGACTCAACAAGGGTCATAAATATATACTCACAGTTATCGATGTGTTGAGCAAGAATGCGTGGGCCATACCGCTCAAGAGTAAGAGCGGAAACGAAATGTCCGAAACGATCGCAAAGATTATTGAAGACGATAAAAGGTGTCCGAAAAATTTTCAAACCGACAGAGGAAAAGAATTTTACAATGCGAGTGTGCAGAAACTCATGAAGAAACACAACATTAATCATTACTCGACATATTCCGTTATGAAAGCCTCGATCGTGGAACGATTCAACCGTACTTTGAAAAACAATATGTGGAAAATGTTTACGCTCAACGGAAATTACAAATGGATCGACGAGCTATCTCGACTCGTTGCAGAGTACAATACGCGATAACATCGCACCATCGGTATGAGACCTGCCGACGTCACTCCAGCGATCGCTGAAAGACTTTTGAATATGGTGTATAACAACGTAAAAATTGCGGCTCCGACAAAATTTAAAGTAGGCGATTCTGTACGCGTGAGTAAATACAAGACCATCTTTGAAAAAGGTTTCACACCTAATTGGACGACCGAAGTTTTTAAGATTGTCGAGGTGCAGAAAACTAATCCCGCGACATTTATACTCGAAGATTCGCGTGGAGATCCCGTCGCTGGAGGATTCTACGAATACGAACTACAACGCGTCGCTAATCCCGACGTATGTCTCGTGGAAAAAATTTTGCGGAAAAAGGGTGATGACATATACGTGAAATGGTTGGGAATGGATAAATCATACAACTCTTGGATACATAAAAATAATGTATTATAAATATTTATTAAAATATATAAAATATGTGTATAAAAAATATAAAATTTATTAATATATAAAAATATATAAAATGTATAAAATATAAAAATATATACATGGTTATGTACAAAATATACAATTAATAATAAACAAAATATACATTTATTTACAATGGTATTCTATAATGTCCCCACGGTAACGTATCGGTGGTTTCGGGTACGATATACCGTTTATCGTCGTACGGACTCAGAGCAACTTTCGTCTCGCAGATCGTGTATACTTGATGTAATTTAGTTCGTATACACGACTGCTGACGCGTCATTTCAATTTCTTCGTTTAAACACCGCGTGTAATCGTCAAACGTTATCGTTCTCGCGACAACGTTACTCTTGACACCTTTAACTTTCTTTGTGTCCTTTTTCCCATTCAATCGTAACGCGTACATCTTTGCTCTGAGCCCGACGAATTCGGTCATTATGGTACCGTTGTTTTCCTCCTTCATTAGACCCGGTACCTTTTTATTTACAAGCGGTATACCGTACACATTATCCATCGCATAATCGCTCGTGTCGAATCTGATGATATCACACTTCATATTCTCATACACATCCGCGCATTCAATGTAATATATGAGACTATCCGTATCGGTGTACATTACCCGGCATTTGTCGCGATACATTGGCGTCATATACTCGTGATGAAACTCGTACAAACATGTCTTGGATATGTCGAGTATGGACATACCCACGTAAATCGGTTTGTAGAATTTCACCTCGAGTTTGTGCAATTCTACAGCGATTAAGTTTTCTGAAAAAATGCTTCTGCTGTGGAAATTTGGTTTCGCGATCATCGCCTCTGCGCCGTACCGACCATCCCACTTTGTTAATAATTTAACATCGACACGATTGCGCACATTTTCCATCGTTTTACCAAACACCGCATTATTCATTAATTTATATAAATTTTTTTCGAAATTATTTTTAGCCAATGTTCTAAAATGTGTATTTAATTCTATGTAATTTCGAAGCCACGGAGATTGTGAAAACTGTAAAATTCGATGTATTTTTGTAACGCGAAGACCGTGACGCGTACACTGCTGCAGGTTGCGATAGTGTATCACGTAACGCTTCTTATCGTATAGCGTTGCAAGCAGTTTGAATTCCCGCTTGCCAGGTGGTTTGTCGCGTATCGGGCAAAACGGTAGGTCAGTGTGCGCATCGTGAAGATGTTGCGGGTACTCGAGGTCCACTTCGAGGACATAGCCTGTAGGCGAATCTAGCGCGATGGATGATACGTTAAAATTGGACACGTCATCGACCCATTGAAAATCGGCATAGGGCAACGGTTGACACATTGCCCATCCGTACAAATTATTTACATCAAAGTACATCAGGTACGATGATGGTTTTGATGGATCGTAAGACTCCATGTACTTGTTATTAGCGCGAGCGTATCTACCCGAACATTGACTCAGACCGCCGCGTATACCACGTTCGATGAACATAACCATGTCGATGTCAGTAAGCAACTCGAACGTAATCTTTGTATGCTTCAACATGGCATCCCACGTGTATCCGGGGAGAGTATAGTAATACGCGGTGTCGAGTCCGTAACTTTCGATACTTTTATCTCGAAAGTTTTCAAAAATGTCGGCTAATAACAAGACATCAATTTTAAGATATAAATCGCTATATTCACCTAGCGTCCGAATGGAGAATCGCGTCCAGATGTTCTCGGCGTGCGCGTAATCGGTCTCGGATACTGTGTCACCGGTCAAGGAACTGTAAAATGATTCGCGCGGCGGTAAACACGTATCTTGCAACTTGTCAACAGAGTCGATGTATTCGTACGGAAATACACCTTTTCGCGTTAACAAATAGAAATTTTCTGTTGATAAATTTTGAAATTCTGATTTTAAAATTTTGAGTTTGTCTTTGTCCAAAAATGATGCCAATTTATCGAGACTCGATGCGAGAAATTTGTATGAATCGATGAAACGTAATTTTACATGATTTTTTGATTCTTCTTCCAAACAAACATTTTTAGTAAACGAAATATATTTCTCTTTAGTTATTGGTAATAAATCGATTCTCCCTTCGAATGCTATTTCCTCGATAATGAAATGTGAATCGTAACCGGATAAATTGTGAAAGACTATGGGAATGCAAAAAGATTCCTTATAATTTAAATTGCAATTTGAGTGTGCTGGACCTCTGTACCGCCCGGTCAGATGGCAATGATCGCGAACGCGTGTATCGTCTTCCGCAAACGGTTTTTCGCATATATGACATTGAGTGGCGCTATGGAATTTCTCCCACTCTTCGGACGTCAAATTTACCATGGGGACATTTGTTTTTAAAATATTTTTTACACGTAACGCTAAATTTTTAAGATCTTCAACAAACCCTGCTATACAATCGGCGCTACGACGCGAATGGTACGCCGATAAAGATTCGTCGAACGAACAATGTACATAATAGGCTAAACTAAATACCCGATGGTGTTGATATGCGTTTTTCTCTTCTTCCGTCTTGGCCAGAACGCATTCCAAGTCGGCGTACACGACGAATGGAAGCCGCTCCTTCCGATTAAAGTTGTTGAACGATAACCACTTGTCCTTATCGCTCGGCAATCGGACAGCGCAATCGTTCATCTTTCCGCAGTCGACCGTATGCGACTGCAACTTGGTGTCCGAATTAAAATAATGCATGCATCTGTAAAAGAAAAATTTTTTAAAGATTTATATAACAAAGTGTATAACCTATAATTATTCAAATAATATAAATTAAACTTACCGATCGCAGATATATTTCTTGTGATCCTTTTTGCTCAGTTGCGAGCTCACGAGCCGGGATAAATTCTTAATCCACACAAAATGTCCGACGCTGTTGTCGTCTTCAATGTACAGCAAGTTGATATGCTTATCCCGCTTCTGCTCTGTAAGACGCATCGGGACAATGCTGTTCTTGTCTTCGATGCTGTAGACGTTGATCGAAATGTTATTAACATGTTCAAAATTTTTTATTTGGTTTACAGTCACTGGAAACTCAATGTCCCGGAGATTCAGCACTGTCGTGTAATGCGGGTATGATGATTCCCGTTCCGCCTTTCTTTCGGCGGGGTATAGTGCGGCGACCACTGCCCACGCGAAACACGCATTGTCTCTGGATTGTACGTTAATCACTGCTCTTTTCAACATAATCTCCCGCGGTAATTTGATGTGACATCCCGCACGCATAGGATTATACTTATTTATATTTACAGTTAAATTTAGTATTCGCGACAAAGCCCACCCGCTATCGCGTTCCTGAAATTCTTCCAGAGACGCTAGGGTGGGTTCGATAACGCGCCGTTCGTACCACTCGCGTAAATCGGATGTGCGAAAGAGTTCATAGTTTCTCGTATTGATACTTTTGTTGGCGCGTTTATCCCCAGCCACGAATTCGCCGTTAAATATTGTGTTCACTTTCACACAATTGTGTCTTTTTATAACGTTCTTCACATGTTCTATCACAATGTCTTTGGCGTCATCGAGAAATTGGCGAGGTTCGATGTGGTTATAATTTATCACCGCACCAGTCGATACGCGACTCTCGAACGCCGTATCAATCTCACGCCACACAAGTCTATTTTGATGCGTGCTGCATCCGGCACTCGCGTGTACGAAACGTCCACGCACCGAATTTTTCAACCCTTCGAGGCGCGCGATCCGAGCAATCAGCGATTGTCGATTTCCGATCGATAATCGCGGTCGCTTGATTCGACTTTGCTCTTCCAACGACTCGATGTATTGGTCGCATCGTTGCTCCCACACAATGTAGTCTTCCAGCGAATCAATCAATGTGGATTGCTCTCGCAAATTTTGTTCCTCCATATTGTAACACACACTTGCGAAATGCGCTTCCTAATGATAGTTCTGGATGTACTTTAGCAAAAATACTGGCGGGGTGTGCCTCTTGATCATGATTTATATACTGTCTCGTGCATATCATCGAACATTCTAGAATGATTTCATCTTAAAAAATTCCCCGGAATAGCGTGTGCAATTTAACCTTGATAATTTTACGTTTTGTCACGTACATTTGAAAAATCTGACGTGGTTGCATCAGGAGCAGCCGTACATCGGCGCTCGATTTTAGCACATTCAGCTAAATCTTTGTCTAGGGGTGATGTGCGTTTTAACCTTGACGGTTAATCTTTGTTCCGATTCGCATCTTAACCTTGAAAATTTCACGTTTTGTCACGTACATTTGAAAAATCTGACGTGATTGCATCAGGAGCAGCCGTAAATCGACGCTCGATTTTAGCGCATTCAGCTAAATCTTTGTCTAGGGGTGATGTGCGTTTTAACCTTGGCGGTTATTTTTTTCATGTTTTGTCACGTACATTTGAAAAATCTGACGTGATTGCATTAGGAGCAGCCGTACATTGGCGCTCGATTTTAGCACATTCAGCTAAATCTTTGTTCCGATGCGCAATTTAACCTTGATAATTTCGCGTTTTGTCACGTACATTTGAAAAATCTAACGTGATTGTATCAGGAGCAGCCGTACATCGGCGCTCGATTTTAGTGAATTCAGCTAATTTTTTGTTCTGGGGATGATGTCATCGCAGCCATACATCTGCGCGACAAAATTTTAGAGGAAATTAAAATGATGCGTTGGCAATAATCCCCTCTACATTGCAATTTGCGATACTATTTGAATTGATATTAATTCTAATACGATCAGTATTACATCAATCACTCGTGTGAAAGGTTCGCTGAAGAAATCAACATGAATTTTTACGTTCGGATTCGAAACGGTGAAACTCCACCGTGTAAGAAGCAAAAATGCGACACGTAAGTTTCGATCGTTTAAAAATTTTATTTATTAATTTTTTTTAAATATTGATCTAATTATTTATATTTTTATAGCATTCAGCCTCATCGTGCGACTTGCATACTTGGAAGAAGATACGCTCTAACCCCAACGTCGTACAAGTATTTGGACATTGGAATAAGCGTGGGAGCTGTATCGTACGTGGAACTGATTCTCGGCGATAATCGAGGCAATCAAATAGTATTGCCTTTTTCAACGTGGAATTTGTTGATGCAGAAGCAAGCAGACGTTGAACAATTTCTACAATCGACTGCTCTCCCATTAAGGATTGGAGATTTATCGATCGAAGTGTATCAATCGAAAATTGTAAAACTCACATTATGCGAAAATTCTTTGTACATGAAACCACAAACATTATTATATTTATTTAATTTTGAAAATTGTATCGATCATATGCACAATTGGTTATGCGAGAATACGTATCTCGTGAATGAAAAATTTAAACAATTTGAAACTGTATTACAACGTAACAATATTACTACTGTATGCGATGCTGTAAAAACGATACGCGATAGTGATGTCTTTAACAGCGAATCATTAATCGATTGTGAATTATTAACATGCGCTGTAAATGATATTCTTTACGATGCTTGCAATAAATAATTATTTTTATTCCATCTGTGATTTTAATTCTTTCCTTCCATATGAATAAGAATAGTTATACTTTTCTCAACACGCTCCGCTAAAGATGTAGAGAAATGCTGAGATAGATGAGACGTGATGCTCTAGTTGGAATGAGACAAAAGATATTAAAAGATATATAATGAAGAGGAGTCTGCGACATTAGAATATTATTTCTTTCGTTGTTCTGTGCTTGTCACAAAGTTGTGGAGAGTGTGCGAGGAAGAAAAGTGAGCTGTTTATTTACAATAATTAGGAAAAGAAGAGACAAAATTATGTGTATTCCTAAACCATACAAACCGAGGTCCATCCTCGCTTTCACTCCGATCTCCCGAGAATACATATTACAAAATGTTTCTGGACCGAGTCCTATCTACGTCGAAACCGACACTACTGCAAGGATTGTCGGTACGAATTTTATCGAAATTATGCATTACAGCATAATTATTTCCACGGCTTCTTCGAGGGACCGTTTACACCGTTTAGATGCTGTCACTGTGGCACGGAAGTGACGGTGACAAGACCTGTCCTAGACTGTAAGGATTGTTACCAGGAATACTGTCATACGTTCCGTACCCTCAAGAAGCAAGGATATGATGTGGATAATATGTCTGTCATAGTATATAATACTGACCGTATGGAAATATGGAAGATACATTTTTTACCGTCTGAACCTCCTAGTATAGAAGAGCAACGAGAGGAGTTGCTGGAACCTTATTATATGCTGCCTACTCAGAGCGAGAATTCGGCGACGCGTAACGAACTCTTCTTTCAAGAAACATAAATTGTAAGTAACTTTCAATTTATATTACATGAAAAGTATCTTACAATAAATTATTAAAAACTAATGAAATGTCTCTTTTTCTGTTGCAGGAGCGGTCTCCCCCTAGCCCGGCGCACCCCCCTCCCATTATATCTTTTATATATTTTTATTTTTTCATTTTATTATTATATTACTATTATTACTATTCTTATTACTATTATATTACTGTTATTCTTAATTTTAAGCGCACACACACACACACACACACACACATAAATGTATTTACACACACACACTTTAAAATAAATTTTTATATTTTAATTAAAATTTTTCGCTACCGCCGCAGTACAATATAGCTTACCATCTAGAGTGAGATCAGACTTTGGATATGAAAACCTATTTGTTGCAATGATTATGAATGCTATTCGTGGACTAAACAGAGGAAGTCATCTGGCAGGTCGTTCGGTGCATAATCAACGTATAGAAAGATTATGGGTAGACGTATTTAAAGAAGTGATCGATTTTTTTATAATGAATTTACTGCATTGGAAGAAGATAGATTATTAGATATTAATAACGAAAAACATATATTTGCATTACAACAAGTTTATCTGACATATATAAATGAAAAATTGGACAATTTTACACAAGCGTGGAATTTTCATAAGTTGAGAACAGAACGAAATAGAACTCCTAGACAACTTTGGTTGTCTGGCATGCTAAAAAATGCCAATAGTGAACATATCGCTACCCGTGAAATTTTTCAGGACCAACCTCCCTTATACAATAGAATTATTGATGCGTTTGGAATAAACGATTTAGACATTGCGATTATTGCTCACAATGAAGAAAACCATTCCAACTTAACTGTTCAATTAGAACTTAACGAAGATCGAATGAATTATATAGTCGGTGTGTTAAATGATACTACAGATTATAAGTCAAAGTATTTACAAATAGTAACATATTTAAATAATTTAAATGAATTAAATTATTAAATATAAAGTACTTTTATCCAAATATATAAGTAAATAATATATTACAGTATATAAGGGAGTATATGTAATATATCAGTTTTTAAGTAAAAAAATTAATGTTTATTACAAATATTTTATTACAAATATGATTATAATATGAACTTAAGATACAGTATTGAGATTACAATAAAAACTTATTATAGACTCTTATACTACAACTTATTATAAACTCAATATAAACGAGAATATATATTATAAAGGATATATATGTATATATATATTATAAAAGAAATTATATATAAACTTAACATGTATGTATTAAGAGATTATAATATATAAACTAGTTATAAATGATATTTTTGAAAGATCATCTCAAATAGTTTATATAAGTTTTTAAAAATAAAATTCAAGTATTGTATTCAAAGTTTGAATATTATTCAACTCTTCTGAAATAGTTTTTAGAATAGTTATAACTTTATCTGAATTAGAAACTTGTTGTTCAAAACAGAAAATCCACTTTAGAATGAATTAAATTTATAAAAAATTTTTCACAAAATAATAGGATTCTATCTTTAGAAACTTATATAAACTTATAAAATAAAAAGTGATTTGTTCAAACAAAAATAAATAGAAATTTGAACAATGTTCTTTCCGTTATTGAGAGAAAAATTTAAAGGTCCATATTCTCAATTCATTTTTATCGATAAATGTGCTTTTAAGGATATAGTTTATATATGCTTAAGCACATAGTTATCATATGCTTAAAAGCGCCTCTATCGATAAAAGCAAATTGAGAATATTGGCCTTAGAATCTATCTGACTGATTGAAAATGAAGAATTTTTCGCAGCTACACAAATAATTTTCTAAAATAGAGCAACTTGAGAATTCGTATTGTGATTGGTGATGATACAGAAAATTAATATAAAGTATATTTGTGAAAATTTGTGAATATTCTCTAATATATAAGAGTAGTGATACTAGGAGAGTTCTAACCCAGGGGCTCCGAGGAGGGGTGAGGGGCGAGGGGGAACCGCGGCGGGGGGTGACGTCACGCGGGGAATGACGTCACGCGGGGGGGGGTGTCGTCACGCGGAGGGTGACGTCACGCGGGGGGGGGGGTGACGTCGCGCGGAGGGGGGCACGTCACGCGGGGGATGACGTCACGTGCGGCGGATGACGTCACGTGCGGGGGGGTGACGTCACGCGGGGGAGTGACGTCACGCGGGGGGCATCACGTGCGGGGAAGGGGGATCCGCGGCGCGAGCGATGGACGAGGGGGTCCGCGCGGGTAGGGGGGGATCCGCGGCGCGAGCGATGGATGAGGGGTTCCGCGCGTGTAGGGAGGATCCACGGCGCGACCGATGGACGAGGGGGTCCGCGAGGAGAAGGGGGATCCGCGGAAAGAAGACGGTGGTGTGAGAAGAATAGCGCTACGTGTGGGAAATGATAACGCTAAGTGTATGTGAAGAGGACAGTGTGACAAGGATGGCATCAATATGTGACAAGGATGACATCAACGTGTGACAAGGATGGCGTCAACGTGGGACAAGGACGACGCATTGTAAGATGCTGCATAAGTGGGAGAAGGACGACGCAAAGGTAAGTGAGTGAGTGAGTGATAGCGACGAGCATATGAATGAGAGAGAACGATAATATCGCGAACAACGCGTACGAAAGAGAACGATATTGCAAGAATAACGCGTGCGAGAGAGAATCATAGCGCAAGACAACGCGCACGAAAGAGAGAACGATATCGCTATACTTACAACTAGCGCAAGAGAGAGAACGATAGCGCGTACGAAAGAGAGAACGATAATAGCGCGAGAACAACGCGTACGAGAGAGAACGATATCGCTATACTTACAACTAGCACGAGAGAGACGCAAGGGATGGGAACGCAAGGAGAGGCGAGTAAATAATCACATTCTTTTTTTCAATCAAAATTTATTTTAAAATGTGTGTAATACAATTGTGTGTGTGTGTGTGTGTGTGTGTCTAATAAAATAATATTTAATAATATTTAATAATAATATAATAATAATATAAGAAAAAGTATATAATAAGAAAATAAAAATATAATAATCGAACGACTGTCGAACGACTGTCGAACGGAAACGAACACTCGTCGAACGGAAATGAACGGTCATCGAACGGCTATCGAACGGTAATTGAACGGCTATCGAACGGTAATTGAACGCCCATCGAACGGAAACGAACGCCCGTTGAACGGTCATCGAACGGTAATTGAACGGTCATCGAACGGAAACGAACGATCGTCGAACGGAAACAAACGATCGTCGAACGGAAACGAACGCCCGTTGAACGGTCATCGAACGGAAACGAACGACTGTCGAACGGCTATCGAACGGTAATTGAACGCCCGTCGAACGGAAAC
Organism: Camponotus vicinus; assembly: GCF_025532165.1. Lineage (NCBI taxonomy): Eukaryota > Metazoa > Arthropoda > Insecta > Hymenoptera > Formicidae > Camponotus > Camponotus vicinus. Next base: position 10,114,273 of record NW_028141949.1, on the reverse strand, counting down.
GAACGCCTGTTGAACGGTCATCGAACGGTAATTGAACGGTCATCGAACGGAAATGAACGGTCATCGAACGCCCGTCGAACAGAAACGAACGCTCGTTGAACGGTCATCGAACGGTAATTGAACGGTCATCGAACGGAAATGAACGGTCATCGAACGGAATTGAACGGTAATAGAACGGAATTGAACGGTAATTGAACGCAAAACTATATTCAATTATTAAACAAATATTTAAATGTTTTATTATGTACCACAATGTAGTATCGAAATACAATATCTGTGGCAGCTGTGTCACGTACGGTAACACGATACTGCGCACATACATAGATAAGGAAAAGGAAAGAATGGAGAGAATAAGAAAGACGATAAAAATATATCGCATCAATTTATTATAAATATGGATTCGAAGAATCATGGTGTTTCAACCACCAATTATAAATCTTAAATACATTTTGTAAAGCGCAATTTTTAACATGATTTTCACAACGCATAGTATTCTTAACATCTAACTTATTTAAAGAAGCTACATCCTCATAGTCTACATCCAAAGTTTCGATAATCACATCGTTTCTCGCATCATTGTCCAGTATATCGGCTAACCATTGCCGTTTTTCGTGCCCTTTAACGTACACGAGAGGTGACGCATCATCCCCCCCCGTTGTGCCCATCATCGCCGTTGTAATTAAACGTTTCGACTTCCAATATGAAACGTGTCCATCATTCCACGATAATCCATGGTGATTTTTCATCAGCCATAAAACCTGACATCTCTCAGATTTTGTGAGCATGTGCCATGGTTCGGGACATGTAAAAATGTAATGAGAAAGTACGGATCCCTTTCTCAGAACCGCAGCTTCCTTCACGACAAAATTTTTGCCAACGATAAATCCTTGTAGATCCACAAACGTTGGCACAGCCATGATGACAAGATCCGATCGCAGACTGATGTCGATCGTCAAACATCTCAATCTTTTATATTTTTTCATATGCAATGGAGGGGATATTTGCTGACTTATGTAATTTTGCGGACTACATTGGTCAATGGATTATATTCGACAACCCGATCATGCAAGATGAGACAATAGGCGGTAGTATTCGCCGGTATATTTTCCCTGCATTCAAACTCTATTCTCACGTCCACGGTAGCAGTTTTGACAGACTCGGTTTGTCGCGAGCAATCAATGACCGCGAGAGGACCGCAATGTAGAAACTTTGAAATAGTTAATAGCGTGGTGCTGTTATCGCATCCGTAATAAGATTTGTGAAAACGACAGTACATATCGAATAGGACGGCGAATCTATTTTTTTCAAAATCTAAATTTAAATCATCGTAGGGATAAAATTCCGAGTTTAAATAGAGTTTAACGTTGGTCAATTTGCAGTCATCGAATAATGTAACATCTTGTGACACTGAATTCTTTTTACCCGTTTGCAGTGGAAAGATCACGTATCGTGGTTTCTCTAGCTGGGAGGCGGCTTTCACGGTCCACGAATGCTTAGTCGTGCTATGCAGCAGAGGAAATTCGTATAGATCCCAAGATCGGAAACTCATGTTCAAGTATCGTCCGCTTTCCAACATTCGCAACATCGACAATTTATTAATCTCATTCAATATTACATGAGGCATACGCCACTGTATCTTGAGTAATTCAATCTCAGCTTCCGACGATGGATGTCCGAATAGACAATTATTATCGTTGCGCGAACGTATCAGAATCAATTCGTGACGAGCGTTAATCACAACGCGTTTATAATCTTCGCAAAATCCCAGCAACATGTTGAGCGGTACGCAATAGTTGAAATAATTTTTGTCACCGTTGTAGGTCAAATCCCACGCAGCGTTCTTCAAGTTTATACTTTTCTGGTGCGTTAGAGAGACATAATTTTTGAACGTTGAAGTTATTCCAACATTTCTATTGCGATCAATCTCTACTCCATCGAGTTCATATCGAAGCTCATCAAACATGAATGCGGCGCAATTGTTTCCCAATACAACCTTCATTTCGTCATTCGCTTTACGCACATTAAACCTTCCCTCGATGTAAAGAAAGTCACACGGTAACGTGTACAAATCCTGACGTTGTATAGGTATTCGTATCTCATCGCTGTATCCAAGCGTCGTATTGACGTACGGATTGTATGTATGAGTCTCAATCTTGACGATGCGATCGTCAAAGACTGGCTCACCTGCGATATTCAAAATATCAATCATTCTTTTCGCACGATGAATCCCAATGATTTTAAAAATTCACGATTCAACGCGCTCAGCTTCTTCTTAACGGCTATCTTATTATTGTCACCCGATACCGCAATAGTATTGTCCCTCGTAAAAGTATTGTCTCTCGCGTGCTCCATTTCGTTCAGCACGAGCATACTATGTTTGTCGCCGCCGTATATGCAATCTTACGGTAATTTCCTCTCCTCGAAAATCGAGCAATCGGCCTCTTTGATCCACAATACGTATCGTTAAATCCGTAATGCTCCGTACGATGATCGGCAGATAAATGATCTGTGCCGGCGTTTCCGATATCTTATATCCTGGCGGTACGCTCGGTGAAAATTCATGTATCGTGTGTACGCGCATGCCATTGCTGTACGCACCAGTAGTCACGTTACATTCTATACGAAAAATATTTACGTTTATAATATTAACTGGTTCGTCCGATTCGTACCACTTGCGAGGTTGCAATATACGATTCGACGAGAATCCAAGCAAGGATCCTACATTGTCGGGTTTGGTAAAGTTTATTCTGTAGGCGCATTTGATTTCGCTCTTTAGCGTGCTATGATTGGCGCAGAGCGCTATTGGATATTCCTCATCATAATCGTTTTCAACATCTCTGGAAAGGTGTTCATCTTGCAAAATTGCGCGTTTGAGATAGTCGTTTATAACGTGCAATTCGTAGGATCCTTCGGGAATCGTAATTTCCTTGTCGTCGTTGCCAAAGTAAAATTTATTATTCGAAAAATTTACATTCGGAATCGTATGATAAGTTTCAAAATCAGTTAATCCGAGATCGTAATCGGCATCGGTCAAATCTATAGCGGGAAAATAGCTTACAGCGAGAACGCTGCTTCTACCAGTCAACATAAGTGTCAGTGACATGTCGAACGAATACTGAGTCGTGACGATGGATTGTTAGGCTTTAAATTGATCGTCAACTGTTTGAAGAAATTTTAAACACAACTGTCCACAGATGCTCTGATTGTAACTTTGATAAGATGCGTAATTGTATTCAATTTTCATTCGTCCGAAATATCGCACAAGTTCCTTGGGTGGTCGAAGATTTCCAAAACTGTCGAAATATACGACACGATCTCCCCTCTTTGCGTACGCTATCCAATGAGTACCGGGACCATCAACGTCATCCAAATTGACGATACCGCTCTCATTTCGTCGTACACCGCTTATCGGTAAATTATTGCGCATGAAAACACCTCTAAAGAAAGATATGTGCATACGTTTCGCCAATTGTTCCAATTGCACGTTAGTTGTCGCACCCGTAGGCATTTTTAATGTTTTTTCGACGTTTTTTTTTTCTCTTAGACTTTGTTGAGAATCCCTGTCCACGCTTGTACGGAGCGAGATAAAGTCCGCGACCTTCCATAGCGCGATTGTGACGCTGCAACTCTTACAGCTGACGTTGCGCCGCCTTGCTATCGTTTACAGCCTTTGCGATTCCCGTCGCACCACCGGCCAAAGAACTGACAACCCAACAACGGTAAAAGTGGTAAAATACCACCGCGTTTCGCTACTGGAAGTATTCGTTTTTTCCTCCTTTTTGTCGTCGATGGCTTTTTCATCCCCATGCCGAGTTTTGTCTTTGCCTTCATTGCCGCCCAAACAGTCGTAGCGGCTGCTTTTTCGCTAAGAGTCGAATCCCTCGCGGTAATGCGTTCTCGCGCTTTTGCAGCTAGTATGCGATCCGCGACGTGTCGTTGACCGAGGTCGTTGCTTCGCGAGTAAGCAATGTCGTGCTCGCGACAAGCGGCGTCCAATGGATTGATGCCTCGATCACCTCTAGCCAATCGTTTCTCTAATCGAGTTCCCGGGCCGCAAAACTGATAACCGGGAATATGTAATTCGATGGGAAGCGCGTTTATCGCACGATTTAAGAGACCGCTACCTTTTACGATTCTCGCTGACATTCGTAGCAATCTTTTATTAACGGTGGCGGACCGTCGATATGTGTTCGCTGCCACGGCTGATTGTAATGTCGCATGCACGAACGATCTTGTCGAACCTCCGAATCAGCCTTTATATATTCTGGAAGCTTGTCCCACAATCGTTCCACGTCACCAAAATTTTGCAGTAAAACAATCTTTGGGATATACTGCAGTTGTTCGGCGGTAAGCCGGAAAATGTCTCTTTCATCCGACAGAAGGAGAAACATTTTGATACTGAACAGTTTCGAGTTGAGACACCTCTATAAATAGGTCTCCCCCCTCGTGATCATTCGCAAAATTGATTCGAAAGAGAAAACATGCGGTTCGTGCGACAAGCGCGGATAATCAAAGTATCAAATTTCGACGATAGACTAATATCGGAGAAAAAAGTACGCAAGCATGGAAACATGCTACCGACTACTATACGCAGTATCGTTTGCGGCCCTTCAAACTGTGGTAAGACAAACGTGTTGATTAGTTTGATGAAAGTCCGTACGGTGTACGTTTTGAGAACGTGTACGTATACTCGAAATCGCTTCAACAACCGAAATATAGATACTTGGAAAATTTATTAGCACCTATAGACGAAATTGGTTATTTTACATTCTCTAATAACAGCGATGTCATTCCACCGAGCGAGGCGCTTCCGAATTCCATCTTTATCTTTGATGACGTGGCATGTGACAAGCAAGATATGATAAGAGAGTACTTTGCAATGGGTCGACACTCGAGCGTCGACTGTTTCTATCTTTGTCAAACGTACGCCAAGATACCTAAGCATCTTATACGCGACAATGCGAATCTTTTGATTTTATTTAAACAAGACGGCACAAACTTGAAACATGTGTACAACGATCATGTAAATACCGACATGTCTTACGACGATTTCCGCGCATTGTGTCAGAAATGTTGGCAACGCAAATATGGCTTCGTAGTCATTGATAAAGACAGCATGTTGATCAATGGACGATATAGAAGAAGATTTAATGATTTCGCGATACCGTAAAGCGATCAGTCGTCATCGACACATCGATCGAGCATCATGAACGGTGATCGTGAAAAGATTGCGAGAGAGATTGCAAAAACGAACGAATCAATTCGCAAAAAATATCGTGCTTTGAAAACTGGTAAAATGGAGGAAGACGTTGCATTAGAAAGGCAATTTAAGCCAATTACCGAACCTTTAAAACAGCTTGTCGAAAATACTGTGGAATCTGATGCGCCGAAAATCGAGCCATTGAGTTTGACGTTCGGAGAGAAGCACGAGGAAAAAATAAAAGGGTCAAAGCATGGAATAAAGCGAGCACGGATAAATATGCCGATAAACGATTCGCCGATATATTCGACACCGAATCGATCAAAACGAAGGAAACAATTTTCTAATATGGCTACTGTTTCTACTCCGATAAAAGTACAACCGCGTCAAACAATGCCATCCCCGTTCGTCGAAGAAATTTACGAGATCACGCCCGATTCGTTTGTAACATCGGTCCGACACGAATTAGAAACGTCCGAAAATCAGAAAATGTTCCGAGATCATTTTGGTCCACTAGCGCAAAAATATATAGGAGCTATCATGAGTGTTGATAAAAATAAGAGTATGGATTACGTCTACGGTGTTAAATTTACCAGCAAAGGAATGATGCTCGGTGATAAACGTTTCGATGTGCACATGGAAGATAATATAATTATCGATGGAATAAAATATACGGGAACCGAAGGTATCTACGATTTGATTTTTAGAAAATTTCCCAATCATAAAAAATACACTCAAGACGATTTGTATAAATATCAAAGTATATTAAAAGCAACAAATGCGCATAAACGTGACAACAAAGTTAATAATCCTATTAAAAGTAATAAAGGATACAAGTACAAATATATAATTGCACCATTATTCCCCGATAGAAAGGTGGGAAGAGGTATAGACTCATCGCGAACCATGACGCTAAGCGACAACATGATCGATTACGTGCATTGGAACGATCCCATCGAATTGGTAGATCGTTTGCGATTGCTGGACGCCTCGCGTCGAGCCGGCAACAATGCTCACGACAATGAAATCTTGTCAATTATCGAAGAACTTCGCGAGGCCGACATTATTATAAATTAAACTATGCGTCGACGATACGTGTCATTCGGTCAATGTTCTCGGTACCGAAATGTCGATTAATAAATTTGGATTATCGCTCGGAACGTCGAATAATTTGTACTATCAATGGAATGGATTATTGAGAAATTACGTTCGCGATAACGCTCTCTGCCAGACTACTACAGGCTTTGATGCAAGGTCGCGCAAGATTCAACGCGTAGCGCAACCGGAAGCTGATACTGACGCCGTCAACAAACGATACGTGGATAAACTTTTGAGAGATCGACAGGGAGAAATTGAGCAAAAAATTATCGCGCTCGAAACAAACGTGCAGGCGCTACAAATAATGATGGACGAGATAAAGAATGTGCTGAGATATGCAACATCTGACTCGACACAGTAAACGAGACATACTAATATTGCAATAGTAATTATGCCTCGATCAAACGTGCGAAAGAAGAAAAACACCTCCGAAAAGCGGCAACTAGTCGAGGAATTACATGCTCCGGCGAGAAGAAATTTTCCACGAAGACGCGTCATTGTACGCGGATACGACGATCTGTGGCAGGCGGACGTGGTCGACATGCGTTCGTACTCTCGACTCAACAAGGGTCATAAATATATACTCACAGTTATCGATGTGTTGAGCAAGTATGCGTGGGCCGTACCGCTCAAGAGTAAGAGCGGAAACGAAATATCCGAAACGATCGCAAAGATTATTGGAGATGATAAAAGGTGTCCGAAAAATTTTCAAACCGACAGAGGAAAAGAATTTTACAACGCGAGTGTGCAGAAACTCATGAAGAAACACAACATTAATCATTACTCGACATATTCCGTTATGAAAGCCTCGGTCGTGGAACGATTCAATCGTACTTTGAAAAACAATATGTGGAAAATGTTTACGCTCAACGGAAATTACAAATGGATCGACGAGTTATCTCGACTCGTTGCAGAGTACAATACGCGAAAACATCGCACCATCGGTATGAGACCTGCCGACGTCACTCCAGCGATCGCCGAAAAACTTTTAAATACGGTGTATAGCAACGTAAAAATTGCGGCTCCGACAAAATTTAAAGTAGGCGATTCTGTACGCGTGAGCAAATACAAGACCATCTTTGAAAAAGGTTTCACGCCTAATTGGACGACCGAAGTTTTAAGATTGTCGAGGTGCAGAAAACTAATCCCGCGACATTCATACTCGAAGATTCGCGTGGAGATCCCGTCGCTGGAGGATTCTACGAATACGAACTACAATGCGTCGCTAATCCCGACGTATATCTCGTGGAAAAAATTTTGCGGGAAAAGGGTGATGACGTATACGTGAAATGGTTGGGAATGGATAAATCATACAACTCTTGGATACATAAAAATAATGTATTATAAATATTTATTAAAATATATAAAATATGTGTATAAAAAATATAAAATTTATTAAAATATAGAAATATATAAAATGTATAAAATATAAAAATATATACATGGTTATGTACAAAATATACAATTAATAATAAACAAAATATACATTTATTTACAATGGTATTCTATAATGTCCCCGCGGTAACGTATCGGTGGTTTCGGGTACGATATACCGCTTATCGTCGTACGGACTCAGAGCAATTTTCGACTCGCAGATCGTGTATACTTGATGTAATTTAGATCGTATACACGACTGCTGACGCGTCATTTCAATTTCTTCGTTTAAACACCGCGTGTAATCGTCAAACGTTATCGTTCTCGCGACAACGTTACTCTTGACACCTTTAACTTTCTTCGTATCCTTTTTCCCATTCACTCGTAACGCGTACATCTTTGCTCTGAGCCCGACGAATTCGGTCATTATGGCACCGTTGTTTTCGTCCTTCATTAGACCCGGTACATTTTTATTTACAAGCGGTATTCCGTACACATTATCCACCGCATAATCACTCGTGTCGAATCTGATGATATCACACTTCATATTCTCATACACATCCGCGCACTCAATGTGATATATGAGACTATCCGTATCGGTATACATTACCCGGCATTTGTCGCGATACATTGGCGTCATATACTCGTGATGAAACTCGTACAAACATGTCTTGGATATGTCGAGTATGGACATACCCACGTAAATCGGTTTGTAGAATTTCACCTCGAATTTACGCAATTCCACAGCGATTAAGTTTTCTGAAAAAACGCTTCTGCTGTGGAAATTTGGTTTCGCGATCATCGCCTCTGCGCCGTACCGACCATCCCACTTTGTTAATAATTTAACATCGATACGATTGCGCACATTTTCCATCGTTTTACCAAACACCGCATTATTCATTAATTTATATAAATTTTTTTCGAAATCATTTTTAGCCAATGTTCTAAAATGTGTATTTAATTCTATGTAATTTCGAAGTCAGGGAGATTGTGAAAACTGTAAAATTCGATGTATTTTTGTAACGCGAAGACCGTGACGCGTACACTGCTGCAGGTTGCGATAGTGTATCACTTAACGCTTCTTATCGTATAGCGTTGCAAGCAGTTTGAATTCCCGCTTGCCAGGTGATTTGTCGCGTGTCAGGCAAAACGGTAGGTCAGTGTGCGCATCGTGAAGATGTTGCGGGTACTCGAGGTCCACTTCGAGGACATAGCCTGTAGGCGAATCTAGCGCGATGTATGATACGTCAAAATTGGACACGTCATCGACCCATTGAAAATCGGCATAGGGCAACGGTTGACACATTGCCCATCCGTACAAATTATTTACATCAAAGTACATCAGGTACGATGATGGTTTCGATGGATCGTACGACTCCATGTACTTGTTATTAGCGCGAGCGTATCTACCCGAACATTGACTCAGACCGCCGCGTATACCACGTTTGATGAACATAACCATGTCGATGTCAGTAAGCAACTCGAACGTAATTTTCGTATGCTTGAACATGGCGTCCCACGTGTATCCGGGGAGAGTATAGTAATACGCGGGGTCGAGTCCGTAACTTTCGATACATTTATCTCGAAAGTTTTCGAAAATATCGGCTAATAACAAGACATCAATTTTAAGATATAAATCGCTATATTCGCCTAGCGTCCGAATGGAGAATCGCGTCCAGATGTTCTCGGCGTGCGCGTAATCGCTCTCGGATACAGTTTCGCCGGTCAAGGAACTGTAAAACGATTTGCGCGGTGGTAAACATGTATCTTGCAACTTGTCAACGGAATCGATGTATTCGTACGGAAATACACCTTTTCGCGTTAACAAATTGAAATGTTCGGTTGATAAATTTTGAAATTCTGATTTTAAAATTTTGAGTTTGTCTTTGTCCAAAAATGATGCCAATTTATCGAGACTCGATGCGAGAAATTTGAATGAATCGATGTAACGTAATTTTACATGATTTTTTGATTCTTCATCCATACAAACATTTTTAGTAAACGAAACATATTTCTCTTTAGTTATCGGAAGTAACTCGATTTTCCCTTCGAACGATGTGGCTATTTCCTCGATAATAAAGTGCGAATCGTAACCGGATAAATTATGAAAAACTATGGGAATACAAAAAGATTCTTTATAATTTAAATTACAATTTGAGTGTGCTGGACCTCTGTACCGCCCGGTCAGATGGCAATGATCGCGAACGCGTGTATCGTCTTGCATGAACGGTTTTTCGCATATATGACATTGAGTGGCTCTATGGAATTTCTCCCACTCTTCGGACGTCAAATTTACCATGGGGACATTTATTTTTAAAATATTTTTTACACGTAACGCTAAATTTTTGAGGTCTTCGGCGAACCATGCTATACAATCGGCGCTACGACGCTAATGGTACGCTGATAACGATTCATCGTACGAACAATGTACATAATAGGCTATACTAAATACTTGGTGATGTTGACGCAAATTTCGCTGTTCTTCATCCATCTTGGCCAGAACGCATTCCAGGTCGGCGTAGACCACAAATGGAAGCCGCTCCTTCCGATTAAAATTGTTGAACGATAGCCACTTGTCCTTATCGCTCGGCAATCGGACAGCGCAATCGTTCATCTTTCCGCAGTCGACCGTATGCGACTGCAACTTGGCGTCTGAATTAAAATAATGCAGGCATCTGTAAAAGAAAAATTTTTTAAAGATTTATATAACAAAGTGTATAACCTATAATTATTCAAATAATATAAATTAAACTTACCGATCGCAGATATATCTTTGACCGTTGTGTTTGCTCAGTTGTGAGCTCACGAGCCGGGATAAATTTTTAATCCATGCAAAATGTCCGACGCTGTTGTCGTCTTCAATGTACAGCAAGTTGATATGCTTATCCCTCTTCTGCTGCGAAAGACGCATCGGGACAATGCTGTTCTTGTCTTCGATGTTGTACACATTTATAGAAATGTCATTGGCAAGTTCAAAATTTTTTATTTGGTTCACTGTCACTGGAAACTCAATGTTCTGGAGATTCAGCACTGTCGTGTAATGCGGGTACGATGATTCCCGTTCCGCCTTTCTTTCGGCGGGGTATAGGGCGGCGACCACTGCCCACGCGAAACATGCATTGTCTCTGGATTGTATATTAATCACCGCTCTTTTCATCATAATGTTCCGCGGTAATTTGATGTGACATCCCGCACGCATAGGATTATACTTATTTATATTTACAGTTAAATTTAGTATTGGCGACAAAGCCCACCCGCTGTCGCGTTCCTGAAATTCTTCCAGCGACGCTAGGGTGGGTTCGATAACGCGCCGTTCGTACCACTCGCGTAAATCGGATGTGCGAAAGAGTTCATAGTTTCTCGTATTGATACTTTTGTTGGCGCGTTTATCCCCAGCCACGAATTCACCGTTAAATATAGTGTTCACTTTCATACAATTGTGTCTTTTTATAACGTTCTTCACATGTTCTACCACAATGTCTTTGGCGTCATCGAGAAATTGGCGAGGTTCGATGTGATTATAGTTTATCACCGCACCAGTCGATACGCGACTCTCGAACGCCGTATCAATCTCGCCCCACACAAGTCCATTTTGACGCGCGCTACATCCGGCACCCGCGTGTATGAAACGTCCACGTACCGAATTTTTCAACCCTTCGAGGCGCGCGATCCGAGCAATCAGCGATTGTCGATTTCCGATCGATAATCGCGGTCGCTTGATGCGACTTTGCTCTTCCAACAACTCGATGTATTGGTCGCATCGTTGCTCCCACACAATGTAGTCTTCCAGCGAATCAATCAATGTGGATTGCTCTCGCAAATTTTGTTCCTCCATATTGTAACACACACTTGCGAAATGCGCTTCCTAATGATAGTTCTGGATGTACTTTAGCAAAAATACTGGCGGGGTGTGCCTCTTTATCACGATTTATATACTGTCTCGTGCATATCATCGAACATTCTAGAATGATTTCATCTTAAAAAATTCCCCGGAATAGCGTCTGCAATTTAACCTTGATAATTTCGCGTTTTGTCACGTACATTTGAAAAATCTAACGTGATTGCATCAGGAGCTGCCGTACATCGGCGCTCGATTTTAGCGAATTCAGCTAAATCTTTGTCTAGGGGTGATGTGCGTTTTAACCTTGACGGTTAATCTTTGTTCCGATGCGCATCTTAACCTTGAAAATTTCGCGTTTTGTCACGTACATTTGAAAAATCTAACGTGATTGCATCAGGAGCAGCCGTAAATCGGCGCTCGATTTTAGCACATCCAGCTAAATCTTTGTCTAGGGGTGATACACATTTTAACCTTGACGGTTATTTTTTTTCGCGTTTTGTCACGTACATTTGAAAAATCTGACGTGATTGCATCAGGAGCAGCCGTAAATCGGCGCTCGATTTTAGCGAATTCAGCTAAATCTTTGTTCTGGATGATGTCATCGCAGCCGTACATCGGCGCGACAAAATTTTAGAGGAAATTAAAATGTCGTGTCAGCAATAATCCCCTCTACATTGCAATTTGCGATACTATTTGAATTGATATTAATTCTAATACGATCAGTATTGCATCAATCACGCGTGTGAAAGGTTCGCTGAAGAAATCAACATGAATTTTTACGTTGCGATTCGAAACGGTGAAACTCCACCGTGTAAGAAGCAAAAATGTAACACGTAAGTTTCGATCGTTTAAAAATTTTATTTATTAATTTTTTTTAAATATTGATCTAATTTATATATTTTTATAGCATTCAGCCTCGTCGTGCGTCTCGCATACTTGGAAGAAGATACGCTCTAACCCCAATGTCGTACAAGTATTTGGACATTGGAATAAGCGTTGGAGCTGTATCGTACGTGGAACTGATTCTCGGCGATAATCGAGGCAATCAAATAGTGTTACCTTTTTCAACGTGGAATTTGTTGATGCAGAAGCAAGCAGACATTGAACAATTTCTACAATCGACTGCTCTCCTATTAAGGATTGGAGATTTATCGATCGAAATGTATCAATCGAAAATTGTAAAACTCACATTATGTGACAATTCTTTGTACATGAAACCACCGACATTATTACATTTATTTAATTTTGAAAATTGTATCGATCATATGCACAATTGGTTATGTGAGAATACGTATCTCGTGAATGAAAAATTTAAACAATTTGAAACTGTATTACAACGTAACAATATTACTACTGTATGCGATGCTGTAAAAACGATACGCGATAGTGATGTCTTTAACAGCGAATTATTAACATGCGCTGTAAATAATATTCTTTACGATGCGTGCAATAAATAATTATTTTTATTCCATCTGTGATTTTAATTCTTTCCTTCCATACGAATAAGAATAGTTATACTTTTCTCAACACGCTCCGTTAAAGATGTAGAGAAATGCTGAGGTAGATGAGACGTGATGCTCTAGTTGAAATGAAACAAAGGATATTAAACGTTATATAATGAAGAGGAGCCTGCGACATTAGAATATTATTTCTTTCGTTAGTCTTTGCGTTTCGTTAGTCTTGTGTTACGTTAGTGCAATGGCTGAAGACGACGTTATTGTCATCGATGACGATACGGATGATGATGATTATTGGATGGAAAGAGAGAGAGAAATGGATGAGATGGAGAGAGAGAGAGAGAGAGAGAGGAGGGAGAAATGGAGTAGGAATCATCCGATGGGAAACCTGATTTCCGTTTTCGGACTAGTGATGATGAAGAATTACTTCAATATGAGCGGGAACAACTTTCAAAGAAGAATCTGGAAACTTCAATCGTTCAGTTTATAAGACATCAAGAGCTCGGCTTGGAAAAACCTCGCACAAATTCGTTGAGGACATTTCTTCTAGCTCGAGAAATATGTGCGCGAGATTTTGCAAAATATCATGGATGTAAATGTTTCAATATAGAACCTAATCATTCTAACGTAAATTGTATTGGAAATAAACTGCGTGAAAATCTCGAATTAATAGAAGATTTTGAAAAATTGGAAGAAGATGATCATGAGAATATACTACGGCGGAAATTGGAAACGTTGAAGGTAAAATATTTTTGTCGATGTATAATAAATTTAAAACACTTAAAATTAATATGTTTGATTTTAGAGTTTACGTGATGATATGAATGGTCGACGAAAGGATAAACAGATATGTGAATCCAAATCTGCATTAAAATATAAATTGTGTGTATTGTATAACGGTGAATGGAAAATGCCATGGAAAGTATTGTAAGTAACTTTCAATTTATAATACATCAAAAGTTCTAAAATAAATTATTAAAAAACTATTCAAATGTATTTTTCTGTTCCAGGAGCGGCCCCCTTCAGCCCGGCACATCGACCTCTTAGCCTTCTAGGAGCGACCTCCCTTTTAGCCCGGCGCATCACCCCCCCCCTATATATATCTTTTTTATATTTTAAATTTTTATTTTATTATTTTTATTATTATATTTTTTAAATTCTATATCTATCCTTTATTATTATATATTACATATTAAGCACACACACACACACACACACACACACACACACACACACACACACAATTGTATTACACACATTTTAAAATAAATTTTGATTGAAAAAAAGAATGTGATTATTTACTCGCCTCTCCTTGCGTTCCCATCCCTTGCGTCTCTCTTGTGCTAGTTGTAAGTATAGCGATATCGTTCTCTCTCGTACGCGTTGTTCTCGCGCTATTATCGTTCTCTCTTTCGTACGCGCTATCGTTCTCTCTCTTGCGCTAGTTGTAAGTATAGCGATATCGTTCTCTCTTTCGTGCGCGTTGTCTTGCGCTATGATTCCCTCTCGCACGCGTTGTTCTCGCGCTATTATCGTTCAAGTCTCGCGATATTATAGTTCTCTCTCGCACGCGTTATTCTTGCAATATCGTTCTCTTTCGTACGCGTTGTTCGCGATATTATCGTTCTCTCTCATTCATATGCTCGTCGCTATCACTCACTCACTCACTTACCTTTGCGTCGTCCTTCTCCTACCTATGCAGCATCTTACAATGCGTCGTCCTTGTCCCACGTTGACGCCATCCTTGTCACACATTGATGTCATCCTTGTCACATATTGATGCCATCCTTGTCACACTGTCCTCTTCACACACACACTTAGCGCTATCCTTTTCCCACACGTAGCGCTATTCTTCTCACACCACCGTCTTCTTTCCGCGGATCCCCCTTCTCCTCGCGGACCCCCTCGTCCATCGGTCGCGCCGCGGATCCCCCCTACCCGCGCGGAACCCCTCATCCATCGCTCGCGCCGCGGATCCCCCCCTACCCGCGCGGACCCCCTCATCCATCGCTCGCGCCGCGGATCCCCCTTCCCCGCACGTGACGTCACCTACCGCACGTGATGCCCCCCCCGCGTAACGTCACCCCCCCGCACGTGACGTCATCCACCGCACGTGACGTCATCCCCCGCGCGACGTCACCCCCCTCGCGCGACGTCATCCCCCGCGTGTCGCCCCCCCCCCCGCGTGACGTCATCCCCCGCGTGGCGTCACCCCCCCCCCGCGTGACGTCATCCCCGCGTGACGTCACCCCTCCCCGGCGTGACGTCACCCCCCGCCGCGGTTCCCCCTCGCCCCTCACCCCCCCCCCCTCGGAGCCCCTGGGTTAGAACTCTCCTAGTATCACTACTTATAAGCATATTTTTATATATTTTTTAATTTTAATTTCTTGCGTCAACAGAATACATTTTGCTTATTATTATAACTTTGGTATATTTATACTTTTTGTATATTTATAAAAATAAACTTTTTAAAACTATTTTGTATTATATATATGTATTGTAATAATTTTTTGTATATATTAAAATATATATTAAAATATTATAAATATACTTATATAAAAATGAAACATATTAAAAACTATAATTATAAAAATATACTTTTGTAATATACTTTTATAAATAAGCATACTGAAAAGAATTTTCATCTTCTAAGATTGAATCAAAATGAATTTTCAATTCTTGATAGGAAGAATAAGTTATTGGCAATTCTAGGGTATTCGAACATGTATGGGCTACAGGATAACCCGAAATTTTAAAACTCAGTTATTTTATCAGGCAAGTCTAGTGATGCAGTTACAAAGAGTAACAGTTTTAAAAGATTTTCGTGTGTCAAATTTTTTATATATGTTTTGAAAAAGTAGAAAACTCGAGTTTGAATATTATTCAACTCTTCTGGATCAGTCTTTAGAACAGTTACAACTTTACTAGGATTAGCAACTTGTTGTTCAAATAGAAAATTTACTTTAGAATCAGTCAAATCTGTATAAAAGTTTTCACAAAATAACGGGATTCCATCTTTAATTTTTTAAATAAAAGTATGACTTTCTATGCATAAAACGTTTTCTGCTATAATATTAAGCTGATCTTTTATTTCTGATTTTTTTGGATTTTCTAGAAGTCCATAAGTTGCAAAAAGGTCTAATAACATGTCTTTTTCAGAATCGTTTAATTCTTCAAAAAAATTCTTTGCTTTGTATATTAATCTTTGTTCTACTGGTGTTAAGAAGTAAAAAAGATCTTCCAATAACATTTCTTGATTTATTTCTTTATTGGGAATATAAATTTACCATGCGACACTAGTGGACGAAACGCAAACTAAAAAATATGGCCGTCGCAAAGGGCGATTTAATATTGTTTAGATACGGCAATCAATGTGTTTTTATGAAATAAAAGTGAATAATACATTGAGAAGTATTTATTATAAAATAAACAAAAAAATGGAGTTTTCACCTAATCATAGAAAAAAAAGCAGTTCAGGTAGGTGCTGCGTCAGTGGATGTACGTCAAACAAGAATGTCAATCTGAATTTGAGTTTCCATACTGTGCCAAAAGCAAATAGTGCCAAAATTGCTAGAATAAATCTTTTTGAAAAGAGAGAACTGGTTGACAAAAGAAGTGAATGGTTAAGAAGTTTAAAAGTTGCAGATGAAGATAAAGAATTATTAGTATGTTCGTTGCATTTTAACAAAGATGATTATTACTTAACAGGTAAGTTTTTTATACAATGTAGTTATTAAAGATTTTTTATATATATGTTAGAAACAGTATTTTTTTAAGATTAATTTATGCTTATTAATTGTATAGATTATCATTCAAAAAGACGTATCCTTCGAAAAGAAGCAGTGCCTATGTTGATTAATTTGGAAAGTAAACGAGTTGCTAATAAGCAGAGAGAAAAGAGAAGGGTAAATATTAAATATCCAATAAATTGCAAATTTAGATATGTGATATATTGTTTATTTATTTATGAATTTTGTTTATTTTGGTTATAGGTGCAAAGACAGCTAAAGAAAGAAATTGAAAAAGAAGAAAAAATAGAAGATAAAAATAATGCAAGTAATGAACCTATTCCAAGTGCTATGGAAATGGAAAATGACCAGTTCAAAAAAGAAGAACCAGAATATCACGATTTGGATTGTGAATTTAATTCAAAAAGTATAGAATGCAAACCTGAAGCATTAATTGTTGATGATGAGGTTGAGCAAGACAATATAGCAAGTAATTCTAATATAAAAGAGAAAAATAAAAGTGATGAGAAGTTGATTCAGGATAAAAGTGTTCAAGTTACAAGTGGTGATTTTAAAGTTTCATTTTGTTCATTTATAAAAACTGATCAAGATTTGATAACTATGTGCAACATAAGGAATTTTAAAATTTTAGATGAATTGACAAGTTTAGTTGATGAAGCGTATCCTCCAAGTAGAAAGACTTTATTAAATACTCGTGAAAAGATTATATTGACAACTGCAAAGTTAAAGTTAGACATTGCTTTTAGTGCATTAGCTATTTTATTCAATCAAGTTTCTGAAGTTACCATTCGCAATGTATTTTATGATACAGTAAAAAAATTGGCTTCTGTTTTACAATCTGTTGTTACAAGAGTAACAAAAGAAGAGATTGAATGCAATATGCCAAAATGTTTCAAAAATTTTGAAGCGACAACATCTGTATTGGACTGTACTGAAATAAAAATTCAAAAACCAAAATGTTTGAAGTGTCGCATAAAACTATACTCACATTATAAAGGTGACTTAACTGTAAAATTCATGACAGAAGTAACACCAGCAGGCATTATTGTTTTTGTTAGTGAATCATTTGGTGGAAGAGCATCTGATAAATGTATCTTTAATTACAGTGGAATATTGCAAAATTTGGAAAGTACAAGAGATGCTATTATGGTTGATAAGGGTTTTTTGATTAATGAAGAGTGTTTACAAAAGAGAATAAAGTTAATTAGACCACCTTTTTTAAAAAACAAGCAACAGTTATCAGAAGAAGAAGCACTTCTAAACAGAGAGATAGCCAGCGCAAGAGTGCACATAGAAAGAATGAATCAGCGTATCAAGCAGTTTCAACTTTTAAATAACAAACTTCCTTGGTATTTCATTAATTATATTGATGATATTTTTCTTATTTGTTGTGGACTAGCTAATTTGGGTACTCCAATTCTTAGCGATGACAAATTTTAGAAAATAGAAAAACATATTTATTAACAACACTTAAACTTTTACAAAGGTAAACAGCTAATAAAACTCATGTCTCTTATCACTTTTAAAAAATTTTATCACTTTTCGTTCAATAGTCTTATCACCTTTAAAAACTATAAAACTCTTGATTTTAAACAAATTTCATGTAACATATTTTTAAAATAAATATTTTTAAGAGTATGTAATAAATTATTTACATAAATATCATCAAAATTTACTGTCAATATTTTTATGGAATGGGAAATATTTGAATAAATTACAAAATCACACTGCTTTAAATTTAGTAGGCCCATTCCAAATTGGATTTGGGCATAATATTTTTTTTTTTTTTTTTTTATTTCATTTTTTTCCAAATGCAAAAACTTGCATTTCTTTAACAAAGTATCACTTTCTGTATTTTCAAGTTGATAAAGACACTTTATTTCTAATAGTCTAAACAAAGTTGACTCTTTTATTACTATACCATCTGGCGAAAAAGCCATCCATGATTCGCTTTCACAAACAATCAATCCGCAGTCTTGAATGTATAAATTTGTTTCTTTGGCATATACTTCTTTAGCTACTCCTTCGAATGTATTTCCATGCATTGTGTATTTATTTTTAAATTCTTTTGGCCAAAAATATTTTAAGGCCTTATCTGACCAGTTACATTTACTATATGTAAATAAACTATAACACCTATAATTAAAATAAACATTTTATTATGCAACATTATTTAATATTGCTTGTAAAGTTACAACTGAAAATTAATTAAATACTTTTAAATTACCTGCTTCCTGTAATTCTATATTGCCTCTCTTTTTTCCAATATGATTTATATCTTCTAGTTTTTAAAGCTGTTTGCAATACATTATCACACTTCACAGCAGCGTTATAAGTTTTCTCACAGCAATCATTCAAAGCGAATGTAGTTGTTTGTAATAATAAAATAACTTCTGAATTCGAAGCATTAGTGATAGCTAATTGTGTGAAATCGCAATTTATATTCTGAAAACTTTTTGAAACTCCGCTTTTCTTTACATTTTTATAATTTACATTTTTACATCGCCCATTATGAATCTCAAGTAAAGGAAGTCTTTGTTCTTGTCTGAACACATTCTTATTGCGATTTCTGTAAATTTAAATATAAGAGAGATATTAATGTAATTAGAAATTAGTTAAAAAAAATATATAATTTATTAAGAAAGTAAAGTATGTAATTTTTATTTATACCTATGCTTTGATATAGCAGATTCATTATCACAGTTGATTAACCTATTTCTAAATTCAATTAGCTTTACTTCTGACAATGTCGGAAGTCTTTGCTGCTGTACACAACAAAATGTTTTTATTGGTTTGGCATCAAATTGTTCCAGAACAGGTTGTTTGAAATTTTTCCATACACATTTTTGATCGGTGCATGATACTAATTCTAACTTATTGAGATCAACTCTGTATAAAAATTAATATTTAAAAAATTTTGCATTATATAATTTTATTTGGTAATTTAAAAAAACATACCTATTGCAATATAACAAAACAGCTACTATATGTTTGCAGCTATGACTCGTCCCAGCTTTGCAGGAGCAAATCATTTCCTCAATGCTCACTGTATTTTCACAATTATTATTTTTATTAATTTCTATTGACAATACTCCTTTTATAGTATGTGGATCTGATGAAAGTGAACTCGTTTGAAGACACAAGGAAAATAAATAAATTTTTTCATGACTTTTTACCGTTGCACCGCACATGATAATTAGGCCAGAATTTATTACATTCTGGCCTTCAATCATATTTCTTGAAGAGGGTGTAGCATTAGTATAGCTACACAAAGTATCTAAACGCAATGACATTTGCGTTTTTTTAACAATTTTTAAAACAGAATTTGCATTTATTCTTAAATGTCAAATCGCCCTTTGCGACAGCCATATTTGTTATGCGACACGAGCGCCTCCCTACCCGCGGTGGTAATTTTTTTTCTCAATCTAGCGAACCTAGTTTCAAGTATATGGATTTACATATATTCGTTGGGATTGATTTCGTTAAAACAATGGTATGAGCTAAAATTCTACCAATGATTGGAAAGTTTTCATCTAAACCTTTCTTTATTTTTGATAACGATAAGAAAGGAACTGACCGGTTCTCTCCTCTAAAGAATTCGGGCATAATTTTTTTTCAAAACTCGGAAAATAATTTCTTTGTTAAGCCACCATAATCTAATCCTAATTCGTCTTTAAAAGCAACTTTTATCTTTTTTTGTACTATAGTTTCATCTTTATATAAAGTCAACATTTCTTCGATAATATTTTCTCTTTTAATTATAATATCTGTATCAATTATTTCTTTATTAGGTAAATCTGGATATTCAATTTCATTAGTAAGTTCTTGGTTTGTTTCTGTAATATATGATAAATTGTCCAAATTCGATAAATCTGAAACAAATTCATCTGAAAAAGAAAGAAACTTGGCTGTTAATGTAGCTCTTGCACACAAGACGCAGAAACGCTTGTCATGCAGTAAAAAGCAACGCGACAGCCAATCATTATTCGCTTTTATGAAAAAACAATAAATCGATTGTGTTGCTTGCCGCGCGGCAAGCATTTTTTTGTTTTGTGTGTAGGAACCAATACTGATAATATTTCTTTCTTGAAATTTGATTACAGCTTCATTTTTGTAACAAAAAAAATTCAATTTGCTATTTATTATATTTGCCAAATAATGAAACAGCTTACTTAGATTTTGATCACTTTGATAAGAGACTGTTCTGTTGATTAATCTATCCTGATTCTAAACATCTTGAAAATCGTCATCAGATTCATCGTTATTTTGTTGTAATCGAGAATTTGATTGTGTATCTACAGACTCTCTTCTGATAATTTGTCTATTCCTCATATTATAATCCTGCATATCTTGATAATTATCATCAGATTCATTGTTGCTTGATTCTTGTCTAGAATTTGGTTGTGTTTGTAAAGAGTGTCTTCTGATAACAGGTCTATTGTGTCTGTTATGTCCTAACTCTTCTATCGATGAGTTTTCATATGATGCATCAACATCTGCATCGTTTATTATTGCAAAATTAGAAGACAAATCTCTATTTGGGATAATAATAATTATTCCTCTAGGCACTTCATTTAATAATTCTTCAAGTGTATCCACTGCTAATGATGTAATTTTTTTATTTCTAGCGCATTTTCCAAAACGAAATCCAACTGATTCTAATTGTACTCTTGAATAAATTTCACAAATGTATCTTTGGATTCTAGTCATTGACCAATTCAATTTAAATTCGATAATTTTTTTACCTGTCAATAATAATAAATCTTCATGATATTAAAAGTATAATTAAAAATAGTATAAATTAACTGTATTAATAGTATAAATTAATCGTAAAAGCTTTTTATTGTAAAATTATATTGTGTAACATCTTACCGAAACCATTTTCTTGCAAATAAGCACATTCGGTCACAGATGGATAGTAATCGGCATTTGATCTACGTAATAAGAAAAGAGTGCATTTTTTTACTGATTGTTTTGGCCGGCCTCTTGGGCTTCTAGATAATTGAAACGAAGGTCTAAAATTTTCCCTGGTAACTTGCATAAGTTGAGATCGTTGCTACCGAATAGTCTCCCTTACTGAATTTGCAATAGTCGATAATGCAAATTCGTCTCGGCTATTCATCTGACAATGAGACATAAAAACAAATACATAGCTTATATATTATTATTTATAAGCATAGATATTGCCATGCATAGCATAGATATTCACATACCACATCTCATCCAAGGGACATCACGATTATCACGATATCTATCGATGTATATTTATATTGTTTTACGCAAAATTTGTGAAGATTTCCAGCAATACGAACAGATCTTATGTCAACAAATACGAGTAATACGGATAATATGATGACCGTATAATATGATTCGAGTACCATTAGCCTTAAATATCGTGACGATCGGCGATATCCTATGGACAAAATATGCTGTAGATATTGTCATTGAACTATCTTAAAATATTAACATATTTCTATAATTACCTTTGTTAATATTGTAAAATTGCACTTCTCACTTCGACCAACACATTAATTTAACTGTAAAATGTGTTGACATGTGTATAAAGAAGGTTATGCACAAAAATCCCGCCAATACTACAGCTAGTGTAGCCAACTGATGACTAGGGAATTTATTTATTGCGACATATGTGTACCACAATTTAAGCAATACACGACTGTTGCATAAAATAAAATTTATTCAAATCGACGACAATTGCATAAAAATGGTAATTTTTACATTACAGCGATAATTTCAAAAAATACTGACGTTTTTCAAAACAAATTTTTACAATAAAGTGACAATTGCGGAAAATAATAAATTTTAACATTACTCTGATGGTTGTAAAAAATAAATAATTTTTTAAAGAAACTTAAATTAACACAATTATGCTCACTTCTCACAATAATATATATTTTGAAAGAAATTAAATTTGATTAAATGCAATATCATTGGTATTGCAAAAAATTTTTAAATTTATTTTTTAAACAAAATATGCTAAAACATTTTTGGTACCATACAAAATGCATTAAATCGAACATTTTTTAAAAATAAATGTTAGAATTTATGAAATCATGTAAATACAATATTAAGCAAGAAATAACAGATTCCATAAAATCGTTTCCATAAGATGTAATTATGATTTCTTCTACTGAGATTATTGCATTACTAATAAATAGCAAAACGGCATTCCATACGAACAGCAGTTTTATTCTTGGTTAGCCAAGAACTAGGGATCATTTGGAGACCATCTTCGAACTCAACAATACAGTTCTTCCATGATAGATTATAATTTTAATTCGGACTATACAGGGCTTACCAAAAGTGTGGAAACCCCTTAATATTTCGAAAAATACGCATTTAAAAAAAAAATGTTTCATACAAAAGTTATAGAGTTTTATGTGGCGCATTACACAGCAACATTATTATAACCTAGAATAGCGTTGTCAAGATTATATGAAGGTCACCTCCAACTTTTTAAATGGGACACCCTATATACTTTTGCATATTCTTGTAGCTTATCTCGAGAGCTTTCCAAAACGCTATAATTAAGTTAGTTTTTATTAAGTACTTTCCGAGTTATGAGGCTTGAAATCATTTCTTAATTTTACATAAACCATAAAATATCTTGTAAAATATTCATTTTTCGATTATCTTACCTTAATACTTTTATGTACAAAATAATGAGAGGAATCAATTGGTGTAAAGAAAACACACAGTTGTTTTTAAGAAAAAATGTAATTGTTAATTGCAAATTACATTTTTTTTTTCGAAACAATTTTGTGTTTTCTTTACACCAATTGATTCCTCTCATTATTTTATACATAAAAGTATTAAGATAAGATAATCGAAAAATGAATATTTTACTAGATATTTTATGGTTTATATAAAATTAAGAAATGATTTCAAGCCTCATAACTCGGAAAGTACTTAATGAAAACTAACTTAATTATAGTGTTTTGGAAAGCTCTCGAGATAAGCTATAAGAATATGCAAAAGCATATAGGGTGTCCCATTTAAAAAGTTGGAGGTGACTTTCACATAACCTTGACAACGCTATTCGAAGTCATAATAATGTTGCTGTGTAATGCGTCACATAAAACCCTATAACTTTTGTATGAAAAATTTTTTTTTAAAATGCGTATTTTTCGAAATATTAAGGGGTTTCCACACTTTTGGTAAACCCTGTATAATGAAATACGTGAGCTTATTAATGCAGTAATGGAAAAGCTGCAAACTCTTATTATTGTCTAATGGTAATTTAACATATTTAAATTTTAGATTCTTGATGTCGGCTCTCGAATATAAATAAACTATGTGTGATATTAATATTCGGGTAATAAGAGCCTATCGCGGATGTAATTGTGCGAAATTTTTTCCTTGATACAATGATCAAGACTTTATTTGGAATAATCTCTTGGTTTGAGATTTAATTCCAACGAATTCCCCTCTAACCTCCCTAGATGGAAGTAGGCGAGAAAAATATCAATCTGAAAGTCGCTGAATCGAACCCGAGTCTTTCGCTTGCCGGGCGACTGCTCTCACCACTGAGCTATTCCACATGGGTGTGCACCAATCGTGCAGTGTCCAATCGTGCAGTTTCCAATCGTACAGTGTCCAATCGTGCAGTGTCCAATCGTGCAGTTTCCAATCGTGCAGTGTCCAATATTACGTGTCCAAAAAAGTGTCACCCCTCGAGGAGTACATATAAGACTTCTTGGATCAGATGGAATTTTAAAATGACAATTTTTACATGTATATTGTTTTATACCTTTTAATAAAGAACGTAATGATGATTGTGGAATGCGTTCTTTTATTACCCAATGAGGTAAAAACGTTTTAAAATCAATATTTTCATCCGTGTTATCAAATCTGCTATCTGATTTATTATTTGATGTATTATTTGATGAACTACTTTCTGAAGCTGATGTGTCATTACTTTCTGAATCAATTTCTATATCACAGTTGTCAATTCTAATATCTTGATTGGATAATGATTCCTCTGATGCGGATTTATTTAATAATATATCATTATGTATGAAACTCTTAATGTGTGATTGTATACTTTCTAAATCAATTTCTATATTACTGTTGTCAAAGTCTTGTAAAGTTCGAATATTTTGATTGGATAGTGATTGCTCTGATACAGATTTATCTAATATATCGTCATTATGTGCAAAACTTTTAATGTGTAATTGGTAATTTGGTTATTGTGTATTTGGTAAAATAGATGTGGAAGCAGAAGTTGAAGGTTTGCTATCAAAAGAATTTATTATCATTTCTGTTTCTAATTTAGCTATTTTCCTTCTATGTGAGGAGCTAATAATACATTTGTACGTAGATTTTTCATGTGACATTTTCTATATTCCTGCATTTTATAACAAAACATTTTTAAAATTAAAAATTAATTTATAAATTCTTGTCATTAGAAATAAAACTTTTATTATCAGAAAAATAATTTTTTCTATCTTAACTTATTAATAAATAATACTATATTTATTTGCAAATAAAATTTATTACATATCCTAGAAATAAAATAAACAATTGTGTTATTGTTGTCTAGAGACAAGATATTAATTATCAAAAGGTTACGTTAGAAATTCATTGCTTGCTGTTGTTAAAAATCAGCGTTTAGTAAATAATTATGAATTAATAAATTTAATTAATGTATATTTTCAAAACTATCTAAAATTTTCTAAATGATCATGTCTGCTTTAATACAATTATTTCTACATTATTTACTTACAATTAAATGGATGCGTAAGCTTAACACTAACTTGTGAAAAATGACATGATTTAGATCTAAAAGGAAAAAATAATTTAAAAATTTCTTTATCTTTAAGTTCTTCCAAATATCAGAATTTGGACAAAGTATTATATAAGTAAGATGTGACATATATTTCTCAACGAGATATTTATATAAAAGTACATTTATTTATTTGTCACAACATGCTTATATCATCCACTTTGTCCAAATTCTGATGTTTGAAGAATTTAATAAAGATAAAGAATTTTTTTAAATTAATATTTTCTTCCTCTTAAAAAGCTTACACATCCATCTAATTGTAAGTTAATAATGTAGCAACAATTGTATTAAAGCAGACATGATCATTTAGAAAGTTTAGATAGTTCTAAAAACATATTACATTAGTTAAGAGGATGATGCAATCCTATTTTACCGATAAAATGTCATATTTCATTTTTGTCCGAAATCTTTTTATTAGTTGCACAAAATAATAAATGCTCCTCCACGATTAAAGTACATACAGAAACAAAGCGAGAACTTCCTGATTTTATATTAAAAATTAAAAAAAAATTGAAAAATCGTAAAAAGGTCACAACAATATTTGCTTAATATAAAAGTTTTGCAGTTTGTATGCACAAAATAAGATAGGTTCCCGCATTTTTAAAAATGAGTTTAGAAGCCTAATGAAAAAGATTTCGGTAAATAAACCGAAATCTTTTTCATTAGACTTCTAAACTCAGTTCTAAAGTTCATTTATATTTCTTCATACAATCTCTAGCGGGAATATATCTTATTTTGTACATACAAAGCAAATATTGTTACGATTGACCCCAGAAGCCGATAAAAAACTGTACTTTCTTAATTTTTTTTTAATTTTTAACATAAAATCAGGAGGTTCCTGCTTTGTTTCTGTATGTACTTTAATCGTGGAGGAGCATTTATTATTCTGTGCAATTAATAAAAAGATTTCGGACAAAAATGAAATATGACATTTTATCGGTAAAACAGGATTCCGGATTCCTTTTAAATTTATTAATTCATAATCATTTTTACTAAACACTAATTTTTAACAACAGCAAGCAATTAATTTCTAACCTAATAATATTTTTATAATTATTCTCTAGACAAAATACCATTACACAATTGTTTATTTTATCTCAAAGATACGTAATAAAGTAGTTTAATAAAGTAGTTGTAGTTTGCTAAAGCAAATATACAACTTACCTGTTTTTTACTTAGAAGAATAAATGCAATGTAGCTCGTAAGACAATCGGCAACGATAATTAAACAGAACTTCTTTTTTTTTTTGGCAATTGGCTGGAAGGCTTCAAAATGAATATGCCTATGCCTATATGCCAGTTATTGTTTTATTGTTAATTACACAGAACTACACAGAAGTTCACAGAAACATACGATAAAATCATGGCATGCTTGTAGGCACATGACACATTCGCTTATTGTTTGGCTGTCCGTCACCGCGCATGCGCAAAAGTACGCATGCGCGTACAGCCGGTCCCAGATATCGCCTATAGATGTCCTCTGGAAATCCAAAGGATATCCAATAAACAAAATCCTACAGACATCCAGTGGTTATCCAGTGGACATTTATGAGACATTAATATTTATTATAATATTGAAATTATATTAAATAGCCTACAGTAACAAAAATAATCATATATACATATTAAATTTTCATAAAATATATTTATAATATCTTAAAATATCCTACAAAAATCCTGGACCATCCTGGACGTATTCAGGATGATCCTAAGGATGTCTTGTGTTGTCTGGGTACTGTTATATTATATCACATATTGCCAAATTAATTCGAAAATTTATCATGAATATTTTACAAAAAGATTATAAAAAACAAATTACTTATATAAGTACAGAATTTTATAAATAATAACAATTATTTTGTGTTCTTGCATTATATGTTATATAACATGTAAGTATAAATTTTATAAAAGGGTCTATTCTCGAAATGAAAATATTGACGATATTTCAAGTAGTGCTTTTTTTACATGTAAATGCCTAAATTATTAACGATAACTGCAATTTTTCAGTTGTTTGTACGTATGATTTCATTATGACTAAGCTCTTGAAATTTTACGGATTCCACCCAAATTATATTAGCTTTTTTGACATTAACGTGTGAAATATATATTCCCTATCGCTAAGTAACTATATTAAAAATAAGCATAATGAATAAAATAAATTTATAAATAAAATAAATCTATATATAAATGAAATGTAATTAATACAGAAAGAGAAAGAGAGAGAGAGAGAAATTACAAACAAATATTTATATTATAATCTACATTCGCACAATATACTATGTAAAGATATGATAAATAAATAAGATTATAAGATAAAGAAGATTCAATTAATTATAATAACATTAGATCGGCATACTCAGTTCTCATTAAAAAAGATAAAAAGAAAATAATAAAAACAAAAATAAAAATAATAAAAAATATGTAACGATGCGTCTAAAACGCATCATCCCAAACATTCCCGGCCACTCCACCGGAAGCTGCCGCCCGACGACCATCCGTCGGGCAAGGGCAGGGGCGCAGTGCGCCCACAATTTTAAAACTACTAAAATTCTTCGGCCGAATATCGCCGAGAACCGACGAACGGCCCCGACGATACGCCGGGTAGACGGCTCCTTTCGGCAACCCCACCACCGCTCGGAAGGGTTGTACCGTCTGCGCCGACGCAAGTGAGCCACCCCGTATAAAAAGGGCTGTCGTCGGCCAGAGAAGACACTTCGTCTCACGCGGGCTTCGCAAGAGAACGACAATTCCGAATCCTCTCTGGCTAGTACAGCGCAGAGCCACCCAGAACCATATCCGAACCTCCCAGGTACCGATAAAAGAGATAGAAGGTGGAGGGCTACTCTACCCAATCGCTCACAAGGTATCTCCCAAATTACACCCAGACTGCCGACCGGATCGGAAGGAAACTCCAGTTCCGCCGAGCGTTCTCGGCCCGCCAGTCGACACCTTTCCTCACCACCGCCCGAGTATCATAAACGTCCCGGGGTGGAGAGAGAGCCGCCTCCGACGAGTGTTCTCGTCAGATACTCTCGTCCTCGCGAATAAATTCCTTTCCAGACATCTTACACCGCGATCCGATTCCGATTTATTGTCAGACACGCGAATAAATAAAAGATCGCGAACACAGTGAACCGATTCCGATTAATTGTCAGACGCGCGAATAAATTTATAATAAAAGATCGCGAACACAGCGAGCCGATTATGATTATTTGTCACGCGTACAAATTTAAAAGCCCGACGAATAGCTGACGGCCGTGCCAGACACCGCGACAAAAACCGCGCGTCAGCACGCAACAAAAACAGAAAGTTGGGAACCCGTTACGCATCGGAAGCGCTAACAAAAACCCGAGCGCCGGTCTATAAAACCTAGCGTTGGTTAATTGTAATTAATTTTAATATCGCGTGCGCGCGCGCACACACACACACACACACACACACAAACGCCATACTCACACATTGTAAAAGACAAGAACATACAATAATAAAGTTACACACAACTCCAAGTAAATCCGCGTTGCTTCTCTCTCTCTCTGATACACGAACTCCTGATCCCGGCGAGCTATACCGCAGCCGAAAACGGACCATTACAAATAAGATAGCAAACAATAAAATAACAAAAGAATTAACTTTAAAATTGTTCTATTATAGGAATAAAAAATATAGACATATTATAAATATGTATTTATACAATTGTAGTTATAAAATTGTATTTTTAAAATTATTTTGGTAATTGTGCATAAAAGGGGCCTCCTCTCCGATTTGCTTTATTTTTAAATATGTTATGGGAGATTTTCCCGAGTAATTTCGTATATATATAAGGGTTGGACTCAAATAGTTTTGGAAATATAGGCTGAAAAAGGATAAAAATAATAAATACAAAAATTCGCGTGGAAAGTCGCAAATAAATGTAGATATTATAATTTTACCATGTCATATATGTTTAAGGAAATATATTTAATAGAATATATGTATTTGTAAACTTTGCTTTTTCTTGCAAAGTACATGCGGGAACACTGCATGTTCCGGCCCCCGTAGGGGGGGCTCCACTTTCGGAAGATATAACCTTTTTTTTTTGGTAACTCAAGGGAAGTCCTTTATGGATACCTTCACCCTAGGGGAATCGGGTGGGGGTTATGTGGGATTCCCGACCTGACCTAATAGCCGGTCGGTATACCCACTAAAACCCCCGAGGTGGCCTTCCCAGCACTGGAGGGCAGGTAGGGGCCCGGAACTTGCATACGCACTACTACGGATGCCCCTGCCTGTGATTCCCTCCGTACCTGGGACCCAACCTTTTTTTTCCCCCGTCGGGACCCCTTCTCGGGGGAGGACGTTGTGCTGTCCTCCCCTTACTCCTACTACCTCCGTTGCGGACAGACAGGGCCACACCGTCTGTCCGCCTTCCTCGGGGGTCCACTTCTGGTCGACCCGGGTCCCCACCCAAGCCGACCGGACCCCGAGGGAACGCACTCGCGCTTGTACCCCATTGTGCGGGGTACTCGCGAGCGCACTCCAGAGGGAGGGGGTGGGTGCAGTAGCCCACCCCTTTTCCTCTCTCTTTTCCCGCTTGGCCTCTAGAGGCCTACTCCGCCCCCCACGCGGGGGCCTATAAACCCCCCTGCCTCGTCCATGCAATTCAATTGCAGGAGAGCACGCTCTCCCCACGTTCCTTCCAGTTCGGGTGGGGCTGAGGGAAACTATTGAGGGAGGGATGGTTCCCCGGTCTGTCGCACCCTCCCTACACTTTTCATCTCCCAGTATTGGGAGATAAGGCCCTCCGCCCTGATTTCTCGCCCTCGTTCTCCTTGAAGGGGGAGGAAGGAGGGGAGGATGAAGGCGAGCTCGTTGTCTTCTCCTCCAGACTCCCCTCCCTTTCTTTGGCGTTAACAGGAGGGGGAGGAGGCAAAGCCGCCGCCTCCCGACGCCTAATCCGCTCGACCGCTTCCTTCTGGAGCATTACCGCTTCACAGAAAGAGGCAACTGCCTTCCAGTCCTCTTCGCTACTGGTCATTTTCGCCACCGACAGCGAAAGGTCTTCGCCGACAGTGTTGGTCAGGACAGGGCGCTCATCACTTCAGGCCGAACACTCGGCTAGTGTATGTTGCGCCGTGTCCCTTTCTTCCTCGCATTGGTGGCACATGGTGGTGCGCTCCTTACCTATCCGACATAGATACTCTCCGAAGCATCCATGCCCGGACAGCACCTGCGTCAGACGGTAGGTCACCTCGCCTATCTAGCCAGGTTTCTAGACAGGGCCGGATGGCTCCGACGGTCCTCCGACCCCCGGTGTTCGGTTCGGAGAGATTATCATTCCATCGTTCGATCATCGACCGTCGGGCGTGGAGCCGGATGGTCTTTTTGATCTTCCCGGTCAGTCTAACCTCCCTTTCCTGGAGTTCCTTTTCCTGCATATAAATATACTGAAACATTAGTGCAAGGAACTCCATGGGGGGTCAGCCTGCCAAGATAGAGCCCGCCGCATGGGATACCGTGCAGTAAGCACGTGAAACCCTGGCGGCCATGCATCGCTGGACGCGGCGAAGTAAATCCTTCGCGCGTCGCGAAGCCGCCAGCTCCGCCGCCCATACGGATACACCGTAAAGGGCGACGGAGTTCACGGTTGCCATATACAGGGTGTCGCAGACCACCCGTATCAGCCAAATATCTCAAAAACTGAGCGCGGCAGACAAAAATATTTCAGACAAAAGTTGTAAGGTTTCAAGTAACGTATTACATGGCGATACAAGTATGACCTTGAAGAATATTGTCAAGGTCACGTAAAGGTCACCTTCAATTTTTTAAATGGAACCCCCTATTTTTTATTGCATATTCTTGTAGCTTATCTCGAGGGCTTTCCAAAATACTATAATAAATTATTTTTTCGTTAAGTACTTTTCGAGTTATGAGGCTTGAAATAATTTCTTAATTTTACATAAACCATAAAATATCTTGTAAAATATTCATTTTTCGATTATCTTACCTTAATACTTTTACGTACAAAATAATGAGAGGAATCAATTGGTGTAAAGAAAACATAGTTGTTTTGAAGAAAAAATATGTAATTTGCAATTAACAATTCCATATTTTTTCTTAAAAACAACTATGTGTTTTGTTTACACCAATTGATTTCTCTTATTATTTTGTACACAAAAGTATTAAGGTAAGATAATCGAAAAATCAATATTTTACAAGATATTTTACGGTTTATGTAAAATTTAGAAATGATTTCAAGCCTCATAACTCGGAAAGTACTTAATGAAACTAACTTAATTATAGTGTTTTGGAAAGCTCTCGAGATGAGCTACAAGAATATGCAAAAGCATATAGGGTGTACCATTTAAAAAGTTGGAGGTGACCTTCACGTGACCTTGACAACACTCTTCAAGGTCAAACCAATGGTACCATCTTATGGCCCCCTCGAAACCATACAACTTTTGTCTGAAACATTTTTGTTTGCTGGGCTTAGTTTTTGAGATATTTTACTGTCCAAGTTAAAATGGGACACCCTGTATACAGGGTGTTCAAAAAGTCCCGGACCGGTTGAATAACTTGTAAAGTAGGCGTCGCACTGAAAAATGATCAAGACGAAAGTTGTAGGAAATGTCCCTGGCTATCCGATGGTGACCTTGGCTGTGACCTTGACCTTGACCTTCAAGGTTATTTGAAGGTCAAGTCGATTTTTTTAAATGGAACCTCATATTTTTGACCCCGGAAATGAATAGAGCGGAAAATTTTACGTTCAGATATGACCTTGACCATTTTAAAAATTTGACCTCTGATGGTTGACAAGGTTGACCTCCATCCCAGCCGGTTAAGACAAGGTTGGGTGATGCCCGGCCAGTGAAGGCAAGGCTGACGAGCATCCCAGCCGGTTAAGGCAAGGTTGGGTGATGCCCGGCCAGTGAAGGCAAGGCTGACGAGCATCCCAGCCGTTTATGGCATGAAAGGGTGAAGCCAGGCAATTGCAGCAAGATTGGAAGTTATTTATTTGAGCAAGTGTTCAAAGTTTTCGCCCCCAGCTGTCTGGCAATACGCTATGCGGTTGTAAAATGCTGCTACAGCTTGGCGAATCATGTCTGCATCAATGGCAATGATTTCATCTCTTATTCTCTGTTGAAGTTCATCGAGGTTTGCTGGTTTCGTTCGATATACCCTATCTTTGAGGTAACCCCACAAAAAATAATCAAGTGTTGTAAGATCAGGGGATCTGGCTGGCCATTCTATAGCTCCTCTTCTCCCTATCCACCTTGCTGGAAATACTGTGTTTAAGTAGACACGAACATCTCGGCCATAATGAGGAGCTCCACCATCTTGCTGAAACCACGTCTGATGAAAATCATCGCCTACAATTGTTTGAATCGCCGGTATGATTTCATTTCGCAACATGTCTTCGTACTTCACCGCAGTAAGATTTCCGTCAATGAAGAAGGGCCCAACTATTCTGTTATTAATAATCCCGGCCCAAACATTCAATTTTTGAGGATATTGAGTATTGCGAGTATCAGACATCCATCTTGGGTTGTTATCGCTCCAGTACCTAAAATTATGCCTATTGACATTGCCATTAAGTTCAAACGTAGCTTCGTCTGAAAATAAAATTCTATTCAATAAATATCCATCAGCATCTATTTGGGCCATCATCAATTCACAAAACTGAAGGCGTCTATCAGAATCATCTTCAAGCAGTTCATGTACAAGTTTAATTTTGTATAGATGGAACTTTAATTTTTTTTTCAAAATATTATGTGTAGTTTCAACACTAATATCATGTTGCTGATTTAATTTCCTAACCGTACTGTGACGATCTTCAGTAACTGAGAGAGCAAGCTGTTTTT
This sequence comes from Camponotus vicinus, assembly GCF_025532165.1. Classification (NCBI taxonomy): domain Eukaryota; kingdom Metazoa; phylum Arthropoda; class Insecta; order Hymenoptera; family Formicidae; genus Camponotus; species Camponotus vicinus. The sequence continues at coordinate 10,080,914 of NW_028141949.1, read as the reverse complement.
CTGGACTAGTTGCTGTAACAGGGCGACCCGATCTAGGGAGATCCTTTACACTTCCTCTCAAATTGAAACGTGCAATTGTCCTTTGTACAGTCGACTTGGATATCTGTTCAGCTCCTACCCTAAAAGTATCGTTGAATAAAATCTGTACATCTTCATTAGATCTCGTCATATTTCCATAGCCTTTCATCATAAGAATAAGTATTCGCTCACGTTCAGTGAGAGGAGCCATGTTATCTTAAGGTGTAGGAAAAATCCAAGACGTTCAAGCAAAAAATAAAAAAATAACAACATGAACAGCGATAAAGACGCCTGATATAAAAATTACAGAGATGAGCTATGAAAAAAAAACAGCTCTATCAGAGAAGAAAGTCACACACAGTTCTTGAAAGTAATAATGAAATGGCAGAAGCAAGAAGAGTATTCAATGATGAACATTAAAATTGATGAACTACTAATATTCACATTAGCGTAAGTAAAATAAACCCGATTTAGAGATAGAATTACTGCAGTCTCACAACTCAATATTTAACCGGTTAAGTGGTAGGCTTTTTTACAAATTTCGTGCCAAAAGTGGTAGACGACAATTGTTAACTAAAATACACCAAAATTTTTTTCTGGGGGTTTTTTAGGTTGCTGATTTCATTCCCAATCTTAGTTTTTACATTGCAACCCCCTAAGGGGGTGAAAAATAAGGGTTGAAGGTGAAAATTTCATTTTTTTCAAAAGCGGGTAATAATTTGTTTCTGGGGTTTTTTTGGGTTGAACTGATTTCGAATCTGAAATCAATTCAAGATGGCAGATTCAATATGGCGGACAAATCCAACATGGTAGACAAAAATTCTTAATTTTCTCGAATTTGGACTGAAAACTGTATAGTACACGGGTTTTTGAGATCGCTGGTTACGAATCTGAAATCATATTTTGAAAATTCAAGATGACGGATCCAATATGGCGGTTGAAGGTTAAGGTCATGGTCACAGCCAATGTCACCATCGAATAGTCTACAACTTTTGTCTTGGTCATTTTTCTGTGCGACGCCTACTTTTCAAGGTATCAGGCCGACCTGTACTTGACCCTGCCTTGATCATCGCTCGACCTTCAGAGGTCAAATTTTTAAAATAGTCAAGGTCATATCTGAACGTGAAATTTTCCGCTCTTTTCGTTTCCGGGGTCAAAAATATGGGGTTCCATTTAAAAAAATCGACTTGACCTTCAAATGACCTTGAAGGTCAAGGTCAAAGTCACAGCCAAGGTCACCATCGGATAGCCAGGGACATTTCCTACAACTTTCGTCTTGATCATTTTTCAGTGCGACGCCTACTTTACAAGTTATTCAACCGGTCCGGGACTTTTTGAACACCCTGTATAAATAAGAGAAGAGGAGGAAAAGATAAGAAATAACATAGGAAAGGAAGATTGGAAAAAACATTTTGTGAAGCTATTAAATGGAGCAGAGATTAAGGAAAGAGTAGAATCAGGAAGAAAGGATGAGACAATTAAGGAAGGCGGAAGGGAAGATAGGAGAGGTGATATGGAGTTTATAGAAGAAGATGTTGGAAGAGCAATGGAAAGATTGAAAAATAAGAAAGCACCGAGAATAGATGGTATACCGATGAAAGCCTGGAGGTATGGAGGTGCTGCAATACAGAAAGGATTAACAGAGTTATTAAGACGAATCTCGAATGGAGACAACTTACCAGAAGATTGGAAAACAAGCGTAATTTTACCGTTATATAAAAAAGGAGATCAAGAAAAGACAGAGAACTATAGAGGAACTTCATTGCTTTGTTCAGCATATAAAATCTACGCTGAAATGATAAGGAGGAAACTGGAAGAAGAAACAGAAAGGTTGGAGGTGCTGCCAGAGAGTCAAGGAGGATTTACGAAAGGAAGAGGAACGATGGGCAATATCTTTGTATTGAATCATATAGTACAGAGAGAGAAAATTAAAAGAGAAAAAAAGGTTTTCGCCCTTTTCGTGGACCTGAAAGCAGCTTTCGACAACATAAGAAGAGAGAAGTTATGGAGCATAATAGAGGAATTGAGAAGCACATGATTGGAAGAGTGAAGAGGATGTATGAGGACACAGGGTGACGATTAGGACTGAGGATGGATTGACGGAAGCTTTCAGTACGAAGAAAGGAGTAAGACAGGGATGTGTGATGAGTCCACTGCTTTTCAATCTGTTGCGGGCTTAGATAGGTGCATGCGGAAAAGAGGTATAAGAGGTATTAAATTAGGTAATGAGAGGATTTGGTCGCTAGCGTACGCGGACGATATGGTTATTTTGGCAAAAAATAGGGAAGGTTTAATGGACATAATAGATGCACTGAAAGAAGTTTTAAAGGATAAAGAGCTAGAGTTAAACACGGAAAAAACGAAAGTAATGGTATTCAATAGGAGTGGGAAAGAAAAATTAGGAAAATGGAAATGGGAAAATAAAGAGCTAGAAGAAGTAAAACTGTTCAGATATCTTGGATTTACATTTAATAGAAAAGGGGAATATAAATATCACATAAAGGAGTTAGAAAGAAAGGGAAAGTTGACAGCTAACAAAGTTTGGGGGCTAGGAGAAAGAATGTGTAAAAGTGATTTTAGTAGAAGATGGGTGCTATTTAACTATTTGGTTAAAAGTGTAATGACATATGGAGTGGAAATGTGGGGTTGGGAAGAAAAGAGGGCTTTAGAGAAGATAATGCTAGATTATGTGAGGTGGATTTTTAATTTGGATTTTTGTACGCCAAGATATCTGATGTCAAGAAAACTAGGTTTAGAAAAGTTGAAAATTAGATGGGGAATTAGAGCAAGGAAATTCGAAGAAAAAATTAAAAGTATGGAGGATAACAGGTGGGTAAAGTTATGCTGGAAGAAAAAAGAAAAGGAAGGATGTGAGTATATGGAATAGAAAGGGAGAGATATTATAATAAAAATGGTTGGGGCGTGGGGGTACTAGAGGTGATAGGAAATAATGAAGTTAGAGATATATTAAAAGAACGGGAGATTAGGGATAGGGACATACAAATACAAGAAGAGGAAAGTAGAGTAAGTAATGCGAGGTATAATGCAAGATATAAAGAAGGGGGAATGAACAGGATAGGGTTGAAACCCAGATATTTGAATAGGAATAGTTTAGCGAAAAGAAGAGGTAGAACAGGTGTGAGGGCTTTAGTGAGATTAAGATGTAGAAATATGGAAGAAAACAATAAGTATTGGTTAGAGGAAAAGAGAAGAGTTTGTGTGTTTTGTAGGAAAGGTAAGGATGAGTTAGTACACTTTATAGAGGAGTGTGAGATAACGAAAGTATGGTTCAGAGATTTAGGAAACAATAGGTCGGAGAGACTAGAAAGAATAGGAAACGATGAGCTGGATGAAAGGAAAGAAAGAGCTTTAAGAGAATTTTGGAGGGAAAAGATAAGGATGGAAAAAGAAAGGAGGAAGAGAGTAGAGAAAGAGTAGAGTAGCAGAGTGCGGAGGGAAGGAATTAGGAAGGTGGGTGAGGAGTAAATATATATAGATACAAGCGAAATGAGAGGAAAAAGAAGAATTGAAACAGAGATAAGACAGAGAATGTTAGATGCATAAAGAGGTTGGACATTGGTCTGGGGCGAGTAGGTTATTTGATTATAGCGGCGCAATAGGATACGAAGGATATGTGATATTACCTTATGCTAGGTTTGGTGATATTAATGAGGGATGTGCGATGATTAGAAAGGTTAGTATGATAGATGAGTGGAGGGATGGAGGGATGAATGGATAAGATAATTATAAACCAAGTCCCCTTCTTGGCTATTGTAAGGCTGAAGTGAATAAAGATATATATAATTAAGGAATAACATTCTCTATAAAAAATTTCTCTAGAATTTAATCAGTGATTTCAATCATTGCAAGCAAAATATTATAAGCGTTCAAAATAAATCTTAAAAAAAAAGATCTTAAAAATGTCTGTCATGGTTAAATTGATAGAATTAAATGGAAAGAACCTTTTCTTAATATAGTATTTAAAAAAAATGGAAGGTGAAATTTTTAGGCGATTTTTTCCATGTTGGAAGCAAGAAAAAATTTATTTTTTTTTTCAAGAAAACTGAAAATAATTGTTTTTTTTTCTTGACATATAATGTATGCGTACTAACATCAGCCATTTCCTGTGTTTTATATGTTATTGTCCATTTTTTCAAAAATTCAATTCTTAATCCAATTTTAGGTATCATTTCTTTGATAAGCTATGGAGTAAGATCGGATAAATTTTCCTCGTTAATAGCATTTTCTAAAAATTAAAAACTTTAAAAATTAAAAAAATTAAAATGTGAATTTTCGTTTCAAAAATTGAAAGAAAATTATGTTTTGTATTTAAAAAGTCTTAAAATTTATGTGTAGGATTGAGGATAATTAATCGGTCAAGTGCAAGATCGTTCCCGACTGGGAACCGATACGCGGGATGCGTGAAAAAAACAGAGCTGTCTCGAATATCACAGTCACAACTATATTTCGGAGTCTTAATTTCACAATGTCCACAGCATTTATAGTAATTAACGCGACAGTCAGTTAGTCTCACGCGGACCGGTACAAAATGTTTCTTTGCGTTCGCACAAGCTCTCGTGATTTCAGGCCGGTGCCACGATGGCCAAGATGGCAGAGAATCTACACACGCGATGAAAAAGATTTCGCTTTCTGTTCGCAGCGCGCGAGACCGTCGAGAAGAAACTCGCGAACGATTTGCGGATTTGATCGCACGCGACTCAACGATGAAATTTCACAGAAAATTTTACTCGCGGTAATGCGTGAGAAAGTAACCGAGGAGCGGCGAGATGTTGGAGCAACGAGAGCCGGAATAAGAAGAAGGAACACAAGTCGGAGCAGAAGACGGAAGCTTTCTTTCTGCTTGCGTGGACCAATTAATAGTTGACGCGTTATAAATCGATCGCGGATTGGTAGATCGATAGATCCTGCGCGCTGTAATTAGGTGCAAGCTCGCAGTTGGAGTACGGCGCCAGGACCTTTCAGTTAACGTGTAGGGATGGCGCTAATTGTAAGTATATCGCGATAAGAACGATAGTCTTCGGCGGGGCCGCACGAGCACCTGAGGCTCGCATGATCGATGGGTGGCTTCCGCGATCTTGATTCCGTTCGGAATATACGGAATATTATAAATTTAATTTAATTTAATAAAATTCTGAAACGACTTTGCTATAATAAAAGACAGAAATATTTATTCATATTTTTCGAATAAATAGTAGAAACATGGTTCGCTTTTTTTCTGTGTTTCTTTGTGCGTTGTAGACTCCATTTCTTTCTAACTTAAAACACCAAGCTTAGAATTGTTATAAACAACTTATATGATTTCTGTAAATCATACAACAATCGACAATGTAAGAAATCATGTTTAAACAAAACATGAAACAATACTTCCAATCTTATCAGAATTTATTGTAATTCTAATAAATTCTTTTTAATTATCGTCTCTCTTTTGCATAATATACATATGTACTGAGAAAAAAATTGTTAACTTAACTAAGTATGTTTAACTAAACTAAATTTTAACTAAATTTAGTTATTATTCCTTTAATAGAAATATTTAAGCATTTAAATCAAATATATATCATATTAAATGGAATATTCTAATTAACAAAATGATAGCTACATGACTAAATGTATTTTTAGTTAATGACTTTTTTTCTCAGTGTGCGTATGCTAAAGAATGTGAATATATAGTATAATGTATATCCATAGTACAGGCACCCACTTCTTTGTCGATTAGGATCGAATATATATATATATACAGGGTGTTCAAAAAGTCCCGGACCGGTTGAATAACTTGTAAAGTAGGCGTCGCACTGAAAAATGATCAAGACGAAAGTTGTAGGAAATGTCCCTGGCTATCCGATGGTGACCTTGGCTGTGACCTTGACCTTGACCTTCAAGGTCATTTGAAGGTCAAGTCGATGTTTTTAAATGGAACCCCATATTTTTGACCCCGGAAACGAAAAGAGCGGAAAATTTCATGTTCAGATATGACCTTGACTATTTTAAAAATTTGACCTCTGAAGGTCGAGCGATGATCAAGGCAGGGTCAAGTACAGGTCGGCCTGATACCTTGAAAAGTAGGCGTCGCACAGAAAAATGACCAAGACAAAAGTTGTAGACTATTCGATGGTGACATTGGCTGTGACCTTGACCTTAACCTTCAACCGCCATATTGGATCCGTCATCTTGAATTTTCAAAATATGATTTCAGATTCGTAACCAGCGATCTCAAAAACCCGTGTACTATACAGTTTTCAGTCCAAATTCGAGAAAATTAAGAATTTTTGTCTACCATGTTGGATTTGTCCGCCATATTGAATCTGCCGTCTTGAATTGATTTCAGATTCGAAATCAGCAACCCAAAAAAACCCCAGAAACAAATTATTACCCGCTTTTGAAAAAAACTGAAATTTTCACCTTCAACCCTTATTTTTCACCCCCTTAGGGGGTTGCAATGTAAAAACTAAGATTGGGAATGAAATCAGCAACCTAAAAAACCCCCAGAAAAAAATTTTGGTGTATTTTAGTTAACAATTGTCGTTTACCACTTTTAGCACGAAATTTGTAAAAAAGCCTACCACTTAACCGGTTAAATATTGAGTTGTGAGACTGCAGTAATTCTATCTCTAAATCGGGTTTATTTTACTTACGCTAATGTGAATATTAGTAGTTCATCAATTTTAATGTTCATCATTGAGTACTCTTCTTGCTTCTGCCATTTCATTATTACTTTCAAGAACTGTGTGTGACTTTCTTCTCTGATAGAGCTGTTTTTTTTTCATAGCTCATCTCTGTAATTTTTATATCAAGCGTCTTTATCGCTGTTCATGTTGTTATTTTTTTATTTTTTGCTTGAACGTCTTGGATTTTTCCTACACCTTAAGATAACATGGCTCCTCTCACTGAACGTGAGCGAATACTTATTCTTATGATGAAAGGCTATGGAAATATGACAAGATCTAATGAAGATGTACAGATTTTATTCAACGATACTTTTAGGGTAGGAGCTGAACAGATATCCAAGTCGACTGTACAAAGGACAATTGCACGTTTCAATTTGAGTGGAAGTGTAAAGGATCTCCCTAGATCACCCTGTTACAGCAACTAGTCCAGAAAAACAGCTGGATGTTGCTCTCTCAGTTACTGAAAATCGTCACAGTACGGTTAGGAAATTAAATCAGCAACATGATATTAGTGTTGAATCTACACATAATATTTTGAAAAAAAAATTAAAGTTCCATCCATACAAAATTGAACTTGTACATGAACTGCTTGAAGATGATTCTGATAGACGCCTTCAGTTTTGTGAATTTATGATGGCCCAAATAGATGCTGATGGATATTTATTGAATAGAATTTTATTTTCAGACGAAGCTACGTTTGAACTTAATGGCAATGTCAATAGGCATAATTTTAGGTACTGGAGCGATAACAACCCAAGATGGATGTCTGATACTCGCAGTACTCAATATCCTCAAAAATTGAATGTTTGGGCCGGGATTATTAATAACAGAATAGTTGGGCCCTTCTTCATTGACGGAAATCTTACTGCGGTGAAGTACGAAGACATGTTGCGAAATGAAATCATACCGGCGATTCAGACAATTGTGGGCGATGATTTTCATCAGACGTGGTTTCAGCAAGATGGTGGAGCTCCTCATTATGGCCGAGATGTTCGTGTCTACTTAAACACAGTATTTCCAGCAAGGTGGATAGGGAGAAGAGGAGCTATAGAATGGCCAGCCAGATCCCCTGATCTTACACCACTTGATTATTTTTTGTGGGGTTACCTCAAAGATAGGGTATATCGAACGAAACCAGCAAACCTCGATGAACTTCAACAGAGAATAAGAGATGAAATCATTACCATTGATGCAGACATGATTCGCCAAGCTGTAGCAGCATTTTACAACATCATAGCGTATTGCCAGACAGCTGGGGGCGAAAACTTTGAGCATTTGCTCAAATAAATATCTTCCAATCTTGCTGCAATTGCCTGGCTTCACCCTTCCATGCCATAAACGGCTGGGATGCTCGTCAGCCTTGCCTTCACTGGCCGGGCATCACCCAACCTTGCCTTAACCGGCTGGGATGCTCGTCAGCCTTGCCTTCACTGGCCGGGCATCACCCAACCTTGCCTTAACCGGCTGGGATGCTCGTCAGCCTTGTCTTCACTGGCCGGGCATCACCCAACCTTGCCTTAACCGACTGGGATGCTCGTCAGCCTTACCTTCACTGGTCGGGTATCACCCAACCTTGCCTTAACCGGCTGGGATGGAGGTCAGCCTTGTCAACCACCAGTGGTCAAATTTTTAAAATGGTCAAGGTCATATCTGAACGTAAAATTTTCCGCTCTATTCATTTCCGGGGTCAAAAATATGATGACTATAATAAAGTATTTTTTCATCAAGTACTTTTCAAGTTATAAGGCTTGAAATAATTTTTTAATTTTACATAAACCATAAAATATCTAGTAAAATATTCATTTTTCGATTATCTTACCTTAATACTTTTATGTACAAAATAATGAGAGGAATCGATTGGTGTAAAGAAAACACATAATTGTTTCGAAAAAAATGTAATTGTTAATTGCAAATTACATTTTTTTTTTCGAAACAATTTTGTGTTTTCTTTACACCAATTGATTCCTCTCATTATTTTGTACATAAAAGTATTAAGGTAAGGTAATCAAAAAATGAATATTTTACTAGATATTTTATGGTTTATGTAAAATTGAGAAATTATTTCAAGCCTTATAACTCGAAAAGTACTTGATGAAAAAATACTTTATTATAGTGTTTTGGAAAGCTCTCGACATAAGCTATAAGAATATGCAATAAAAAATAGGTGGTTCCATTTAAGAAATTAAAGGTGTCCTTGACCTCACCTTAACGATGCCATCCAAGGTTAAACCAATGACACCATCTTATGTTCCCCTCAAAACATACGATTTTTGTCGAAAACGTTTTTCTCTAAATTGCTTAGTTTTTGAAAGAAAAGGGGTGTACTGGTGGTCTAGGACACCCTGTATATAGGGTGTCGCAGACCACCCGTATCAGCCGAATATCTCAAAAACTGAGCGCGGCAGACAAAAATATTTCAGACAAAAGTTGTAAGGTTTCAAGTATCGCATTACATGGCGATATCAGTATGACCTTAAAAAGTGTTGTCAAGGTCACGTAAAGGTCACCTTGAATTCTGTAAATGGAACCCCCTATTTTTTATTACTCATTCTTGTAGCTTATCTCGAGAACTTTCCAAAGCACTATAATAAAGTATTTCTTCATTGAGTACTTTTCGAGTTATGAGGCTTGAAATAATTTCTTAATTTTACATAAACCATAAAATATCTAGTAAAATATTCATTTTTCGATTATCTTACCTTAATATTTTTATGTACAAAATAATGAGAGTAATCAACAATGTTGCCAGGTGATTTGTGCGACCTCCCTCTAGGCTTATTTCGTTTCCCCCTAGAAATCCCCTAAAGCCCCTATTAGCTGGCAGACCAATGTGCCAACCTCCAATGAGAAAAAATCATCAGATGGCGTTGCAATTTCCTTTAAATTTTTTTAAATTGATATATATTATACATAAAACTGTATTATCCTAATAATATCAAACAAATAATGTATTTCATTAAGCTATTTTTTATATTTATATGTTTGCACTGCATTTGACGGCATAAAAAAGATTGTTATAATTTTTTTTAGATTAGTTTTTTCAGTTCAGTTTTTTATTTTTTGTGGAATTAATGATTGAGGGAAATCCCATTTTTTTCTCTGAAGCCAACGTATACGAGTATGAGCTTATGAAATCCAAGACACTAGAACAAGCGGAAGTACCAAACTAAAGGGTGTTCATATCAAACCTAAGATATAACGAGAATAAGGGTGAATATAGTCAAGATAACAAGAATTATCATAATCGTAATTTTACAATGAAAAGAAAGAATAAACGAATGCAATGAAATGAGACTATCTGCATTTATTTAGAATGGAGATATTATAACACAACCAAAACATATATACTTTATGTACTGCACATTTATGTAAAACTAGATAAAACCTATTACTAAATTTCAAAACCTATTACTAGATAAAACCTATTACTAAATTTCCTTTACTTATGTATTATGAAAATGAGATCCTCGAGAATGAACACGTTTCTTAAATCTAAATTCGATGAACCCGAATTATCACAGTTATGAATTCCCAGATTCCGGCCCTATTTGTCGGGAAAAACATCCAAAATTACAACGTCATTTTCATTTATATTAGTGTAGATAGTTTCAGTGTTGAAACACTTCAACATAGTAGCAGTAGGCTTAAAATCACAGCAGTCAATGTTCAGAGTGAGGCGGATATGCATAATTGCCTCTACCATTGCAATTGACATTTTGTTCCGCAACTTGTCCTTCACTATACTCATTATAGAGAAGGCGCGTTCGACCGAAGCGTTCGAAAATGGAAGACTTAATAGAGCGAGCACAAGCTTGGAAATATTTTCAAATCGTTTTGTTCCGCCGGCGTCTTTGATGTCATACACTTCGACCCAAAGGCTTTCGGTGCTTGTACAATTCTTAACTTGTGCAGTGTGAAGAAGGTTCCACTCTCGTATCGTACAGTTTATGTTAGTACACACACTTTTCTTGAACTTTGAGGCAATTTCAGTTATATCTGCTTTGATTTGAGAAGAGGCTGATTCCGGCGAAAAAGTAGATATTTTCCCGAGCATTTTAATGTTTTCTGGAATTCTCTTCTATAACTCCGAACATAGCAAGCTCAAAAAGTCTCTACACCATTCTTTGATCTGAATGACGGTTTCTGGCTTTATGCTAGCACTCAGATTATTGAACTCGTACCCAAAGTTCATGCATTGGAAGGCCATTAAATGTTGTTTGAAATCAAAAATAGCTAACTCGTATCGCGATATTTTTTGCAGCCTTGAAGGAACAACAAGAGTTTGGAGATTCGAGTATATCAAATTGTTCACATCTTCAAACAGTTCCATTGGATCAACAGATTCGGATTGAAACAATCTGTTCATCGCCATGACGCCTTTCAGGCTGTTGCTAAGAAATGTCAAGAATAATTTGTTTTCCGGAGTGCAATACATTCCGTATAATTGATGAGCTGTATAACAACGTTCTTTGTTGCTATCAGTTATTTGAAAGTGTAGTTTTAACGCATCCCATTGCTCTAGTATTGTATCTGAAGCCTCACTAACCAGCGTGTGTTCGATAGTTGTACGATTTTTTTCGGTAATGTACTCGCCAGAGTTTTGTAGATCTCTGCATATTCCAATTGTCGTTTTGTACTGTGAGAAAACCAGCTGTGAGTCTCACGTATCATAAAATCTAAGTGTCTCGGTAGAGCTTTGCAGGCTGCTTCGGCCGCAAAATGAAAAGAATGACAATACATGTGATAACAATGAGCTCTGGATTAATCTCTCGCAATATTGTTGTGACCGAATGATGCCGCCCAACGTTCATGTTTGCTCCATCGACACCTAAACCCAACAGTTTTTCGGGCTTCAAACCGTCGGTCCTCAATTGGTGCAGTACTACTTCCGCAATGGCATCCGACGTTCCAGCTTTTATTTCGATTAGTCGATAAAATGTTGTGACGATCTTTTTTTTCGACTCGCTGAAATAGCGCATCATCAAGCAAAGGATTTTCTTGGTATCAATCGTAGTAGATTCATCGAGTATTAACGAAAAATACGACTGATTAATGTCCTCTATCAACTCTTCCAAAATACACGGCGATAAGACGTTCTTGATGAGAGCAGAACATTTTGTACGATGCAGCTTGATATCCTGCAGCACTTGAGATTCTTCATCATCAGACTATTTATCATGATCGAGAGATGATTGACGGTTTTAATCGAGCAATGTTCTGCTACGTACGTCGCGATTTTTAATTCAGCTACCTTTCTTTGTTGAGACAGAGTTATTTTAGCGAATGTATCGATCTTCGGTAAAGTAGCAGCGATCTGCTGATTCTTTGCACACTGAATATGCTTCTTCGAGATACTATGATCTTGGGGAGTTTTTTTATGAGCGTTAAGAATTGTCTTGCAATAGGCACAGAATGCATTGGTTGAGTCCCCGTCAGGCGATGGTTTCAACCACCCTATATTGTGTTAATGAAATTTTATTAAGACCATATTGTATACATGGAACGAATAAACAAAACGACATATTAAAAACGTGGAATAAATTCAATTCTCGAGCTTCACGGAAAATGTATATATTTCGGCGAAAACCTACCTTTAAAATTAGGATAAAGTTCCCAATTTTTAATATACTTTTGTACATATGTTTTTTTTCTACTTTGAGTTTTAGGCATCTTTCATATACTGATACAATATACTATTTGAATATCTCCGGGATTTCCCCGTCTAAGCATCAAAGCAAATCTACAATAAACGACGATACGATAACGAGATGATTGCGTTGGTCAAAGGTTAGGTTAGAGTTTAGAGAATTCGTAGTGATTGGTTTTGTGATCGTGCATTCTACGACTAATTAGAACTAGAGAACTGCAGAGGGCACAATAAGCATGAATGGTAAAGAAATTTTTTTCGACCTCCTTTTGAGTCTTGATATACTTCGGTCGGTAATTATATTGCGATCCTATGATTATGAATATTTCTCGGGAGTGGATGATGGTTTAAACATAAAAGCAGAGAATGATAAATTACGTTCATAGTCTATGTGACACTAGGACGAGATATCTATACGAAGAAGCGAGCAAGATCTACGCCACACTCGATGAAGTGTTTCTAATTTCCGCTTCAAATATATTCGAACCAAAAAATCCAGTCGATCCAGACTCAGGCCAATGCGAACCAATTGAATCGAAAACAAAAAAATCCAGTCGATCTTAAACCAATCGAAATAAACTGAATTCAAACTAATCACGTTGAATCTAATCTGTCAAATATATATATATGTATTATAAAAAATCGTTGAAAATATGAACAATCATATACATTGCAATAATCATATGCATATATCCTGAAAAGTTTAATTGAAAAAAAAAAAAAAGGAAATGATAATACAAAATACAAAATTAAAAATTATTAAAAAAATTAAAAATTAGAAATTAATAAAAAAAAAATAAAAATTTATATAAAAATTACAAATTAATACATATAAAAAAATTTTAGTTAAAAAACTTAGCGCTGCTACGTTTAATAATGTGCTAATGAAATTAGCACTATTTTGGAGACAGGTTTTTTACAATAGTTTTTTACAGTTAATAATACACTATTTTGCAAATACATATACTGTTTTTTACGCGGACTTAGCACCTTTTTTTACCTTTTTTTTAAAAGGGTAAGTTATTACGAAATTATAAATTATAAAAGAATATATATATATATTATATGATAAATTAATCCATATCGTTAACTAACAAGATCCAACAGTAATGCATTTTTTTTAGCAAACTTTCAAGCCTTCAAAAGGGAAATAACAATATGTATAATACATATTTAATTAATAAATAATCAAATAAATTCAATAATGAAGTTAAAATTTTTAACAACTACATTTATTAACTTTTACAAACAATATATAAGTATATATATATATATATATATATATATATTCTATACAATTAACAAGTAAGGAATATATGAATAAATTATAACGAATGAAATTATTAAATCGATTTATAAAGCGTTATAAATTCACTCACCAAAAGATAAGCGACCCTCCGAGCTTCATCCGGTGCAGCTGCACATGAGCTCACTCAGCGATAAGATAAGGCCTGGCGCGACTGCCTGGCGCGACTGCCTGGCACGGCGAACACCTGCATCCGGTGATAAAACAGCTCGACACATCCTTTGTTCCAAGAGCTGAATAATAAAAAGAATAATTAATACACTTTTATATTATAATGTAACACAATTATTATTAACAACTATCTAGACCATGCACCCATATGCACATACATATATACATATAATTATTATATAGCAAATTGTAATTATAATGGTTTATAACACCAGAATTTGTTTATAACATTGTTAACTAAAACTATATAATTAATATAAAGAAAGTTAAAAATCAATTCTAAACGGAACATGCTAGAACGATCATTCACACTTCTATTGAAAGAGGTTGAAATTCTACATTAAAAAATATATGCATGCAAATTATTAAAATTCTGGTGACTAAAAACCTATTGTAAAAGCCTTACCTTTTGTAAAATGAATTAACGAGCTCGATGCACGGACAATACTGACAGCTCCGTCGTCCCCACTATCCCCATGCAAGAGCGCGGCCACCACGTCATAGCGCGCTCGAAGAAGAAGGACAGCTATAGCGGCAAGCGGCGGTCGAGCCGCCTACGCCCGGGAGCGCCGCATTCTCCTACCACTGCGGATAGCCGGCACGGAGTAGGGACCAGAGGGTACCTCAGGGAGCGCAGCTCAGTCTTCCGCGCATTTGACCTGGAGCTCTCGAGAAGAAAACAACTAAAGCGATCACGAGCGTATTACAGAACATTTTCGAGTCGAAAAAGAACTTAGTCGCAGGATATTTTTCCGGACTAAGAACTTAGTCTAGAGAGCAGTCGAATATTATAGTATACTTTAAGAAAATAAAGTGTCTTTGAACCATCACTTGGGTCTTCTGCCAATCATTTGTCACCGGCTCCTCCGACTCTCCTACAGGGACATCGCCGAGGCAGACCGTCCTCCACGGAGATTCATCGCATATCCTGACAGCAGTACTTTTGGGTAAGTACTCGTTTTAATTATTCAATATTTTCCTTTTCATCTCTCGTGATCTGCAACCATCAACCGAATATTATTATTATTTTTGCATGACATATTGAAGAATTTTATTACACATAATAGTCAACAACTTACCTTCATACAATTCCAACGTCTTCTCCTTCCGATAACACGAGTACGTTGATTGCCTTTGAACGTTAAACGCTCAGTCTGTCTTTAGTTTTATCCACAAGAGTGAATCGTCGCCTTCGACTTGTCAATCGATGTGCATTGGGTAGTCTACTCTACCCCTCTGCCGTTTCCGCGAAGAATTTTCTCCAGGGAAATTTCTTTACGGACTCTGTGCCGCTGTGACGTGACGTCTTGCACATCGAAACTTGTCGTAGAGCACGGGACGCGCTCTTTAAGGACCGACTGACACATAGTATGATAACTCTGGTTTAGTATAATATATTAGAAGAATTATTTTATAATAATAAAACTAAACCAGCAGGTACGGTATCCATCTTATATTCAAATATCCCTACACACCCTTCTTTACCACGTCACTGCATGAGAAGTAACTAACTAATAATTTTCTCTTATAATAAATGAGGAGTCGCGATTTCAGAATCTGTCCTGTCTCTTTCTCTAAACCGGTTACGAAACTTTAGATTCACGCGGTACATTCTTTTTTGACAGGTGACCCCTCGAAATTTCCATCGTAAGTATTAGATGCCGCGAAATAATTTCAAATTATCCTTTCGATAAAACAAATTTTAAAACTTAAATTATTTCAATAATAGATGGTAAACGCATTACGCATCGATCCAGTTCTCCGTCGCGAGATCCCCTTCCATCGGGCGGGTATAAGGCGTCGCGAGTATTTCCGACAGCGTCTGTTGAGAGACCGACATACTGTTCCTTACCATTTATACATAGACCGAGATGAAATTCCGAGCGAGATAATTCGAGCAGTCAATGATCGTGAAAACACCCCACACGACCTTTCATTTGCCCCTTTGCCCTCCGAACTAAACCCCGAGAACAGCAGACAACCCCAAGCGATACCGGCTGGAGAAGAACCGGAAGAAGAACAGGAATCGTCAGATAGTTGCTCTGTCAGCTCAACAGCTTCCACGATTGTCCTCGACCCGGATGACCTTACTGCTGGAATACCACGGGGATTACTCCGAGCTTGGGAGGCCAACGCCGAAATAAGACGGGACAGGCAGGTCCAAACGTCTCCCCGTCGCCCCGATAGCCCGGCCTCATTTTCAGATTATTCAACCCCAGATTATTCCCCGGTTAGACCCGGAGAATTCGGGTTTGACCCCGTGGATATCTCCCCAGCAGAAGAAGGCTTGGCGGACCAAGCGGTTAATCATTTTCTGGACTATCTGAACAGCGAAGAATTCTTAGATACAGTCGACGACATGTACCATACCTAATTCAACGATAAACTGTTCACCTAATATATTTCTAAAGCTAACCAAATATATTTCTAAAGGAAAAATCTAATATATATATATATTGCGACGTCTTTTTATTTTTAATTTTTCGATCCTCCTCGGGTGTTGGAGAGGAGGATGTTAATGGGGAGCGAAAACGCCGTCAAAAAAAAGACACAAGGTGGATAGAGATACTCGCGCTCGGAGGAACTCAGATGAAGGGTGTTCTCGCGCGAGCCGCGGCGAAGCGAAGGCCGTCTCGAGATCTTGAAGTTGGGCGCCAGATACGGTCTTCCACGTATCAATTCGCAAAATCGTCAGAATAACGCGAAGAACGTTAGCCTGTTTCGCCACGGGCCGACTAGCTCACCTAACGGTAGAGGGGCAGGGTCCGTTGAAAAGGATCCAGAATTATTTTATGCGAGGCGGTCGGTGATTACGAAAATTGACGAACACAACGGGATTTAACGCTCACGACAAACGAACACTCAAATAAGTTACGCGAATTTAATAGAAAAGAGAATGTAACAAATTTATTTAAATAAAAGAAATATAATAGAAAAGAATATAAAGGGAAAGAAATAACAAGTTCTAGAAAGAAATAGTAATAATGACATAAATTAGCGAGACTGAATTAACGAAATATAACTGAGTTTAAAATAAATGCGAAAATTTGAAATAACGTACAACAGATCGACAGCGGTGATAACAATAGCAATACGAAATCGAGATCATAAGACAGCGGAGATATTTATCGTCCTTCAGGCCCGTTTTTATGGCCGGACTTTGCGAAACCGAACGGCGTTTCGAGAGCGTAACGGAAATTTCGACAATCTCCTCGAGGACGCATTTAACAGATCTATTCCCTTTGTTACTCGCTCTTTTAATCGACAGCACTATGTTTGAAATGAGGCTTAATAATTGAGCGATAGTAATCAAGCGATTTGCGAAGACGAAAAATCTCGCTTGCTACGAGCAAGATCGATTCGCTCGGAATTCGATAGCCGTCGGACGCCGCTTCGCCTCTTTTCGGCGTACCGCTTTCTATCTATGCGAAACCCTCGAATTTCGACACTTTCTTAATCTATTATGCACCGCGACACACTCCAACGTACGACAAATACCGCGCAATAAACGCAATTCGTACAAGTATCAAGAGCGACAAGGACAGCACGACATTTGCCACGTCGTCACACGCACACGGTCACACGCTCACATACACGCTAATTACAGACGAAAATTGCCCGGAGATCGATTGCGGGGATGTCTTACGCGGTTTCGACAACTCTTTTCGACAGCACGGATAGCGGACGCATTCCCCGCGATTTACCGCGCACGTGGTCGATATACGAGAGCCGGTCACTACGCGTTTTACGACACCCCGAATCCCGGAGAGAGACGAACGGTTCCTTATCAGCTACGGCCTACGTTACGATCGTCCTTGATGCCTCGGTCGCTTGTCTCCGGTCGCCCGAAATACACGAAAATCGCGAGCTCGGTACAATGCCCGAGCGACAACGAGACACGAAAATGGCGACGGCGACAGAACGGCCGGTCCGCGGACGGAATCGCGTACGTGGCGTACAAGATAGCGATGGGCAACCTCACCGATACTCGCTCCCGTTGACAAGGGATGATCCTCGGTCTCGTCCTCTCGACAACCTCGGCTACGACACACACAAAACGACAACGACAAAATACGTTTCGCAGAACGACTACAAGCTGAGAGCGCCCGCACCAGAGTGAGTCCCTGGATCTCGCGATCCAGGGTCGATAGCGGCGTCAATTCTGCGCGCAGGGGTGCGCGGATTAGCGGCTAATAGCGCCGCGACACGCGAGGTATTACTGCGCCCCGCGACAACGCCGTATCGGGGGCCGTAACGGCCCCGATAATTTAAAATTCCGAATCTCGGTGACCCTGTTATCCGCGGTCTTCCGGATGCTGGTCCTTCGTCCTCCGTCCTTGGAGGGTGGCGCCGATCCGGTCCGGTTACTCCGGCTCAAGACAGCTGTTTCTTGGCTGTTTTCCCTCCGTTATTTGAAGGGGGCGAAATCCACCCGCGACTCTGTTCCTACGGCGTTGTCGTATCGGCTGTCGTAATGATTCCTCTTGGGCCTCTTCTGGTTTCCCTCCGGCGGGTTGCCCGACGTACAAAAATGATACAAAAAAAATAATTAATACTAGCGCGAAAAAGTATAATGGCTCGTCTCTCCGGAGATTTCGCTACGGCTCTCGCAATCTTTTTCTGGCGCGGCCGCTCGGCTCGCGCCCCGTGAAGATTTCCGGGGCGGATGGACGCGCCTCGGGACGGCAACGTCACAATATATATACACTGCGATTTTGTATCCTCAATATAACCATAATAAATAGGGAAATTTTATAAAGGAATATAATAACAAGGATTCAACTCATATTTATTTGTCAACCTGAACACCTCAGAATAAGCTTCCTATAGATCCTAATCTCTCGGCGTCCCAGGGTATAGCCGGCGTGGCAGGTTGCCCTGAAAAACAAAATAGAGAGATATAATATTGTTCGTCCCTGCACGGTGCGCCCTGCAGAATCGTTGAATAAACGATCGAATAGGACGTAACATCGTACAATAATAAACCTCGTTTCGCCCTGAAAGCACAGGGTGGTGTGAATTGAATTCATTTCGCGTGTAAAGTTGCAAACCCATGTGGAACCGTACAATAATAGACTTCGTTTCGCATTAAAAGCACAGGGCGAAAGCATGTGTCCGATCGGGTCTGTGTCCGATCGGGACTGTGTCCGATCGGGTCTGTGTCCGATCGGGACTGTGTCCGATCGGGTCTGTGTCCAATCGGGAAATGTCATCATGTCCGATCGGGAAATGTCATCGTGTCCGATCGAGAATGTGCGCAATTAGGACGATCCCATAATAAATTAGATTTGACAAGGAATAATTATATTTTTTTTAAATTTGTATGTATTTATGAAAAATATATTTCTTAAGAGTTTCTATCTATTTAAATTTATCTCTTATTTATTATCTTATTTTATTAATTATATTTCTATTATATACCGTTATATATATATATATTAGGGTGTCTCTTATTTTTCGATCTCGGAATTTTTTTGCTCTCATCCCATAAAATCTTTTCAATGTGGATAAAAATAAGCTCTAATTTTTTTAAATTTTTTTTATCATTGTTAACCCGTGCCGACAAGCCATTGATGTTTTTAGAATAGACTGTTTAAGTAAAGATGTTCTTATTAAATGTATTCTTATAATTTAATATTATATTCTTATAATTTCTTATAATTATGACATCAATTAAATGTAAAAATAAAAAATATTAATTAAAGTTATTTGTAAAAACTTAAATTTTTTTTAAGTATCCAAATAGACCGATGTACGTAAACTTTATAGGTACGTAAACATTATTAATTCACGAAATTTATTAACGTTGAATTTCTAATGACTGATCAGACTTAATTTATATTTCTCATATTTAGAATGACAAAAAATGTGAAAAAAAATAATCACAATTTACGCCAAACAATATGTCAAATGGCACGTATAATATGAAAATCGAAATGTAACTTTTAGTGAATTTGTTGCTGCATCAATACAACAACATTATTGTATGACGTTCTATATTGTTGTATGATGTAAATTTAATAATTAATTCAATACACAATAAACACACCACATTAGTGTATTTACTTCATAAATGTAACAAAAAGAATTGTAAAGTTTTCATGATTAATTTGTCTCTGACGTCGTGATAGTTATGAAAATTTATTTGGATGAAGGCACTGTTTCGCAAGTTTTTTGTTTTTGATGTGTTTTTGTTGATCGTGCGCTGACATGTTGAAACTTGTGTTAAATCAGTCAAGCACAAGTTTAGCTCCTTGACGGATGTTGTGCATATAAACGAAGTTAAATTTTTTACTAAATTTATTAATATGGCTGTAGTACTTCGACGTGATACTAACATATTTTTAGTTGGTAGTATAAATACTCAAATTCTTGGTTCAAAACTACCATCAAATAGACAAGTGCTTTCAGTATTATTTTATAATATAAGATGCGTAAAATTAAATGTACGTGAAAGTGCAAACTTAGCTGTTCGTGAATGTGTCATTTTTTGGGAAAAAGCAAGAATTCCTATCAGGGCTCTTCAACACTGCGTGCCTAAATTAATAAACTTGTATGAAAAATGGCGTTCTTTACAAAAAAATTCAAAAAAAAATGGAGAAATTTATAGGCAAAAGGAAATAGAGTTTATGGAAAATTTGGATAACTTATTTGACATTGCACATTTAGATGCTTTAAATATTATTAAAATTGAAGAAGATAAACAATTTTTAATAAATCAAAGACAGCGAGAAAGGATAGGCTGTCTTGGATCGATTGATAAAAAAGTAACAATGATAGAAGAAAGATCACAAGAACGTAAGAACAAGGAAAATTCAGTATGAAAAACAGAGAGAGATAGCACTTCAGTCAACAACAGCGTCAATGTCATTATCTGATAAGTTTGATACAGAATCAAATATTTCCGAACAAGATTCGAACAATGCAGAGCAGTCAGAATCAAATGTTTCCGAACAAGATTTGAACAATGCAGAACAGTCAGAATCTTTATCACCACCTGCAGTTAAAAAAAGGAGAGGTCGCATCAATTTTATTACGCCTAAGCTCGTTGGAAGTTTAGACAGATGTCGATTAAGTGTGAGAGATTCAGTGTATGTCCTACATGCAGTGGCGGAGGCTTTAGGGCATAATTCAGATGATTTAATAATAAATCGATCTTCAATCCATCGATATCGACAGATTTTAAGAGCTGAGCGTTCTGAAATCATTAAATCTAGATTTCAAGAAATATCACCTAATTATGTTATTGCTCATTGGGATGGAAAGCTTTTATCATCATTAAATGTTAGAGACTCGCCTGTTGAACGTTTGCCAATAGTTGTAAGTAGTCAAAACATGGAACAACTCTTTGGTGTACCAAAATTAGAAAGATCCACAGGTGAAGAAATAGCGATGGCCGTGTGTAATGTTTTGGAAAATTGGAACTTTTCAGACATTCTCGAAGCTTTATGTTGTGACACTACAGCTTCTAACACAGGACGATTAAATGAAGCAATGATTTTGATAGAACAGAAATTTAAGAAAGATCTACTTTATTACCTTGTCGACATCATATTTATGAACTTATTCTCCGAAATGTTTTCGAATGTAAACTTCCACAGGTAACATCAAGCCCTGATATTCCACTATTCAAGAAATTTCAGAAAAACTGGAATAAGATTAATAAGACTAACTATGTGTCAGGCATAGAAGACAGTGAGTGTTATACTGCTTTGAAAGATGTAAAAGAAGAAATTCTCAATTTTACTCAGTGCAAGTTGCAAAATAAACATTTTAGACATGATTATAATGAATTACTTGAATTGGTGATTATATTTCTTAATGGCGATTCAGAAAGCAATTTAAAAATTCATCCTCCTGGTGCAATGCATCAAGCTCGATGGATGAGTCGAGCAATTTATTGTTTAAAAATTTATTTATTTCGTAAAGAGTATACGATTTCTTCTGCCGAAAGAAATTCGCTGCGTGATATTTGTATTTTCATCATCCGATTTTATGTGCAAGCATGGTTTCATTGCCCATTACCACACAAAGCTCCATGTCAAGATTTAAATTTTATAAAAAACTTAAAATTCTATGAAAAAATCGACCCAGACACTTCAAAGGCAGCAATAAAAAAATTATGCGGTCACCTTTGGTACTTATCCGAAGAAACAGCAGCTTTAGCGTTTTTTGATGATACTATATCAATTGAAACCAAAAAACTTATGGTAAAATCGCTTCAAAATGAAGGCACTATTAATCCTACATAGCGTTTCATAATCCTGCCAAAAGATATTGATCATAATTTTACAGGTATGTTTCAGTTTCTCGGTTTTGAATTTATTGTCACATTGAATTATCACCAATAACTAACTAATCTAACTATTTAAAATATAATTTATCTTTAGCTAATAATTTTATTTTATCTTTTAGAAAAAACTATAGATGTGTTCATTTCACATAATAGTTTAAAATTGTTTTCACGATTCAGAATCAATACAGATTTTTGAACTAAGATCCAATTACATGGAACACAAATGTTAGTTATCTAAATGGAAAAGAAGTTATAAAATCCTTAAAAGTAATAAATGATATCGCTGAAAGGGCAGTGAAGTTAATTCAAGATTATAATGGACGTGTTGTAAGAAATGCAGAGCAACAGGAATTTCTTCTGCGTTGTGTACAAGAACACAGACGTTTATATCCAAATTGTAACAAGGATACTTTAAAAGAACCCTACTAATTTTAAAAGTTATATTTATGTTTCTGGTTTATTAAAAAATATTTTTTGCTATTTAGATAATTATTTATCATTAATTTATAACCCTACTACCTGTTATATAAATTTATTAGCTATTTTGGCATTTTTGTTTTTTAAAACATAGAGCTCAAATTCTTTTGCCTTATTATTCTATCAAATATCTATTCTATATAGTAGTAGTAGTAGTAGTAGTAGTAGTAGTAATATCATTTATTTTAATTCCGAGGAATTACAAAAAGGCGTTTGTAGGGACGTACCCAACCCTTTACAAAGCTTCTCTTACACTACCCGACCTGGCCATAGGCGACCTTTCACATACTGAACCCTCCCACCCCTTCGCGGGGACTTGGTTGGACTTTTCTACGGGGGACCCCTTCTCACACACACTCATACTCCTCCGACCTAACCTAACCCCCTGTCCTACTTG
Organism: Camponotus vicinus; assembly: GCF_025532165.1. Taxonomy (NCBI): domain Eukaryota; kingdom Metazoa; phylum Arthropoda; class Insecta; order Hymenoptera; family Formicidae; genus Camponotus; species Camponotus vicinus. The sequence continues at coordinate 10,057,916 of NW_028141949.1, read as the reverse complement.
ACTCTGAGCAACTCTTCTGTTCCTACTCTCCTTTTTCCTTTTATCCTCCCACTCCTTAAGCCATCTGTAACCTCCTTCTGTCTCCTTCTCGCCTATTATATCATCCAACACTACTCTGCTAGTACTTTTCCATACACACCGTTCCATCAGATGTTCCAGAGTACCCTCTTCCTTATCACATATGTTACAATTCCTTTCCTCCTCTCGTAACCAGTACCTGTTTCCTAACTCCTCATTCCCGCATCTAGCCCTCGCCCTTCTTTTATGACTACCACTCTCCTCCTTCCTCCTCAAGTATTCTGGGAGCCCAGCCACCTTGATCCTCCTGTATCGTTTATTGTATCTGGCCCCCTCAATTAGAATCTCTTGCTCTTCCCTTTGTCGCCTTCTATCTTTACTACTTAGCTCTTCTGCCACACACCTACCCCGTTCTCTCCATTGTTCCAGATCCGCCTCTTGTACTCCACACCTACTTAAGTATTCCTCTCTCTCCGACCTCCCTCTTGTCAATGTTCCTCTTCCCTCCCTTTCCTTAATACATTCCACCACCCATCTTCTCCGACCATATCCTTGTCTTGCCTTTTCTTCAAAGTTCACCGCCAACTTGGCCGTCCTTATCCTCATCTTGTCCCTCTTGATCTCCTCCAGGACCACATAACCTGGTGTGCATCTCTCCAGGCCCAGTGACCATCTCAGATACCGTGCCTCCACCCCTTCCACGTTACCATGCTCCAACCAACCCCACACTTCTGCCCCATATACCATCACGCTGCCTACTAAGCTATCGAACAACATCATCCTCCTCCCCCAATCGTTCGCAAACTTCCTTTCCCCCAAGCTCCATGTCTTCTTCATCACTATCGTTGCTCTTCTTACCCTCTCCCTAATATGCTTCGTATGACCTCCATTTCTCTGCAGTATGAAGCCCAGGTATTCAAACTCCTTCACCTCTTGAATCTTCTGGCCTTTCTAATACCAGTCTTTCTCTTTTTCCACACCCCCTCCCCTTCTGAATTTCAGGATCTTGGATTTTCCCACGTTCAATTCCAGCTTCCTCTTCCTCAAGTACTTCTCCAGCCTCTTAATCATCTCCTCTAGCGCCTCCTCCTCTCTGGCCAGCAGAACGATATCATCCGCGTAAGCCAGTGTCCAAATCCTACCCTGTCCGATTCTCATGCCTCCTACCAATCCCCCGGCCATCTCCTCCTCCAGGTCTGATATAAAGATGGAGAACAGCAGCGGGCTCAAAGGACATCCTTGTCTCACTCCCTTTGTCGTCCAAAAGGAGCTTGACTCCCTGTCCCCCACCCTAACCTTGTTACTGGTCTCCTGATAAATTTGCTTCACTCTCTCTGTTAGTCCTCTCCTTACCCCTCTCTCCTCCATCATCCTCCATAACACATTCCTGTCGACCCTGTCAAAGGCCCCCTTTAAATCAATAAAGAAGGCATTCACCTTCTTTCCAGCTCCATTCAGCTCTCTGTCGACCAGGTGGTTCAGGATGAAGATGTTATCCATCACACCTCTTCCCTTCCGGAAGCCAGCCTGGGTCTCCGGAAGAATCTGCTTCTCCACCACATCCTTCATCAATCTCTCCGCCAGCACCGCCGCATAGATCTTATAGGCCATACTTAATAGGGTAATTCCCCTGTAATTAGCGGGGGATTGTTTATCCCCCTTTTTATACAGCGGGGAGATTACTCCCTCCTTCCACGAATCCGGCCAACCTTCACCTCTCCACACCCCCTTGATCACCTCCTTCAGCCTTTCTCTCACCTGTCCTCTGCAGAACTTCCAAGCCTCACTCCTTATGCCATCCGGCCCCGCCGCTTTCCCTCTCCTCAATCTCCTTATCTGTTTTTCGATTTCTTCATCCGCGAGGTCCTCTTCTTCGTCACCCCCTCTCCTTTCCTCCCCTAAAATCCTTTCATCTGTCCCCTCTAACCATAAAATGCTGCCTCCAACCCTCCGTGGATATCTCTTCACTCACCTTGTCCCTGACCTTCCTTTGCTTGTTGATATATTTCCAAACTTCTGTCTCCGTCCTAATTCCATTCAACTCCTCCACTTCCCTTTTACTCCACTCTTCTCTCTTCTTCTCACAGAGCTCCGCTAATTCCCTTTTCGCCTGCAACACCGCTTCCTTGCTTCCACCCCCTATCCTCCATCTCTTTAGCTTTCTTTCTGCCTTTCTTTTCTTTCTGGTGCACTCACTGTCCCACCATTTCTTGTAACCTAGTTTCCTTTTTCTCCATCTGACCTTCTTCTCTACTACCGCCTCACCCACCTTACCTCTTAGTTCCTCCCATTTCTCCAGCAAGCCCCCTTCAGACAAACTAATCTCCTCCGTTCTTCCAGCAAAGGTTCTAGTGCTCTCCTCGTCCCAGCACTGTATTATCCTCTCTACCTGTCTTCTTTCCTCCTTTCTCCCCTCCTCCTTCAGGCCTTCTTTCGACGTCCATACACTCACCAAAGACATATGGTCTGATTCTATCCTACTCTTGACTTCAAACTCCTCTAGCAGGTCCCACCCTTCTGTGTTAACTAACAAATAATCTATAACCGACGCTCCTCTCGCCCCTACGTACGTGAATTCTCCCTCTTCATCACCCTGCTTTGTACCATTGGCCAGACACCATCCCCCTTCCTCTACCCACTCTAACAAACACGCTCCCTCCTTGCTGACCTTTTTGTCCTTAGACCTTCTTCCTTCTACTACCCCATCCCTGTACACCTCCCTTCTTCTCCAGTCCAGACGTTAAAGTCCCCTCCAATTACCATCAGCTCTTCCGGACGCTGCTGCTCCGAGCTAGCTATGTCTTCCTTAAAATCCTCGGGACCATCCTTAGCGTAGACCGTACTAATTGTCCACTTGTAACCACCTCCTCGTCCCTTCCACTTCACCAAGCCTCTCCTACCGTCGTCGACCTCCTCCGTCATCATTACCCCTTTTCTGTTTCCAGTAATTATTCCCCCACTTCCCCTACCTCTGCTCTGCTCTCTCACCGCATATTGCACGTGCCAGTCGAACTCCGAAGGTAGATTCTTTATCCAAACTTCCCCCTCATCCTCCCTTATCCAAGTCTCCACCATACCAACAAAGTCCAGCTGTCTTATAAACTCCCAAAAGTCCACCCCTTTTCCCTTAAGCCCGGCTACATTCCAGAACCCTATCTTAATTTTGCCCCTAACCTTGTCGGAAATCGAGCTTCTCGGATCCCGCTGTCTCTGCCGCGACTTTTCGAGCGTTTCCTTCTTCTGCTCTTCCCCCCTTACTCCGAAGTTTCTCCTCCGTTTGCTCCAACAGCGAGACATGTTCCTTTCTCTCAATCTGTCTCCAACTGAACCATCTATCCACCAAAAAGACTCTCCTGAATCTGACATTGGTGTGCTCCCCCCATCCTTTAACTACCCTCGCAATGCCTCTCAGTCTCCATTGAATTTCTTCCTCCTCCTTGGATAGCAATTCATCCATGAAAATCGGCTCCTTCCCTAACTCCTTCTTCCTTCTTAGTATCTCCATTTTTGCTGCCAGGTCCTTCACTTGAACCCCCAGTCTCCCCCCTTCTCTTGACTTTCCTCAGGCCGCTGATCCTCAAACTTTTCTTTCTTTTCTGCTCCTGATTCTCCTGTTTCCAATCCAATAGCTCCTGCACTTTGGCTTCCAAAGCTGTCTCCTTTACTCCTGTCTTCGTCTTCTTTCCTCTCCTCACTATCTCACTCCAGGAATGAGATTTTTCTTCCTCTTTTCCCCCCTCCACCACCTCCATTTCCTCCTCTCTAGACTCACCATTCTCCAGTTTGAGAATCTTCTCCCAAAGCAGCTTCTTCTCTTCTTCCCACTTTGTCTCCTTCCTCTTCATCTCCTCCCTTAACTCATCTCTTTCCATCTTCATCTTCTTCTCCAGTTTCTCAATCTCATTTACCCTCTCTCTCTTCAGCTTTGCCACCTCCTCTTTCACCCCCCCCCCCAGAATTTTCTGCAGCTCTGCAATAACGCTTTCTTGTCTGTTCATTCTGTCCATCCATGCTCCTTCAAATTCAAAAACCGACCCCAAGTCGGAGTCAGTCTTCTCTCGGTCCCTGCCATCCCCCTCTGATACTGTCTTTCTCTTCTTTCTAACTCCTCGCGCCATATCTACCCCCCCTCCCCCCTGGCCAAGCCACTTCTCTATGTATCCCTTGGGAATACCCTTCTCCCTATCCAACATTTCCCTGTTTGATCTCCTCCCTCTCTTAACTACCCCCTCTGTAGACAAGAATCTAGTAACCGGGGTTTCCAAGCTATTCCCTTCCCCATCCTCCGCATTACCTTCCATTACGTTATCCCTGTCTACTACATCGAGTGATTGGCCCGCCGCCTCACTCGGCTTCTCATTCGTCGCCGCGCTCTCAACTTCGCTACTCGCCGCTTGGCGCTCCGCACTCGGCCTCGCGTCTTCCAGCGGGTCGCATCTATCGACGAGTATACTCGGCACGATCCCTTCCATCCCGCTCCGCCTGTTGTCTCTCTCTCTCGCTCTTAAACCTAACCTGCTCCCCTTCTCGCCGCAAAACTCCGTCCCTCCACGCGTGGCGCCTCCACTCTGCCCTACTCCAACCCTATCACGCGACACACACAGTCTCCGCCATCCAAAGAACACACCACTGCCAAGCCTCCACTCCTCTTTACAACAAACCGCTCTTAATATTCTCGACAAACAACACACGCATGCACACTCTGTCGCACCTCAATATATATATATCTATCTATTCTATATATTATAAATATATATATTATATATTATATATTATATTGTAGCGACACACATGCGCTACGTCACCCTCATCGTTGACCGCGTATGGACGATTGTCTCCTACTCCGCTTTCACTTTCGTAAATTTTACAACCCTTGCATGTTATGCAGCCTTCCATCGATCCCTTACATCGCCGACTAACATATGGCAAGCACACGGTTTTTTCCTACACAACGGTCACTCGTCCCTCCGAGAATCTTTCCGATTATAAAACTTTCTCCCGAATCGTGCATGCCGAATCCTGGTTTTCCAGGATTCATTCAGTATCCCGCTTTCGAAGAGTGATTGTCGAGTCGCAAGAGAATCTATCTCGCGCCTACCGATAGTTCACATCGCGCCTTCACACAGTACACACAAGACTTCGCATAGTATACAAGACGTCCAAAATTATAGATCAAAATAAATTCGGAGCTATTTAACTGAGAAACGTTCATTTCTTATATCCTGAGATTACCCACAATATAATAATTATTTGGGGTTGTAAAACATTATTTGCCTACAGAAATTAAAAAATTCAATTTTGATGTTTTTTTTTAATTACGTTCTGTTTTATCAGACTTAAAGCCTTTGTCGGCACGGGAAGTAATTAATCTAGGAGGCTGAAATTTTTTGTGTGTGATTCTTATACCAATTGTAAACTTTTTAGAGGGTGAGACCGAAAAAAATGAATTTTTTTTTATCATGTAGAAATAAGGGACACCCTAATATATATATATATATATATATATATATATATATATATATATGCATGTATATATTTACCATTTTTTTGAAGGAGGAGAAATACTTAACACATATCCCATTGGCCATCCGGCGGAATAATATGAGTATCCACTAAACCACTCCTCCTCTCTTTTAATCACTCTTAACCACTACATGATTCGAGAATCGTGTATTACTTCTAAGAATGTATTATGTGCTGCAATATAAAATGGCGTTGAGAGATTCTGCGGCATGCCTCTTCATTCAATAGAAGCTGAATGCTTGCAATAATCCGCTTTTCAGACAACTGTTTCTTTCTAAATCGACCTGCAACAATAAATAATTTTGCTACGCACATAGATTAATATCAATATAACAAAAGAAAATTATAATGAAAAATTATTAATTTAAAAAATCTGAAAAAATAACATTAATTATGCATATTAAAATTTGACATAATAAAAACATGGTTCTTTACGCTTACGTCGGAAACACAACAACAAGAGCGCTAGAACATATATTCTTATTCCAAAAAAAGGAATGTAATAAAAAATGTAATATAAATATGAAAATATGATAGACATTATAATAACAAGTATAACACAACAATTAATATAAATAGCAAAAATGATAAGCAAAAGTTTTATTATTATGTGTGTAATTCTTAACAATGCCACTGCATTATAATTACATACAATTCTTATTCCATAAGAATTGTAATTATAATGCAGTGGCATTGTTAAACATTACACATAATAATAAAACTTTTGCTTATCATTTTTGCTATTTATATTAATTGTTGTGTTATATATATATATATATATATACAGGGTGAGCCATTTTAATTAACGCACGCAATTATTTCGGAAACAAAGCATTTTAGAGAAAAATGTTTCAGACAAAAGTTTTATGGTTTCGAGGGGGCCATAAGATGGTATCATTGGTTTGACTTTGAAGAGTCATTTGAAGGTCACGTGAAGGTCACTTCAATTTTTTTAAATGGGACACCCTACATATTTTTGCACATTCTTGTAGCTTATCTCGAGAGCTTTCCAAAACACTATAATTAAGTACCTTTTCGTTAAGTACTTTTTGAGTTATGAGGCTTGAAATAATTTCTTAATTCTACATAAACCGTAAAATATCTAGTAAAATATTCATTTTTCGATTATCTTACCTTAATACTTTTACGTACAAAATAATGAGAGGAATCAATTGGTGTAACACATAGTTGTTTTGAAGAAAAAATATGTAATTTGCAATTAACAATTCCATATTTTTTCTTAAAAACAACTATGTGTTTTTTTTACACCAATTGATTCCTCTCATTATTTTGTACATAAAAGTATTAAGGTAAGATAATCGAAAAGTGAATATTTTACAAGATATTTTACGGTTTATGTAAAATTAAGAAATTATTTCAACCCTCATAACTCAAAAAGTACTTAACGAAAAGGTACTTAATGATAGTGTTTTGGAAAGCTCTCGAGATAAGCTACAAGAGTGTGCAAAAATATATAGGGTGTTCCATTTAAAAAAATTGAAGTGACCTTCACGTGACCTTCAAATGACTCTTCAAGGTCAAACCAATGATACCGTCTTATGGCCCCCTCGAAACCAAACAACTTTTGTCTGAAATATTTTTCTCTCCCGGGCTTGGTTTTCGACATATTCGACTGGTCGGATTAAAATGAAACACCCTGTATATATATATATATATATATATACAGGGTGGGCCATTTTAATCCGTCCACTCAAATATCTCCAAACCTGTAAGTTTTAGAAGAAAACTTTTTAGAAAAAAGTTGTTTGGTTCTGAAGGGGACAGAAGATAGAAATATTAATTAGACCTTGGGTGGCGTTGTTACGGTCATATCAAGGTCACATTGAATTTTTTAAATTGAAACCTCTATCAGAGAGAAACCTGAGAGCGGCCACCTCGCTTTAACGAGCACATTGTCCTAATGCGCCGCCTGACAAAGTGGACGTCAACTACGTCCGTTACGCTCGATAATGATACATAGTTCGTGTCCGAGCTATGGTTCATGTCCGAGCTATGGTTCATGTCCAAACTATTCACATGAGATGGACATGAGAGTTAGACAAGAGCCGATAATCTATCGTTCTGCTTTTGTCTCACCAACGATGGCAGACCACGCGGCGGTAGGCATGAGGCGAGCTAGTGGTGATTTTATATCGTAAAGCTCATGTCTCCTTCCATCCCTCGTCAGCCCCATTTCATCTTTCACGCGCTACATTTTACATAATTCGGATAGGATTTCGAGACGACTTCGGGCGCCCAATACATAGAGACAAATTTATTTATTTATTATAGATTAAAAATGTTTTTTAATAAAACCTTTTCTTTTTATTTAAAATAATTATATCTGTATTTCATAAATGCTTGCAACTCTCATATTATTAATATTTTATTTTATATATTTTTTAAATAATTAATTCGAAAAATATACATGTCGATGCGAATGATATCTTACTTTGATGCATTTGCGTGTTAGTGTTAGACATGAAAAACATAATGTAATACAACATCTAGCGTATCGAATGCTGTGAACAGTTTTCTGGTAAAAAAATAAAGTTTCAATAAGATTACTCACACGTATACGGCACAATACAGCATCCAATGCGCTAGATGTTGTATTACATTATGTTTTTCATGTTTTTATGATAAATATCATCCTGGCTCATGTCTTGATGAGATCGATAATTCGGATGATTAATTTTATGTAATCATTTTTTATGTAATCATGTTTAATTTTGAAAATAATAACAAAAAGATAGATAAACCAGTTTGTGAAACTATAATTCTTTGTATGATGACATACAAAATAACTTTACATTAACAATAAACAGATTCTTTAATCTTTTATTAATATATAAAAGAATTACGTTTCAAAGTGTCGTGATTTCGCGGCTATTTGATGCTATGAAACAAGTAAAGCGCGACAACACGCTGAAAATAATCAGTCAGCGTAGCGAGCTTTACAAGTGACGTTCGATTCTGCGGTGCTTCATTATCTGTGCATAACAGATCTCTTCTATTGTTTTAAATTTATATTTTTTTTAACGATCTGTAAGATCTGTGTATTTTGCAACACGTGTTATCGTTTCTTTTATAGAACACGACACATTATCTGTAAATATTTTTGCGTGTACACGTACGTGCGTGTATGCTTTTATTGTGTCGGTTGGTGTAATTTCTTTATTTTTTTATCACGTATTGTATTTCTCTTTTATTTCTATTTTTAAGTTTTTTTAATTTTATTTTTATATTTTTTTGTTTTGCATTACAATAAACAATCACTATGTCGAGTCAGTGCCCTGTAGATAGTTATTATGATAAGTGCGTGTACAAAGAATGTAAGAATGGGAGATTTTCGCATGGGAAACGGCTATTCCGATTTCCAATGCAGAAGGATACAAGATGCAATACATGGATACGCAATACAGGTATGTTTTTGTGCAATAATTGTCATTATTTTATTAATTTTTTGCCTTTTCTGCTCCCAAATTAAATACATATTATTTGCTATTTTATTATTATAAAATAAAAATAAAAAAAAGACAGCAGTGAGATTCGAACTCGGATCAGCGCCGTGACAAGCAGACATCTTTTTTTTTTTTTAAATTGTTTATTAAAGACCAATAAAGAGATACAAATTTTAATGCTACATAAACAAAAGCAAATATATTAACATAAATCTTTTTAACAAGACTAATCGGCTACGCAGAGCTCTCGCTGTCATGTACAATAATTTATTGAAAATAAGTATGTGTAACTTATGGGTTAATATTAGTATCGAGTAATATAGTCTACTCATTAAATATCTATATAATGTTAGAATTACCAGTAAAAAATCAGGTCTAGTAAAAAAACTGGTTTATCATATAATTTTAACTATTCAGTTAAAACAAAAGAAAAAAAAGAGAAAAAAAAGGGATAGGAAGAGGATAAATATAGATATATCTACTTATTTACATTTACTTGAACCTATATTCATTCTGTATAATAATATATACATATATACATATATAATTAATACACTATAATTAATGTTTATCGCAATGCTGATTATTGTTATGATCACAACGCTACCAATATTTTTTTTTATTCTTTAACAGGTAATTATTGTTTACATCCTTGTCAGATAAGGCCAAATTATATTGGAGATATACAGGGTGTCCCATTTTAAATAATACGCTCAAATATCGCCGAAACGGTGCGTTAAATAAAAAAATGTTTCAAACAAAAGTTGTATGGCTTGAAGGGGCCCATCAGATGGTGGCAATGATTGACCTTGGAGAGTCATTTGAAGGTCACGTGAAGGTCACCTTCAATTTTTTAAACAGAACCCCCTATTTTTTATTACTTATTATTATTATAGCTTACCTCGAGAGCTTTCCAAAACACTATAATAAAGTATTTCTTCATTCAGTACTTTTCGAGTTATGAGGCTTGAAATAATTTCTTAATTTTAAATAAACCATATAATATCTAGTAAAATATTCATTTTTCGATTATCTTACCTTAATACTTTTATGTACAAAATAATGAGAAGAATCAATTGATGTAAAAAAAAAACAGTTGTTTAAAAACAAATATGTGAATTGCAAATTACATATTTTTTCTTCGAAACAACTATGTTTTTTCTTTACACCAATTGATTCCAATGATTATTTTGTACATAAAAGTATTAAGGTAAGATAATCGAAAAATGAATATTTTACTAGATATTTTATGGTTTATGTAAAATTAAGAAATTATTTCAAGCTTCATAACTCGAAAAGTACTGAATGAAGAAATACTTTATTATAGTGTTTTGGAAAGCCCTCGAGATAAGCTACAAGAATATGCAATACAAAATAAAGAGTTCCGTTTAAGAAATTGACGGTGACCTTCAAATGACTCTCCAAGGTCAAATCATTGCCACCATCTGATGGCCCCCTTCAAGCCATACAATTTTTGTTTGAAACTTTTTATTTAACGCACTGTTTCTGAGAGATATTTGAGCGTATTATTTAAAATGGGACACCTTGTATATTTGAATTATTGCTGTTTATATTAGAAAGATATGTGATAGTTTTTTGGTTCTTTCGAGCAGACATCTTACGTGCTCTGCCACGCGCTATTACGAAGTAGCGCTTTATCGAATTGATTATAACCGACACGCCCGACATAGAAAATTTTTTTTTACCAAACACTGGTATACCAATTGCTATGTCAGCTTGAAGTAAACATGTAATCGTAATTTTCATAATGTGTTGTATTTTTGTTACAGGAAATACAAATTTGGAAAAATTGTCTGCCAATACCCTTAGAAAATTAAGATTGTGTGAAGATCATTTCTTTATTACATCATTTACAAACGCAACAAAAGGACGATTAAGAAAGGATGCTACACCAATTGCGTATGAAAACGCTGGCTCAAATTCTGCAAACGAAAATGTTGAAGTAGGTGAAATGCAAAGAGATATTACAGAAGCACTTTCACCCAACGATGAAAATCTAATAATGGAGGAACAAATATCTGAAGAATGCGCTCTACGGACATACAGGCCTGCAGCTTTAAATTTCGAAATATCTGCGGAAGAGGAAAACGTAATGGAATGGGTACATTTGGAACCACTACATCAAGATATTGAATGTAAAAGCAGTGAAAGAAATGTTGAATGCGAAGATGATAGCATTCCAAGAAATAATAAAGAAAAAAGTGATCTAAAAGCAAAAAACAAAGCATTGAAAATTGAGAATTTGAATTTGCGGCAAAAAATTAAGCGCTTAGAATTTCGAATTCAAAGGATGGCACAAACATGTAAATGTAAAAATTCAAATAAAAAGAAAGAAAAGAAAAAAGTGCTAAAAAATTTAATAAATGCACAAGAACTGCATCCTGTAGTAAAGACCATGATACATTTACAACTGCATACATCACGTACACGATATACTGAGGAAGAGAAAATACTTTCAAAACAATTATATTATTATTCAGCATCAGCATTTTGCCGTTTAAAGAAAGCAGGTTGCAATTTTCCTGGACAAAGAACAATTAGAAGATGGGTAGAAGAATATAATATAAAACCAGGATTTTGTGATATTATATTTCAAAAATTGAAAGAAAAAATTGCACAAATTCCTAAGGAAGAAAGAGTGCGTGCCTTGAAATGGGACGAGATGTCTGTTAAAAGCTATGAAGAATATTCCTCAAAATTAGACGAAATAGAAGGTCTTGTTGATCTAGGACCTTTGGGCAGACAAACAGAAAGAACGAAGTGCGTTTTTGTCTTTTGCCTTGATAGCTTAAATGCACGTCATCCATGGCGACAACCATTGGCATATTTTCTTCCAGGTAAATGTATGAAATCACATGAAATAATTCACTTAGTTGAGATGTGTCTAGATAAATTGAATGACACGGGTGCGAATGTGAAACTTTTGACATGTGATCAAGGTACAAATAATCAAGCCACTTATGATCAACTAGGCGTTGATGTAAAAAATCCATATTTTATATATAATAATAAAAAATATTATACTTTATACGATTTTCCGCATCTAGTAAAAAGATTAGCGAGTTTTCTTAGAACACATGGCAATATATATTGCAAAGGAGAAATAATTGCATCATATTCTGATTTTGTGAAAACCTGGAGCATTGATAATGCGACAAAAGGAGGCTCTAATTTATTGTCCCATATTTCAAGGGCACACATTCATCCAAATTGTTTTGAAGCAATGAATGTAAAAAGAGCGTTTCAATTATTTAGCCATACATTCGCATGTGCAATTAAAATAGCCGGTGACTCAAAAGAATTAAATTCAAATACATGGGAAGCGACAGCTGATTTTGCAGAGCATATGAACAGCGTAATTGATGCTTGCAACTCCTACAGTTTTATTGTCACATTCGGCGGAAAACGATCATTATCAAGGAAAAATCCAGATATTGAAGATCTGTTGTCAAACTTTGTGCAGTGGTGTTCAGGATGGTCAAAATTTTCGGACAGAATATATCAAGTTCCTTGTTTCAAAAGTTTTATCATTACGACACAAGCAATTCTTGCTCTGTATAAAGAACTTGCAAGTAAAAATGAAGAATTTGAACTTGCAACAGGTTTATGCAACCAGGATTCAGTGGAACATTTATTTTCAAAACTTCGGCAACGAGGAGGATTTAATCCAAATCCAACTGCAAGAATGGTCCGACTATCAATTAGACATATATTATCCACTGGTTACATTCAGACAAGCGATAAAGGCAATGTGCAATGCTCTGAAAGTGAAGCTCTCATTAATAAACCGAATCAAGTTATTAAGACGGTTGAAAATTGTATGAGTGCAAATAATGTTGTTGCTGTTGATGATGTTGAAGACGATGTTGATGATGCCGATTTAGTAACAGAATTACTTGACAAACATTCAGACATTCTCGAGGAATATGATGTGGACATAAATAATGTAAGTATATTTAATAATTATGATGATAATGCAATAACATATTTTGCAGGGTATGTCGCACGACGATGTATTGAGAAAAATAATTGTGTGAATTGTCGTACAACAATGTTAAAAACGCCAATGGAGGACGCAACGCCAAATGAAAGATACATTGAATACCGTGAATATCCCAACGCAGACGAGGATGCTCCAACAGTTACAAAATTAACTCGACCAACAAGCCTCTTTATAAATATAATTAAAACACAGTTGATGAGCTTCAATCGTACGTGGCAACATCAACGGGGATCCACACAGATTCTTGAGAAGATTGCGAATGAAGGTATGTATGCAACGAATAAAATGCATGCCGGATGGTTTGATATAAATGATAAGTGTTACAATCACCGCATGCAAGCGTCAAAATTTTTAATGACAGTTAAAATATATTCCCGTACGCGATACAATAATCACGCTGCAAAGGCAGTGAATACATTTAAAAAAAAAATAAAAAACTTGTCAAATAAGTAGTTTTATAAAAAGATTAAAATATTATAAAATAAAGAAAATAAGTAACGTAGAACGTACTTTAAATTTATATTGTAACTTACATAAAAGTACGAAAATATTTCCTTCATTTTTTATATTATTAGTATCTTAAAAATCGTTACATATATCTTAAAGATTGTTGTACTAATTAATTTAAAACTGATTTTTAATTTACTGACATTTTCTGTTCAATAACGGGAAAAAGAAATATGCAATTCCCAATGTCATGGAAGATCGCAATCACAGTTAAAATTATTGCATAAATGTCTGAGACTAGCAAATCTATCACGAAAAGACAAAAAAATAAAACAAAAAGTTATAATGCGAGCATGCCATGAAATTGGGAAATCATATTTAAATGTCTTACTATTAATGATATCCTAAGATACGAATAATATAAATATTTTAAGGAAATGCATTTATGTTTGTCTTATTACTCGTTGGCACACGGTATTCATACATGAATATTCATATATAATTAAAGGGAAAGATGTAAATGAATATCGTGCAGATATAACAAATATAAAATAAATCACATAAAAATATATAACAATGATTTTGAACAAATCACAATCAAAAGAGACGTCTATAAAAATACAATTAGTATATAATTAGTATATAATTACAGAAAAAGAGACGTAACATACACATTCATACACTTCAAGGAAATCTACATATAGATTTCCGCGTGATAAGATTTGCTAGTCTTTCATTTATGCAATTTTTTTAACTGTGAGTGCAATCTTAACGTCATGCTTAATAATGTCAACGAGAAATAAATTTCTTTTTCTAAACTTCGAATTTAAATACACGTTCTATGTTACATACAATAAGAAATATGGATAAAATTATTAAATAATCATGGAGACTAAAATTAGTACACAGAAGAGACAGCTTACTATAAGAGATTAGAATCTCAAACTTAGTGATATTGCAAAAAAAGTCACTTACATGTGTTATGTACATATATGTTTAATTACAATTAAAAATTAAAATTTTTATGTATAAAAATCTAAATAAAAAACATTATACATGTTATTTGAAATGAAGCTACTACCTGGTTTCGCGAATAACATCTATATGTATACTTCTATTTATTTGTCAATTTGTTTTTCATTCTGGTCGAATTATATTGATATACAGGGTTTAGCAAAAGTGTGGAAACCCCTTAATATTTCGAAAAATACGCATTTAAAAAAAAAATGTTTCATACAAAAGTTATAGGGTTTTATGTGGCGCATTACACAGCAACATTATTATGACCTCGAATAGCGTTGTCAAGGTTATGTGAAGGTCACCTCCAACTTTTTAAATGGGATACCCTATATGCTTTTGCATATTCTTGTAGCTTATCTCGAGAGCTTTCCAAAACACTATAATTAAGTTAGTTTTCATTAAGTACTTTCCGAGTTATGAGGCTTGAAATCATTTCTTAATTTTACATAAACCATAAAATGTCTTTTAAAATATTCATTTTTCGATTATCTTACCTTAATACTTTTATGTACAAAATAATGAGAGGAATCAATTAGTGTAAAGAAAACACACAGTTGTTTTAAAAAAAAAAATGTAATTGTTAATTGCAAATTCTTAAAAACAACTATGTTTTTTCTTTACACCAATTGATTCCTCTCATTATTTTGTACATAAAAGTATTAAGGTAAGATAATCGAAAAATGAATATTTTACAAGATATTTTATGGTTTATGTAAAATTAAGAAATGATTTCAAGCCTCATAACTCGGAAAGTACTTAATGAAAACTAACTTAATTATAGTGTTTTGGAAAGCTCTCGAGATAAGCTACAAAAATATGCAAAAGCATATAGGGTGTCCCATTTAAAAAGTTGGAGGTGACCTTCACATAACCTTGACAACGCTATTCGAGGTCATAATAATGTTGCTGTGTAATGCGCCACATAAAACCCTATAACTTTTGTATGAAACATTTTTTTTTTAAATACGTATTTTTCGAAATATTAAGGGGTTTCCACACTTTTGCTAAACCCTGTATAATTACTTATTGGCGAAGCCAGATATTAGTATTATTTATTTACAACCTAATCTGTCCTTATTCCAAATATTTGTTCTATATTTTCCTTATTCCCATAATATTTTATCTTAATCGACACATATATTAAATTACCACAAATCTTTTCTCAGTTTAAACATCATATATGGCACATTAATATTTTTAACATGGATGTATCACATATATGACTGTCTTCGTATCTCAATGAAATAATTATGATATATTAAAATATTTGTGAAACATTAGTTTTCGTTAAACAATATAATTTATGTTCTAAAAGTAATAGAAAAATTAAAAATTTTATTAAATAAAGAAAAAGAAAAAATTAACACACTCTTCATATAATAACGTAGACTGTTGCTAAAAAAGCGAGATATACTACATGCTCCTTACATTTAATATATATGTAATACATTTATAACTGTGCACACAAATATGAGTTGGAAGATTGTCTCACTCGTTGCAAGACTCACGCAAGATGTAAGTAGAATTGTTTTTTTTTTATATACTAAAATCTTGTATACTTAAAATGTACTAGATTTATTGTCAGATAAAGTTAGATAAAGTAAGATAAAAGTTTTTTTATTATGTAAAGTCCTTCAAGGAAATGTTGTATTAAATTGTACAAAAATTGGAATATTTTTGGGAACAACAAATAAAATATATAATTAAAATATATAATTTATTATATATTTTAGATTATACATTAATTATACAAATAATTTACAATTTGTATTTTATACAATATTAAGAATAAAGAATAAAGTGTGATTATCATTGTCTGTAACTTTACAATCTAGCGATTTGATAGAACGCGCGTACATGCGCATGTCAGAAATTATTTGACTATCTTTGCGTCTTGCTTGCCATCAACGTTTACGCGATCGGCGTTTTCGGTGATGCCAGATTCGAGACGCTGCCCGCTACGCACACAAGGAAAGAACCGTGTATGTGTGCGCTCGGTTAACTTCGGACAATAGAAGGGCGCAGACAATAATTCGCTGACTCTTTCTTTCCCGAGCGGCTCTTTCTTTGTCAGCGTCTCGAATCTGGCATCACTATCGGCGATCGGATTCACAATTATTCGTTGCCTGGAAGCAAAGCTGCCAGATCTTCTCCGCAAGCAACATGCAACGCGTAGTGGAGGGGGTAACGAGGATGTGAGCGTAAGTGAACGTGTGAGCTCGACGCTTCGGCTAGCTTCGGATAGTAGAAGAGGACAGAATACAGTCTTCTGCCTCCTTCCAAAAATCATTGAATTAGCAAATAAATAAATTCAATGATTTTTAAGTATATTTTATAATTAAAATAATAATTTGTTAAAATAATAAAAATTATAAATATAAATAATAAAAATTTGTTAAAATAATAAAAATATATAGCACAATAATAAAATAAAAAAAAGTCAAAGGTAAGATTTGAACCAGCGACACGCAGCGTACCAATCAGGTGCCTTATCCACTGCGCTACGCTGTTAGTTTAAAATTCGTTCTTTCCGCTAGATACATAACGAGCATGTAAATTTTGGACGCTGCTCGCGTTTCGATATCTCGATACATACGACAGCGTTAAACGTTTTTCTCTTTTAGCTTGTTATATTATAGATATTTTTTATAACTGATAAATATATTATATATATTTGCTAATTGTAAGAAAATATTGTGATATCTTTTCATATTAAAAAATCAAATCGTATAATTCTTAAAAATGAATATATATATACATTTGTTTATAAAAATTATGCCATTTAATTTTTCACATGAAAAAATATATCGATATTTTCTTACAACTGATAAATGTATAATATGTAAAATATATTTATCAGTTAAAAAATATATTAAAAAGATTAATGTTTATCAGATAAAAAATATATTTATCAGTTAAAAATATGTGTATAATATAAAAAGCTATAAGGGAAAAACATTTAACGTTGTTGCACGTATTGAGATATCGAGAAGCGAGAATCGTCGCGCATCGCCCGTCTTTCGTTGCCAGCTTGGTAGGAAGGAGACAGAAGAATGTATTCTGTCCTCTTCTACTATCCGAAGCTAGCCGAAGCGCTGAGCTCACATGCACGCTTACGCTCACATCCTCGTTACCCCCTCCACTACGCGTTGCATGTTGCTTGCGTTGAAGATCTGGCAGCTTTGCCTAGAAGTACAGAAGGAAGGATAAGGAAGGACGGCGCTGAGTTTAGTGAGTATCATACATATAATTATTCATGTTATACATATAATTATACATGTTATTTTAAATACATAAATGCTTATGTACTTTATTAATATTGAATTGTTGCAGCATACATATAAATATAATGACGACGATGACGACGACGGCCCCGACGGCTACGGCGGATACGGTGGCGACGACGGCGACGACTGCGGCGGCCACGGTGTCCACGCTGGCGACAACGACGACGGCCCCGATGGCCTCGATGGTCTCGACGGCGACCACGGTGGCGACGGCCCCAACGGCCACGGCAACGGGCCCGATGATCACGGCAACGGGCCCGATGACCACGGCGACCACGGTGGCGACGGCCACAGCATCGGCTCCGATGACCACGGCGACCACGGTAGCGATGATGACGACGGCCCCGACGACGGCGACGGCGACGGCCCCGACGGCCACGACAACGGCCCCGACGGCCACGACAACGGCCCCGATGACCACGGTGGCGACGGTCCCGACCGCCACGACAACGGAGCCGATTGTATTAACCGTAAGTAAAGATTAATACATTTTATATTATAAATATTAATATTTTGACGGCCGCACATATATCACACGTGTAACAGCGGTCAACAGTGTTAATAAAAGAAATCGTGAAATGTTTTGCTTTGTCTTGCTTTCATGTATATTTACATATTACATGTTGTTTTTAGATATATATACATATATACATATATATATATATATATTTATATTTGACGCCTTGCACGAGGCTGTTTCAGAGTTCGCTTTTCGAGGGTAATATAATATTTATCTCTTATTGCAGCAAGAACAATTACAATCAGTCATACAAGCAGCTGTTGCTGCTGCGCAGAGAGGATGGAGAGGTAGAAGAGGAAGAGGAAGAGGTAGAGGCCGGGGTAGAGGTGGAGGCGGAGAAAAAGGGATTCAAATTTATTATTATTAAAAATAAAAAATAATGTATAAATAAATAAATAAAAAATAACTAAAAAATATTTTTATAAATGTATTTATTTAATGTTAACTGCCCGAATTTTTTAAACATTTTCTGTCAATTAACCTTTTAAGGACGGGAGTGGTCGAAATATCGACCACCCAAAGGACGCAAAATATTTGATGTTTTCCTACGTAATTTGATGCACTGAACACGAAAAAAACAGTATTACGTCTCGCAAAAATCATCTTCAAGGTGAATGTAAGGCCGAAAATTGAAATTATCGTTAGTTCCTATCAGCAGGTTAGCACTTGGTTGTTTCTTTCTTGTGGAGGATTTCTTACTATTATAATTATTATTATAATTATTATTATTGGCACTATTATTTTTGACACTATTGTCAAAACAATATATCAGATTCTTATCTTTGATGAAATGGCTGAAAATAAAGCTTGGAGTAGCGGTGAGTCCGAACCAGAGGTACAAGACACGGAGAATGAAGAAATTGATGATATTGATTTGGAAGACAATGATTATGCCGAAACTCAAATTTTCGAGGACGCGAATTTTAGACCATCAATCAAAGATTTTGAAGGTAGCTCTAAAATAAATCCGAATATCTCTATATCGGGGAATAGGCCAATCGACTATTTCAAATATTTTTTTGATTCCTCTCTGTTTGAAAGGATTGTAGAGGAGAGTAATTGTTATAAAACTTAAAATCCTGGAGTTCGACTTTCCCATGAGAAAAGTTGGTGTCCTCTCACAAAAGATGAGTTAGAAATTTTTTTCGGTCTTTCAATTCTAATGGGCCATATTCGGAAAGGCGATTTGAAAAATTATTGGTCTAAAGATCATTTGCTGCATACTCCGATTTTTGGTCAAACAATGCCTCGCGATAGATATCTTGCAATTCTACGTTGTTTACATTTTCACAATAACGAAGATGACTAAGAAATCGCACATCATCCTTTACTGAAAATAAAGCCAATAATAGACCACCTACAAAGTAAATTCTCAGCAGCTCTAATTCCAGGCAAAAATCTGTGCATAGATGAAAGTCTTGTGTTATGGAAAGGTAGGCTTAAATTCAAGCAATATATTCCCTTGAAGAGAAATCGTTTTGGCATCAAGCTTTTTGAGTTAGTAAACTGCGAGACTGGATTCGTATTGGGCTTTATTGTTTACACTGGTGCAAACACTGATTATCAAAAGTTTGATTTGGGTGTTACTGGCGATATTGTCGCTCACTTTTTACAACCTTATTTTTATAAAGGTCATGTTGTATATATAGATAATTGGTATACATCTCCTACTTTGGCAGAATTTTTGCATGATCGTGATACAGGTATGTGTGGTACAGTAAAAGCAAATAGAAAGGGAATGCCAAAGTTAGAAAACAAATTAGTGCGAGGTGAAGTACAAGTCGCTCATAATAATGTGTGGATGGCAATGAAGTGGGAAGATAAGCGTAGTGTTCGCATGCTTACAAGTGTGCACGAATTTGAATTCTGTACAACTGGAAAAAAACATTATGAACAAATGAAGACATTGTAAAACCAAAGTGTGTCCACGAATAGAATCAAAATATGGGTGGTGTAGATAATGTAGATAGACAATTATCTATAATGGAAACAGTGAGAAAAACAATGAAGTGGTATCGCAAGCTATTTTTTCACCTTGTTGATCTAAGTCTATCTAATGCTCATGCTTTATATAAAATGAAAAGTGAAGGACAGACGTCATTTCCTTCATTCCGATTAGAGGTTGTTAGATCATTATTGAAATTGGAACCTACTGATAACATCTCTCGCCTCGTTAGCCCTCCTACTCGATTAGTTGGCCGTCATTTCCCGAGGCATAGTACAAGTCGAAGGTGCCACTTGTGCGCTTTGCGTAATATTGTACGTCGAACGATGTACATATGCCCTAATTGTAATACTCCTCTATGCGCAGCACCATGCTTTGAAGAGTACCACACACAAGAGACATTACCATAAAGTCAGGTATTCCGACGTGAGAGGCAAGGGGACTCACGAAAATCAAGCACCCCAAAGGGATCATATTTTCGCCACATCCACGTTGTTGATCCTGAGTCACGCTAAGAGCGAAAGCCGGAGTACTTCTTTCATAGAATTCGATGGAGCTACTAGTTTTTTTGTCAAACTCAATTTTAGAAAGCCATTGTCCACGTTCATATGGAAGGGTTTTACGTAAGAGAGACTGAAAAAGCCATTTTCCACCTTCAGTTCTGTTGGGTTTCCTGAGTTCAGGCCTTGAAAAAGTGGGCTTGAAAAAGTCATTATTTGAGAAACAGACGAGCAAAAAGAAGTAAAAGGGCTTGAAAATAATGTACAAATATTCAGCAGTCTCTTCGTGACATACTTTAGGCAGTAAGTAAGTTTACTGCCGAATACTTTTTCTATAATAATTGGTGTCCTTGAAATATTCTTGAGGGTTACATTTGTGACACATATGAATATTTTTTCCATACTCAACGCATCAAAAAACGTGGGTATACCAATTTTGAGGCCGAAAAAGCAACAACAATAAATTTAACCTTGAATTTTGAGGCCGAAATAGCAACAACAATAAATTTGACTTTGAAATGCGATTTTCAAGGTCAAGCATGCTTCCAAGATTTTTTTCACAATTTTTTTCGTATTCAGCGCATCAAATTACGTAGGAAAACACCCTCAAATCGTCAAACTAAATTTTTTACAGTGGACTTTCCGTTACGGCCCGGACTGGTCGATATATCGACCAGCAATTTGGTCGGGCACGCCACGTGAGAAATTAATTGATTTTAAGTACAAATTTTGTGTAAAAAAAAGGTCAATTTCAACGTAAAAATCCCCGTCCTTAAAAGGTTAATAACGTTAAGCAGTAAAAGAACGTAAAAGCGGGACGAGAGGAAGGGGAAGGGAAAAAAGATAAAATCGTAAGCTCGTCGCGTGGCAGTCGCGTGATCTGTCATTGATGAGACAAAGGCAGAACGATGGATTATCGGTTCTTATCTGACTGTCCATCTCATCTGAATAGTTCAGACATGAACCATATCATAGACACAAACCATGTCTCGTTACCGAGCGTAATGGACATAGTTCACATCCACTTTGTCAGACGGCGCGTCAAGCGTCGAGAAATGTGCCCGTCGAGGCTGGTGGCCGCTCTCAGGTTTCTCTCTGCCTCTATTTTTTATTGCATATTCTTGTAGCTTATCTCGAGAGCTTTCCAAAACAATATAATAAAGTATTTTTTCATTGAGTACTTTTCGAATTATGAGGCTTAAAATAATATCTTAATTTTACATAAACCATAAAATATCTAGTACAATATTCATTTTTTGATTATCTTACCTTAATACTTTTATGTACAAATAATGAGAGGAATCAATTGGTGTAAAGAAAAAACAGTTGTTTTAAAAAAAGATATGTAATTTGCAATTAACAATTACATATTTTTTCTTAAAAACAACTGTGTTTTCTTTACACCAATTGATTACTCTCATTATTTTGTACATAAAAGTATTAAGGTAAGATAATCGAAAAATGAATATTTTACAAGATATTTTACGGTTTATGTAAAATTAAGAAATAATTTCAAGCCTCATAACTCAGAAAGAACTTAATGAAAACTAACTTAATTATAGTGTTTTGGAAAGCTGTCGAGATAAGCTACAAGAATATGTAAAAGTATATAGAGTGTCCCGTTTAAAAAGTTGGAGGTGACCTTCACGTGACCTTCAGGTGACTCTTCAAGGTCAAACTAATGGCAACATCTTATGTCCCCCTCGAAACCATACAACTTTTGTCTGAAACATTTTTTCGTATCTTAGACTTTACGAGATATTTCAGTGGCAAAGTTAAAAAGGAACACCCTGTATATGTTTAATATATTTTATATTTATCTGCTTATTACTATATATTTTTGAAAACAATGCATTGCAAAGCAACAACTATTTAATAGACACTGCGACGCAATCACTTTCTCAGTTCAAATTGCGATCTAATCTGTAATGCATTATTTTCATACATCTATTAATTTAAAAATAAAAAATAACACTATGATAACATGAAATAAAATTGCAATAATAAACTTTATATTTAAATTATAATATGTAATGTTTATATAACATTTTTTTACATAATTTAGTAATAAGCAGAATTTTTCCTACCACCTCTTCCCAAGGGACTCAGGATGTCATTGACCAATATATTAAAAATATTTAAAAAAATAGAAATTGTATATAATATATGTATAAACATTTTATATATAATAATTACATGTTTATTGCTCAATGACACTCTTTCTTTTTCTGAGCCGCTTCCTGTGCTTGGATGACATACTGAGGTTCCCGAATTGGCATATTTCTTGCCGCTCTACTATCGATTATTTCAGGAACCAAGCAATCCTCGTAGAATCGTTTGAGCAATGGTAACATTTTTGATTCCCAAAATCTGTCATCACGTTCAACAAACGTGTACTTTAATCCAAATGATGTCCACACAGCAACATTTTTGATTCCCAAAATCTGTCATCACGTTCAACAAACGTGTACTTTAATCCAAATGATGTCCACACAGCAAAAATACAATAGTTTTTTTGCGTTATGTGGAGCTGTCCCTGTACTTGGAAGTATTACGCGTGTCTTTGATTCATACGAGTGTCATCCGTTTTATCAAAAATTCGATGAATGTTTGCAATTTTATTGAGCACTGCATCAATGGGAGATACTTGCTGCGCCGCATAAGGATATTTAATCTCAACGATAGTATCGTCTCCGATAATGCCGTCAGGCGTTGCAGCAAGATATGGGATGTTTTCATCAATGAATATTTCACAATCATTGATTTCTATCCCCAACTCCACCTGCAATTGCTCTCATGCCACCATCTCTTTTTCTTTACCCCACTCAACAGCCACATTCGTCAGTCGAGGAGGATAAAGAATTGCTTTTACAAGATTTTGGCACGAAGTTGTCTCTCTTCTACTGCAAACTTTCCCAAAGTTTGAAGAAGTGAGAAGATTTCGTCGTACATTGTGCCACGTCCGATTTTCATGACCTCGTGTAGCACATTCTAATATATCACGATTACATTGCTGATCTTTTAACATTTGATAATGATTAGATTTCAGCTGTTCGTACATGTGACCTTCTATATCTGATCGTTCTGCATTTGGCTCGTAATCTTTGTCGGTTGTCAATCTTTTGACAGAATATTTAGATGTACGAATAGAGAGATCCAATTCTTTCGCAACACGTGTTCGTTCATGTTGGTTGGCATTTTTTATTATATATGTTCACGCACGTGCTTAGACTCGCGCGAAACGAGGACCGGTGTCGCTCCAAAAGAGCGAAAAGATGATAGCACGACTGAGTGATGGGAGTGCGAGAGGAAAGAAAGACTTTCGTCCGTGGGAGAGACAAGGACGACGGTATGTTTTGAACTAGAGAGAACAGCTGATCGAGATGTTGAGAACACACAAAGAGATATCAGACTAGAGGATAAAGGACCGTTAGAATTTAAAAGATCATTTTTAACACGTGAATTATTTATTACACAATTTGTCCGGGAGTACACTTGAGAATGCAGCTGATGACACTATGCTAGCATCTCAGCAACGTGTAATAAGAGCGCGAAAACTGACAGTCGCGCACCGAAACATCGTTGGCTCTTCACTCACAATTTTACTGTCCTTTTATCGTATCCACGACAATAGTCAAGCCACTATACAAAATACGAATAAGATGTACAAAATACGAATCAGATGCTCCGATTGTATCGATAATCGCCGCGTTGCTTCTATCGAATCGCTTATCCTCGAAATCGCGCGTTCTCGTAGCCGGACAAAGAAGCACACACACGGCGATCGTTCTCGATGATCGTGCTCGATGACTCGCCGAAGTTTTATAATTTTTGAAAAAAGGAGAGAGACTCGCGTTGCGTGGTACGATCTTTTTAGACCTACAACAATTCCTCGAGAGGGGCGAGTTCCCGCGCTAACACAATTTGATTCACATAGAATACACGGAATATAAATCTTACATACAACTTTTTAATTCAACCTTAACATACCGCCCGCCTCGAAACGATAGTTTCGAATATGTTATGAGACGCATGAATAACTGAATATTCATGCTGAATATTCAATATATATTATATAATATTTGACATAAGGGAGGAGTAACGAAAGATGAGAAAAAGAAACAAAAAACTAATTCGAGGCGAACATTATATTATTTACAGAGGTTGATACATTAATTATTAATTTGAATTTTCGATTTGTTCGATATCGATTGGTAACGGACAAAATTTAGATAACGGGCGCTTATATTCGGATGAAGCTGTTTTGATGATTACTACTCATACAAATCCGTCAGGGCCCGCGTGACATTGTATTACACGGCCCAACTCCCATTTGCATGGAGGTAACAAAGAGTTTCGGAGTAGCACAAGTTGTCCGACACGTATGCCCGTTTTCGCGATTCACTGCCATTTTACTCTTTGCTGTAGAGTATTTATATAATCGCTTTGCCATAATTTCCAGAATCGTTCGGTTAATTGGCGTACTTGCTACCGTGATAGGCGATTTTCGGCGACATTTAGCAGAGAAGGCTCAGGAATCGTAGTGAGGACTGAACCTATCAGAAAGTGCTCCGGAGTGAGGGGATCAGAATCGTCGACGGTGTCATGGAGCGGCGCAAGAGGCCGAGAGTTCAAACACGCCTAAATATTGCATAGAAGAGTCGTCATTTCCTCAAGTCATGGTATGCGAACCAACTACACGACGAAGATGATGTTTCACGCTGCGAACTCCCGCCTCCCAGATACCTCCGAAATGAGGAGCGGCTGGGGGAATGAAATGCCAAGACACTTGTTCGGAAGCTATCCGGTTGAGGAAATTTGGATCTCGTATTGCCGTTCGAAACGCAGAGGTGAGCTCGCGATCCGCTCCAACAAATGTCGTGCCATTGTCAGAGTAAATGGACGCCGGGAGTCCTCTCCGCGCGCAAAAGCGCGCATAGGCTCCTAGAAATGCGGGCGTAGAGTAACCGTTTACGACTTCGAGATGAACCGCTCTGGTAGACATGCACACAAAGACGGCTATGTACGCCTTTCGAGAGGCTCGGCCGCGACCGGCCATGGGCACTGGTCCGGCGTAGTCCACTCCACAATGCAGGAAGACGCGTGTCGGTCACGTGACGCGCACCGAAGGCAAGCTTCCCATAATTTGAGTGGGGGTTGCGGATCGCTCACGGGTACACGCTACGCACCGATGAATGACTGTTTTTACAATATTTCGAGGTCGCAATATCCAAAACTCTCGTCTTAGAGTGGCAAGCGTTAGTTGCGGCCCTGCATGTAGAGCCTTTGTATAAGCATGTTGAACAATGAGAGTGACTAACGAATGAGACGCCAAAAGAATCGGATGTTTTGTTTGAGTGGGCAATGGAGCGTTTGATAACCGCTCGCCAACGCGAATTAGTTCGTCGTCGCCGATAAATGGGTGGAGCGAGAGAAGGGCGCTCTTGACGGAGATCGGCCTTTGTCGTATTAGTATTTCCTTTTCGAGAGGAAATGATTCCTCTTGGATACGTTTCAACCAGAATTCTCGCGCCTTTCTACACTCTTCTGCCGATAGAGCGGAAGGAACTTCTACTCTCTTTGAACGAGAGCCTACTATGTCACGGAGGCGGGAAATGTATCTCATCACGTACGCAGTGATTCTAATAAGTTTAGGCCACGACGAGTATCGTGATGCGAGGTCCCATTGAGGTCGCTTGAATTCGTTAAATTACTAGTTACGCGAGGGTTTTGCTCTATGGTATCGGATGGAGGCGCGACATGGCGTTTGCGATGGCCATTCGGACGTAGAGAGACGCAGCCATGTGGGGCCTTGCCACCATAAACGATACGATGAAATTTGACTTCCGTGAATCCCTCGAGACGCACAATCAGCAGGGTTATCTCCGGTAGGCACGTGTCGTTATGAGGCATCCGGAAGTCGAGATTGAATCTCGGAAGCGGTTTGCGAATGTCTTCCAACGCGAGGGATGTTCACTCACCCAGGCGAGTACGACCGTGGAATCGGTCCAACAATGACATTGAGCGGAAGTCAAACTAAGTGACCCCCGCACAAATTCCATTAGTTTTACTAATAAGACGGCAGCTGCTAATTCCAATCGAGGAATGCTCAATGTTTTTATTGGTGCTACTTTAGATTTTCCTGCAAGCAACGTTGAGGTTACGTCTCCCGAGAGAGATGTGATTCGAATATAGACTGCTGCCGCGTAGGCAGTGCTTGATGCGTCCGAGAAGCCATGAAGTTCACAATGTATCGTATCGGATCCGCGCTGGATCCATCGCTCGACTTGAAGGCCATTTAGACTTGTTAATGAAGATCGAATGGACTCCCATTGATTAAGAAATTTAAACGGAAGCGCTTCGTCCCAATTTAAGTTGCCAGAGTTGTTGCAGAAACGTCTTTGCCATCACTGTTCCTGGGATACTCCAGCCTAATGGGTCGAACAGTCTTGCGACAGTAGAAAGAATTAGTCGTTTAGTATTGATAGGAACAGTAGGAAAAGATACGTGAAATTGAAAAACGTGGAGGGATGGATTCCAACTCAATCCGAGGATTTTGAGTTGTTCATCGGTTTGCAGATTTTTATTGCAGGCTAATCTGTGATTTTCGACAGATAGATCGCTTAACAACTTTTTTGAGTTACTCGACCATTTTCTTAATGTGAAATTTCCACGGTGCAATAACGCATTTACTTGGTCGCGAATTTGACGAAGGAAGGGAACATCGTCCGCTCCAAACAGAACGTCGTCAACGTAGATGTTTTCTTGCAAGATCGGAACGGCTAATGGAAACAATTGTCCTTCGGTGCGGAAGCAATGGCTGCGTTCAGCAGGAAAAGCTGCTTTGCAACTGTTGTAAAATTCGTGAATTTGATTGATGTATGCTCTTAGATTCAGTCAAAATTAAAAGCATATGCAAATCAGACTCACGAATTTTACAACAGTTGCAAAGCAGCTTTTTCTGCTGAACGCAGCCAATACCGTACGTAACTGTTAAAAGTTGATAAGCTTGTATCGATTCAGTGCGATTATCGATCCACAATATGCGTTGGTAGTCAATGTCACGAGGGTCAACTAGGATTTGGCGATACATTTTCGCAATATCTGCCGAGTAGACGTATCGAAATTGCCGCCAGCGGAGAACAACGGCAGCTAAGTCGGACTGTAACTTAGGACCTGTTAAGAGATGTTCGTTAAGCGACGTCGCGTTCGTCGTTTGGCTTGACGCATTGAAAACGACTCTTAAGCGAGTGGTTACACTACTATCTCGAATCACAGGGTGGTGAGGAATATAAATACATTGAGATGAGGATGATGTGCACATCGGCACCTTTTTCATGTGTCCGAGACTTTCATATTCATTCAAAAACTCGGTATATTCTGATTTTAAGGCCGGATCATTTTTAAATCGACGCAAAAAAGTTTTTAATAATCGTTCTGCAATGCGATAAGACTCACCGATTTCGATTGGGGGGCCTTGTTTGAATGGGAGTCTAACTATATATCGCCCGTCGAAATTGCGTGAGTGCGTCGAGAAGAATTGCGTGAGAGAAAATGATTTTCGCACTGTTGTTCCTCTGGCTTGAGTATTTAACATCGAGGTATTTCCTCAATCTCCCAATATTTTTTGAGTTCTTGTTCGAGAGATACTAAGCATTGCTGAACTGTGATAATTCGATTCTGCGAAGAATGCAGTGATGTTGGGCCTGAAAGCACCCAGCCGAGAATAGTATTTTGAGCGCTTGGTTCTCCACGGATTCCCTTCTGTATGCCATCGAGCATCAATTCCCCATAAAGATCGGCACCGATAAGAATGTCAATGGTGTCCGCGTTAAGAGGATCCGGATCTGCGAGGGTGAGATCCGCTAAATGACTCCAATTGATTAAAGAGCATGTCGACGCCGCGGAATATTTCGTGAGCGACTTTAGAATTGACGCGGTTGTTTTAAATGCGAGATGAGATTCGTGAAGCGAAGAGATTTGAATACGCGCGGCATGGCGGCAAGTTCCGGCGTTGACGCCGCCGACGGCGGAGATTGTAATCCGCATTCTGAAACGTCGAAATCGTAACTCTTGTGAGAGTCGTTCGGTTATGAATGTCATCTCTGACCCTTGATCAAGTAACGCTCTAACGACAACTGCGCGGCCATTTTCGGATTCGACTTTAACATGGGCCGTCGCCAGAAGCACAGAAGGATGAGATGGCATTTTTAATTTTGAGAACAATGAATTGACAGTTGCGGGAGCAGCCGTTGCCGACGGCTCAGTCGCAGTTGTCGCAAGAGAGTTTTCGCTTGAAGACGAAGCCGAATCAATATGAAGTAGTGTAGTATCTTTTTTGACACGTTCGACAGGAGTATTTACTTGGGCATATTTTCGCTGTGTGTTTTGTACTTAAGCAGTTAATGCATCGATTAGATTGTTTTATAACTTCCATTCGTTGATTCGGATTTTTCTTCGAACTGCGGACGAACTGCGGACACTTATTTATAAAATGAGCAGATTTACAAATTGGACATGAAGCCGAAGTGACAGTCGACGCAGTAGCGCTCGTTATTTTGTGTGATCGCGCCGTTTTATTTTCATTCGGCGGAGCGAATTCTTCGAGCGCGCGCGCGTGAGATGCAATGAAATGATCGAGATCGTCATACGTGGGGATCGTCGTATCATCGCCTCCTTTCAATTTCCACGCTTTTCTAGTGACGCTGTCAAGTTTTTTTGATACGCTGTAAACTAGCATGTCGCTCAAGATTTCGTCTGGTGAACGATTTAAGTTTTTTAAAGAAGCGATTGCGCGATTTGCTTTATCGCGGAGTTCGTTTAATTCGTGCACCGATTCGCGAGAAACAATCGGTAAATTGTACAATAAGGCAATGTGTACTTCTATTAGTCGACGCTTGTTTTCAAATCGTGATACGAGCGTGTGCCACGCGATTTCAAAATTATCCGCGGTGATCGGGATATTTTTAATTGATTCGAGCGCTTTTTCGGTTAGGCTGGATGATAGAAAATGCATGCGCGCGAACGCGTTTTTCAATTGTTAATTGCAAATTACATATTTTTTCTTAAAAACAACTGTTTTTTCTTTACACCAATTGATTCCTCATTATTTTGTACATAAAAGTATTAAGATAAGATAATGGAAAAATGAATATTTTACTAAATATTATATGGTTTATGTAAATTTAAGAAATTATTTCAAGCCTCATAACTCGAAAAGTACTCAATGAAGAAATACTTTATTATAGTGTTTTGGAAAGCTCTCGAGATAAGCTATAAGAATAAGTAATAAAAAATAGGGGGTTCCATTTAAAAAAATCAACTTGACCTTCATATGACCTTGAGTACTTCATCCAAAGTCAAATTTTTATCATCATTAGGTACATTTTATTTAGTCCTACAACTTTGTTCCTTACATATTTTTCATTATAGTTGATTGTTTTCGAGATATTTTAGCGTTCCGGGACTTTTTGAAGACCCTGTATATGTATATAGTATATATATATATATATATTTACATTTATATATAATTTAAAATTTATATTAATTACACACATATATATACATATTTTAATACATATTTTTGTTATATAACCTAGACAGCACAAAAAGGCCAAAAGATGTCTAAAAGACGTCTAGAGGACTTTAAGACATCTTTAAGTCGTCTTTTAGATGTCTTTTGGACATGTGTGCTGTCTGGGAATATATAATTTTATACATAATAAAATTGTATAAACTCCGGTTAAAGCAAGTTGTGGAACTGGGCCTATAAGCTTTTGGAATTTGCGCCCAATAAAATAATTCATTTGGCGCAGGCGCGTTATTAGTCTTTTTGCCGCTATAACAATAATAGTGAGAAGAAGACGTTTATATTGATACACAGTGCAATCGTCAGATAAACCAACAGTGCAATACGTAGTCTCACAATCAGTGAATGTTTCTAGTTTGCAGTGCAAGCACTGATTCCAAGTGTATTATTGAAAAGCAACCGGTGTAACAAAGTCGAGGTTATAACCCTGCCCACTGCGAGAGAAAAATTAAAAACAGATATTTATATTTTATGTTTACATATTTTATATTCTTGATTTTTGATGATCTTTTTTGTGGAATAAAATATCGAAATAATAACAACATACATGATTAATCGGTTTTAAGGTTATGCTTATTATGTGTTATATATTTTATGTATGTAATATTATTTTATACATGTGCTTATGTTGGAGATGTTCATAGGAATAATGCGATTATGGGCGTGCTCCTTTAAATGTTATTTATAATAGTTTCTATTTGATTTGTAAAATTTTATATTTTAACTTGTATAATCCTCATATGCTTTTTCGAATAAGCAAAGAAAAAGCTACATTGTTATTGTATTTGCATTTCTTCGCTTATTTCTAAATAGAAAAGAAGTACATACAATGCCCACTCCATGGAAAAAAACGTTCCAAAAATATTCGGAACGACACTTGAGACATTTAATTGCTAAAGAAACTAAATTTTATTACATATTATTATCACCAAATATACCAGGATGCTCTCAGTGGCCTGATGCACAAAATGATGTACATATTGAAAAAGAAGTAACTGTACAGTATGTATTACATATATGCTATGATATACAGAATGAGACACAAAAAGTTAAGCTATATTCTCAAAAAGTATTTAAACAAAATATATTTTTGAATATATTATTTAAACAAGCAGTTTTTAATATTCTACAGAAAAGTGATATATGAGATTATACTTTATTAGTTCAGATTTTTTTATATTTTATTTATTAATATATTTTGATACTTAATATGAAATATCTAATAAAATATTCATTTTTGAACTATATTAAACATGACTGTTCAAAATATTCATAAACAAAATAATGAGATAAATCCATTAATATCGAGAAAATATTTAATTAGTTGTTTGGAAAATATATACGTTTTGTAATATCTAAAAATAAATATTTTACAAGATATTTTACATTATAAATATTAAAATATACTAGAATAAAATATAAAATAAATTATAAACTGACATAACTTTATAATAGTTTTTTGTTTAGGATTAAAAACTATCAATTAATGTATCCAAAAGCATGAAAATATTTTATTTAAAAAATGAGAAAAGCCTTCCGCTTTCCTGCAAATTCGATAGGAATTTAGAGTAGATAACTCTGAGAACAACAAAGATAGAGATTACTCCATAAACAGAGTCATCCCCATATCACATAAAAAAATTCCAATGAATTCTAAAAAAGATCCGCAAACAAAAATCATCCCTATTTAATACAATAGATCATCACTATTTATAATGAGAAAAGAGTTTATAATATTAATATATAGCCCATCATGTATATTAATTGTGTATCATTATAAAGGTTACTTTCTAGTTCTTTTGCTTCAACAACTAATTCATTTTATTTTTTTATAATTTATTAACTTATTTACAATTACAATTTATTAACTTATTTTTTAATAATATTAAATAAAATATTATTTACAATCTTAAATATATTTAAGTTCACAGTTTTATGTGTAATTTTACGTGTTTATAAAATGTATAATCGAACATTTTAAAGTAAGAAAGTTATATAACTTTTAATTTTTTTAATTATGTGTAAATAAAACACACTATAGGTTATGCCTATAAATTATGTCAACCTTGCTTTAATAACATATATCATTAACATATAACATGTATCATTAGATTAAGTCCATTTTATATTTGAAATATTTTGTAGTAAACAAAAACTACAATTTTTTGTAACACTGCTTTTATTAATGAACAGTTATTATTTATTATATTATAAAGTTACTATATATTATCAAGTTAATGATAATGTAAATTAATATATTATTAATGGCCAGATTATTTTTCTTAAGTGTTAATATAATTTTTTTAGTTTTATTTGTATTGTGTGTAAATTTATTTATATTTAGAAAGAAAATGCAGAGAGATAATATTCATTCAGAAGAAGTGTTGAATGAATCAATTCAATATGACGACAACATAGTACTTACCAAGAATAATGATAGCAATAGTGACGATACAAGTTACAATAGCAAAGACAGTTCAAATAACTTGGATATTTCTTTGTTTACAAAAATATATGAAAGAAATGTAGGCAATGAAGATGAATTTAAATATAACATCCAAAAATGGGCTGTTAAATTTAAGATTCCCCATAATGCCATCAATGCACTATTATTAATCTTAAATAAGTATACGAGTTGTAATTTTCCAAAAGATAGCAGAAACTTGTTACATACGCCTAGATGCACAAATATTGTGCCTATAAGTGGAGGTCATTATTATCATTTCGGCTTGAAGAGAGCAGTCGAAGAATTGTTAAATAATCGCGAAAAGATTACAAATAATGAAACTGTTCGTCTTTTAATTAATATTGATGGATTGCCATTATCAAAAAATATTGAAGGCTCAATTTTTTGGCCAATTTTATGCTCAGATAACGTTTCGAAACAAGTTTACATTGTTGGATGTTTTTGCGGAAAAAATAAACCAACACATGCTGAAGAATTTTTACGACCATTTGATGATGAAGCTGTCGAATTAAACCGAGACGGTTTTTTATATAACAACCCTGCCGAAAATGGTCGATTAAAACCGATTAAAATAAAAAGTAATTCGAATCGATCGGGATTTCTGCACCGAAAATACGGTATTAAAACCGATTGAAAATATACCCTGCCGAAAATGGTTGATTAAAACCGATTAAAACAAAAAGTAATTCGAATCGATCGGGATTTCTGTATCAAAAACGATATTAAAGCGGATTGAAAATAGTCAAATTCTGGCGGATTAATGTTGGGTGATATACATCCATCTCAATCCGAAATTATACGATTTCATAAGTTATAATTAAATCGGTTTTAATGCGTTGTGAATCTATCGGAGGACGACAAAAATAATCCGTTGCTATTTAAAATTCTACGATTTTGCGGATTACATCGCGATAGACAATTAAAACAGTGTCAAATGTCTTGCTTATATTTCATGAAAATTTTATTTTAATTATCACATTCTACAAGAATACTGTCATATATTTTACGATACTGCTTGGTTGAGTTTCCTTTAACACATTAGTTTTAAAACCTTATAATAAACTCATATTATAACAAAACGTAATTAAACTTATGATAAATGAATAACATAGTTCATAACTGTATGGTATAAAACTTCAAGTAATACAAACGATTTGTATTAAAATTGGAAATAAAATCTTCAAAAACACAAAATTGTTTAAACATAAACAAAAACATTTTAACAAAAGAAACAATTTTTGTTTTACAGTATTATTCTTATACAATATTATTTCTATATATTTTTCTTTTTTTTAATTTAAAATACTTTCATACTGTTGAAAATTTGCAAAAGAAATTCGGAACACAACTGATATTTAAAAGAACAAACTTTTCTGACCATTACAATGAATGAATTTCGGGTAATCGTAAAGACGACTATCTTCGTCCTCAACATTTACGTCTTCCTCGCTTCGTTCGTCAGTCTCTTCGCTGCTTTTACTTTTCTTGCTTTTGTTTTTATCGCTGTTTTGTCGTCGCTTTTTCGCATTTTCGTCGATGACTTTTTCACGCGAACTTTTCTTTAAAT
The DNA here is from genome assembly GCF_025532165.1 of Camponotus vicinus. Taxonomy (NCBI): domain Eukaryota; kingdom Metazoa; phylum Arthropoda; class Insecta; order Hymenoptera; family Formicidae; genus Camponotus; species Camponotus vicinus. The sequence continues at coordinate 10,023,545 of NW_028141949.1, read as the reverse complement.
CAGCAAGTTTTTTTCCCACGTAATAATAAAATTTTGATAATTCTCTCATAGTATTGTCTTTGTGAGGAGCGTCAGCAAATTGCTCTTTATACGTGTTATTTATCCAATGCTTGTATATATCTGTATGAACAAAAATAAAAATGACAAAAATACTTTAACTCAGTACTATGTTCTTAAAAACAAAACATATTAAAATAACATAGTATTCTCAAACGATTAATTATAAAACGCGATTACCGATTACTAAAATATTCCATTGATCTTGTTTAGAAATTATTAATGATAAACGTTACATTCTTATATATTTATATTGATATTATATGTTGTACAATTAAACACGTTTTACCTTCACAAGCCCACAATTTCTTTTCGTCCAGTTTATTGCATGGTCTTTTTTCACCGTGTCATGCACTAGTGTATCCTGTAATAGTGCTAGTCATGAGCAATTCATCGTCGAAAACAGGGAAAATAATGTTACTTGCAAATTGGCGAGGAGTTTTCGACGAGTTGCACACTCTGTTATTTCACTAATCCACTCGTTTCGCCCAATGTGGATCTGTAGTGCATACATTTATTTTTATTACCACGACGAACAATTTTTATAAATAATACATGGAAAAGCCTGTACTCATTACCATTCCATTAGACTGTCTTGCAAAAATTGGTGGAAAATTATTTTCATACTGCATGTTGATATTGGCAGTCAATATGGTTTTCAGCGTTGCTGTAAAAATTAAAATATTTTGGTTATTTTTATCTATAGTCATAACGATTAAAAAAAGTACAAGACTCTGCTCAGACAACACACATGTCTAAAAGATAACTAAAAAGATGACTTAAAGATGTCTTATTGTCTTTTATACATCTTTAAGATATCTTTTGGCCTTTCTGTGTTATCTGGGTAGCCATACAGAATGTAATATCACTTAAAACGAAAATTAAACAATAATAATATTAATATTGCTCGTGTGTTGCAAAGCAATAATAAAAATTAAAAATTCTAGGGCCAATAATACGAGCTAATTACTAAGGTCTAAATAAAATAAATACATATAATAATAAATTCGTTTAATAAAAACAAAAACGTTTCGACTTTACTTAGTCTTCTTCAGTAAGAAATATAATATAATAAAATCAGCGAATGAAATGATCCGTAAAACAAACGTTAGAGCGCTATAAATAAATAAAAAGAAGCCAATAGAAACCCATGTAATAGAGCATGTTTCTCCAGCACAAAAAATGATTAACCCGGAGTGACATTTGGCCTCCTATTCAAACAACTTCTTCGTTGGAAAGCGAGAAGCTCCTAATTTGAAACCGGCCATGACCAGCTGTGTCCGAGTCCATCACCTTCATGCTGTAATTGTATTATTACCATCCAAAAATTGTTATTGAAAATTAATTGAGATTGACTCAGAAAAAAGAAAATGAGTTAATTTAATAAACAATAATGAATTAATAAGCACTAAAATGATAAATATTATTCGTGATAAAATAAAAACTAATTGAAACGGTCAAGAAAAAATTAAAACTGCTTACATAAATTAATACACATGTCTCTACAAGTCTCAAGATATTCTTAAAGGCTTCCTATCATCTCGGAGTCAAGAACATAACTGTTAGTAAATGTCATGATAACAGTTAAATGTCAATAATATGTAGGTGACAAAAAATGAACACAAACTAACAATCATCCGTTGGACAACTCATTTAAAATATCATCATATGCGCTATCGAGTAATTCGGTGTCTGTATTATAATTAATACCATGTTTTTGTTCTTTAATATGTATCATTTCGGAGATGAGTATCTTCCTGTAATTAGACTCTATGTCCAATATTTTAACATCTTCCCAATCCATGGTATGTTGTGTATTGAGAATATGTTCTGAGACCACCGAATGCCTCGAAGATTCTAACATAATATTCTTTGCGTGCTCCCTCAGTCTAGTGCCTAATTGTCTTTTTGTTTGGCCCACATATGAGGCTTCGCAGTTTTTACAATTGATTCTATAAATGACATTGGACTTAGATGAATGATTGTTCTTGTCTTTTTGGACTTTAATAATTCTATCAAGTCTGTTGAGACAACGATACCCCACTAAAAAATCCAACCTTTTAATGTTAGATGCAACCAAATCTGAAATGTTATTAATGTAAGGAATGACAAAATAATTGTTATTGTTCTCATTCTCCGTGGTATTAATTGTCTGAGTTAATTTTTTGTAAATCGTTTTTATTCTGCGATTGATTTCATTAAAAATTAAATGTATAGGGTAACCATTGCTCAACAGAATGTCTATGCAGATCTCTATATTTTTCTTGTGGAATATATGATGAGATAGCAGCATTGCTTTATCAACGAGGTTATAAATCGTTCCAATTTTATGGCAATTAGGATGGTTGGAAAAGAAAGATAGTAATCTCCCTGAAAAAGTATTTTTGTGGAACCAGTCAATGTAAATAGTGTTGTTGATAATCTTAATATTTAAATCTAGAAAACTAATGCTATGATCCACCTCATACTCCACTGTAAATTGTAATCTTTCATGATAACCGTTAAATTTGTTCAAAATGTTGGTGACTTCACTAACGGGTGCAACTAAAATGATGTCATCAACATAGCGGTGGTAAATTGAAATACCCAAATCCAAAGTGTTGAGTATCGATTCCTCAAAATCTTGCATTACAATATTCGCTATAATAGGAGATAATGGCGAGCCCATAGGAGTCCCATGAGATTGTTTATAAATATTGTCATTAAAAGTAAAATATGTGGAAGACAATATGAACGTAACCATCGAGATAAACTCACTTTTTGGAATTGTCGTGTACATTTCAATAAAATTCCACCTGTTATTAATACTGTCAATTGCAAGATTTGCAGGAATGTTAGTAAATAGCGATACGACATCTAAAGATATCAATATATTCGACGTATCTATTGTTTTACCAGAAAGTGTGCCATATAATTCAAAACTATTATTTACATTACTTTTGGCTTGAGGAATACTAATTGATAGAGTTTTGTATAGATAAGTAGCAATGGAATATAATGCGGTGTTAACAGAGGAAACGATGATTCTGAAAGGAATATTTTCTTTATGAATTTTCGGAAGGCCATACGCTTTAGGGAGGAGAGAATCGCTGGATCTTAAAAAGTAGTAATCTTTTTTAGAGATGTAATCCTTTTTTAATCACCTCTTAAGAGTGTTATTTAACTCCCTTTCTATTTTTAAGGATGGATTTTTTTTGATAATGGAGTATGTATTGCTATCATTTAGTAGATTCTCCACCTTGCCAATGTAATACTCCTTGGTCATTGCAACAGTGACATTGCCCTTGTCAGTCCTTGTGAAAAGGATATTTGGATTGTTCTGACAAAACTTAGTTGTGAATTTATGCAATTTAAAAAGTTCATCCTGTGTCCGGTCCATTTTCTTTCTATTATGTAGAAAACGGGAAAATTGAGGGACTATAATGTTGCGCACTGTCATTAAATTCTTAATATTCGACCGTTTCGAGTTACCTTCTAAGTCCTTGATAAATTCGTGAATGGCCAACTTTTTATCTAATCGTTTAGGGGATGTGGGATTATTAATATCAATTAGGTTAGTTTTTATATATGGAAGATGAAACATGTATTTTTTATTAGTGTATAAGGGCGGGGTAATTATATTAATGATTTTGGTGGCAGGTTTAACAAAAAGAGCTCAGATTCCTTTCTCTGTGTGATTACCATTAGCTATAGCAGCTCCCACTCCAATTTCTGCCCTGGTTCATTCTTCTACCTTAGTTACTGCTGGAGTTTATTTACTATTTCGATTTAATAGGTTTTTAATTAGATTTGAGACTCGAAATGTATTATTATATATTTCAGTTTTTACAATATTTATGGCTGGGTTAATAGCTAATTTTGAAATAGATTTCAAAAAAATTATTGCTTTATCTACTTTGAGTCAATTGGGTTTATTAATAATAATTTTAAGGTTAGGTGTAAAGTTTTTAGCCTTTTATCATCTTTTAACCCATGCAGTATTTAAATCTTTATTGTTTATATGTGCAGGTATTATAATTCATTTTATAGATAATAATCAGGATATTCGGTTTTATGGAAAATTAAATGAATATATTCCTTTTACAATAATAAGATTTTATGTGGCAAGATTGGCCTTAATAGGATTTCCTTTTTTATCTGGATTTTATTCAAAGGACTTAATTATAGAAATAATTTATATAATAAATTTTAATATTTTTATTATTAGTTTTATTATTATATCACTAATATCATAAATTATTTGCATCACTTCAAATCATAAATTATTTGCATCACTTCAAATCAGAGAAAAAACTAGAAGGTTTGCTATTTAAATTCAGAAATGGAATCTTAAATATTGAAATTGGGGACTTATACAGACTAATTGATTCCTTACAAAGAAAACTCTTAGATAACACAAGAATCGTATCCTGTAGCCTTCCTAATTACATATGGAGAGAAATTTGGAAACATCATTTTATCTCTTTCAAGAATTTTCAAAAAAAGCTATATTATACCCATAAAAACAAATTTTTATGGTTACTTCAAAAAAAGGAAGATGACTACATGAATAATATTGAGCCGATTAAGCTTCGTCATCCTATTAAGGATAATAACATGCCACAAGTCTTGATATCCACGAATAACAAACATTTCACAGATTTAAATAGCACTAACACTAACAATTCAATATTTCCCAATCATATTCAGACAAACATCTAATCCGTTAAACTGCACAAATAACAAATGATTCATTAATCTAACTAACACTGAGATACCAACTAAGGTATCTAATTTATTACAACTAGGGAGCAAATTTAGCCTTCCTATTAATAATAATAAAAAGTTGGCCATTCACGAATTTATCAAGGACTTAGAAGGTAACTCGAAACGGTCGAATATTAAGAATTTAATGACAGTGCGCAACATTATAGTCCCTCAATTTTCCCGTTTTCTACATAATAGAAAGAAAATGGACCGGACACAGGATGAACTTTTTAAATTGCATAAATTCACAACTAAGTTTTGTCAGGACAATCCAAATATCCTTTTCACAAGGGCTGACAAGGGCAATGTCACTGTTGCAATGACCAAGGAGTATTACATTGGCAAGGTGGAGAATCTACTAAATGATAGCAATACATACTCCATTATCAAAAAAAATCCATCCTTAAGGATAGAAAGGGAGTTAAATAACACTCTTAAGAGGTGGTTAAAAAAGGATTACATCTCTAAAAAAGATTACTACTTTTTAAGATCCAGCGATTCTCTCCTCCCTAAAGCGTAGTATGGCCTTCCGAAAATTCATAAAGAAAATATTCCTTTCAGAATCATCGTTTCCTCTGTTAACACCGCATTATATTCCATTGCTACTTATCTACACAAAACTCTATCAATTAGTATTCCTCAAGCCAAAAGTAATGTAAATAATAGTTTTGAATTATATGGCACACTTTCTGGTAAAACAATAGATGCGTCGAATATATTGATATCTTTAGATGTCGTATCGCTATTTACTAACATTCCTGCAAATCTTGCAATTGACAATATTAATAACAGGTGGAATTTTATTGAAATGCACACGACAATTCCAAAAAGTGAGTTTATCTCGATGATTACGTTCATATTGTCTTCCACATATTTTACTTTTAATGACAATATTTATAAACAATCTCATGGGACTCCTATGGGCTCGCCATTATCTCCTATTATAGCGAATATTGTAATGCAAGATTTTGAGGAACCGATACTCAACACTTTGGATTTGGGTATTTCAATTTACCACCGCTATGTTGATGACATCATTTTAGTTGCACCCGTTAGTGAAGTCACCAACATTTTGAACAAATTTAACGGTTATCACGAAAGATTACAATTTACAGTGGAGTATGAGGTGGATCGTAGCATTAGTTTTCTAGATTTAAATATTAAGATTATCAACAACACTATTTACATTGACTGGTTCCACAAAAAAACTTTTTCAGGGAGATTACTATCTTTCTTTTCCAACCATCCTAATTGTCATAAAATTGGAACGATTTATAACCTCGTTGATAGAGCAATGCTGCTATCTCATCACATATTCCACAAGAAAAATAGAGATCTGCATAGACATTCTGTTGAGCAATGGTTACCCTATACATTTAATTTGTAATGAAATCAATCGCAGAATAAAAACGATTTACAACAAAAAATTAACTCAGACAATTAATACCACGGAGAATGAGAACAATAACAATTATTTTGTCATTCCTTACATTAATAACATTTCAGATTTGGTTGCATCTAACATTAAAAGGTCGGATTTTTTAGTGGGGTATCGTTGTCTCAACAGAATTGATAGAATTATTAAAGTCCAAAAAGACAAGAACAATCATTCATCTAAGTCCAATGTCATTTATAGAATCAATTGTAAAAACTGCGAAGCCTCATATGTGGGCCAAACAAAAAGACAATTAGGCACTAGACTGAGGGAGCACGCAAAGAATATTATGTTAGAATCTTCGAGGCATTCGGTGGTCTCAGAACATATTCTCAATACACAACATACCATGGATTGGGAAGATGTTAAAATATTGGACATAGAGTCTAATTACAGGAAGATACTCATCTCCGAAATGATACATATTAAAGAACAAAAACATGGTATTAATTATAATACAGACACCGAATTACTCGATAGCGCATATGATATTTTAAATGAGTTGTCCAACGGATGATTGTGTTTGTGTTCATTTTTTGTCACCTACACATATTATTGACATTTAACTGTTATCATGACATTTACTATCAGTTATGTTCTTGACTCCGAGATGATAGGAAGCCTTTAAGAATATCTTGAGACTTGTAGAGACATGTGTATTAATTTATGTAAGCAGTTTTAATTTTTTCTTGACCGTTTCAATTAGTTTTTATTTTATCACGAATAATATTTATCATTTTAGTGCTTATTAATTCATTATTGTTTATTAAATTAACTCATTTTCTTTTTTCTGAGTCAATCTCAATTAATTTTCAATAACAATTTTTGGATGGTAATAATACAATTACAGCATGAAGGTGATGGACTCGGACACAGCTGGTCATGGCCGGTTTCAAATTAGGAGCTTCTCGCTTCCCAACGAAGAAGTTGTTTGAATAGGAGGCCAAATGTCACTCCGGGTTAATCATTTTTTGTGCTGGAGAAACATGCTCTATTACATGGGTTTCTATTGGCTTCTTTTTATTTATTTATAGCGCTCTAACGTTTGTTTTACGGATCATTTCATTCGCTGATTTTATTATATTATATTTCTTACTGAAGAAGACTAAGTAAAGTCGAAACGTTTTTGTTTTTATTAAACGAATTTATTATTATATGTATTTATTTTATTTAGACCTTAGTAATTAGCTCGTATTATTGGCCCTAGAATTTTTAAGTAATATCACTTATTAGTGCATTTATTATACTTCAAGAATTTCTGATACTTTTATAAACTGATAAGAAAGATGCATAATGTATACACAATTTCTTACCTTCGCATTCGTCAGTTTTATCGATCAACGCCGTTTGCAGTCGTTCGTTTAATTTTCTTACATTTTTCAACTCGGACATTGCTTCCTCCAGCTTTTGTTTTATTTCTTTACGTTCATTTCGTAATTTGTCATTGCGTTCCTGTAATTCTTCAATTCTTGATTGTAATTTCGAGGTTTTTGCAGGGAGCAACGATTTTTTTTCTTTTAACTGCAAAAAACGAGTACAAAAATTTAAGTTATAAATGTATAATAGAGTACTACTACTATAGTAGAGTACTATGTATACTGCAGAGAGGAAAATGTATCCAATGTAAAGACATATGAGTTAAAATAATTTTCATCAATATTTCAATTAAATATTTACAATATTTCGACTAAACATTTACTATAAGCTATTATGAAAATTAATTACAATAAAAAACATTTTAGCTTTAAAATCTTGAACAACGTTAGTTATCTTCGCACAAAAATGTCGCAATGTATAAATGACTTTTGGGATCTTTTTGGCATATACTGATTACAGTAAAAAATGAGTACTTAGAAAACAATGCATGATGAAAGCAATGATGAAATTATTATATACCTCTGAAATATGATTGTCTACATCAGTGGTGCTTTCTTCATATTTAGAAATTTAAAAAGACACAGTGATATGAATTCCAATTGATCAATGCGTGTAGCAAAAATAAATTGTTAATTGCAATAATAAAATTAAATACATTAATGGTTTCAAAACAACGTGTGGTCAAATTGCAGAAATTATTAATTATTAATTAAATATGTACCCTCGAATCATTCGTTTGTAATGGATCGTTTACCGAATCATTCGCTTGTAATGGATCGTTTTTCGAATCATTCGCATGTAATGGATCGTTTTTCGAATCATTCGCTTGTAATGGATCGGTTTCTTCAAATTCAATCGTCTAAAAAGTAACGTCATAGAATAAAGTTTAATTTTTAATATTTACCTCTATTGTCATAGAATTAAATACCAATCCAAAACTACGTTTTTGCCTTCGCGTTTATTTCAAATATTATTATTTATCTGAACATGCAAAAAATATATTGGTTATAAAAATAGTGTTATTAAGTTCTAATGATTTATTTGTAATATACTTAAAAATATTGTACAATACCTCCAAATTAATGCAGCCCCCTTCTAATGCTGGTTCTATACATTCCGACGACTGTGTCTCAGGAATTTGTGGATCCCAAAATCCTTTTAAGAAAGAAAAGATATTTTATATAACATTTTATACAATTATATAAAATTGTATTTTATATAATGTATCATAAAAGTGATGAGAAATTATAATATAACATTATAAATATACCATCTGGTGTTTTAGGTCTCTCATACTTGTGCCGATGCCGCGAGCATTCATTTTTTCGTTTCTGCAATTTGTCTTTTGACAGTGATGAATTCTTGTAATACTAAAAGATTACATACAGAATTAGAAAAATTAATACTTCTTTATGATGAAAATATTTCCTTTATGTGTACATATTTTGTGTAATTATATTTTGATATTACTTTTTCACATTCCCAACAATCCGAACCATTTAGCTTTGCTCTGTTAGCTTTGCGTCGTATATCAATCTGCTCTGCCTCCTTGTTATACTTGATTGGAATTACAAGCCTAGATTGCTTCAATCAAAGCCTCCCATTGAAATTGCAATATATTTACACAGTTAAAATATTGATAGCAAAATATTCTACATTTTTTATACTCAATTTCGTATGATTTTAACATAAAAGTTGTCATCAAGCTTTAGAAAACAGAGCAGATGTAGATCAATATATTAATTAGATTTAAAAACAGAATAATAAAAAAAAAGGAAAAAGACGAGAGGAAAAAACAAGAAACCAAAACAAGACGAAAACGTAAAGTAAAATTAATTCCTGAAATTAAAAGCGTGTTTCTGTAAAAAAAAAACTACAAAAAATGTTACAAAAAGATCGTAATTGGAAGTTAATAATAAATAAGAACAAGCGGGGCTCAGTGTTCGAAGCACAAATTGATATAGAATAAGTAAAATAATTTCATTTATCCCAAAGATCCTACTAATACAAAAAACATTAACTATAATTTAATTACTTATAAGAAACATAAGAGAAATAATTAAGTAACACTATGTATTTTGATGAAAATACTTTGGAATATATGTACCTAAAATTTGTTGCAAACAATTTATGTTATACCTGTTCATTAGCATTTTCATCGACATCTTTTATTGTAGACGACTGTTTCGATAACTTTTCCAGTTTCACTGATAATACATTTTCCAAAACCTTAAACATGAATGTTAATATATAAGATATATAAAATATTATTAACGATTCTGATTATTATTTATATAATATATCGTATATTATACAATTTGAACATGAAAAGTATAAACTTACGGAATTACTTTCTCGTGTACTTTTCGAAGACGTCGTACTGTTAAGTGATGAATTAATGATTTCATCTGAGGATGATGAACTACTCGATGCCGTTATCATCAAACGTTCCAGAATAGTAGGCAACCTTTTCAGAGTTTCCAGTCGCTTTTCGATATCATCTTTCGAGTCTGCAAAATAATAAATTACGCGTTTCATATCTGATTTAAAATAAAGAGGTATATTAGTTTCATATTTTTAAACAAAATAATTTTGTTAAGAAACAAAATGTGCATTACATACCTTCCAATAACATAATTATTCCTGAGCACATTTTTTTCTTCACCTTCACGCGATACTTAACATTGTTTTTGTGTTTATTGAAAAATTTCGGATTTCAGAGATACGCACAATTATTTTTTTTCCCTCTGTTAGGACCTTCAATGAGTTTCACATACGCGTACATTTTGTTCTTTTGTTATAAAAAAATTTTAATTTATAAAGAAAACAGTGAAATGTGTGTGAATATTGTAACGATCGACCTGGTATTACGAGATTAAGCGGTTTCCAGACAAAATCTGTCCTGCACACATGCAGCAGGACGCTTTGAGCAGCACATGTACGCGCTTCCCGCTTCGACTCGAGTCCTGATATCACGCGATGGAAGTGAATGACAGAGCGCATGCTCGATCGGTTGTCGCTTGTCGCAACGGTCGCAATTCAAGCGCCCATAATCAAAGCGAAGTAGCCACTGCACACGCAGACTGCCTAACATAACCGTAATCCAAGAATAAAGGTTACGCGGGGTAAAGATTAGTGATTCTTTACAATATATTATTACGAATGCCTATAATAACAGTGCAACATCAGATTATTGTCACACGAGTATTATTGTTCGAAATACACAGTTTTTGCAATTTGCGCCTTTCTTCGCTTTTGATGAGCTCTTTCCATTTTTATCGTTGCGGCGTTCTCAACAAAATTCAGATGCAGTGCGACAGGAACACGTGGTTGAATTTTGTTCATGATTGAACTATATGTAGAAAATAAATAAATTCTACTATTTGCTGATGCACAATTAGTTCAGGTATGCGTTAAAAATAAGTTGTACATAATGTTTCACGCTGCATATACAATACTAGATTTAATATTTTATAACCACACATGCACAGACGAAAGTATATCAGACAGTATAACGACGATACCCCAACATGGAAAATCGTAAAAAGATAAAACGTTATAAAATAGTTTTATACAAGAACTACGAAAAATTATACGAGTACAACGTATCTCCACGCACATCTGCAATATGGGAAACTTGCCATAGCTCGACATTGTAATATTGAAAGTGAGTAAATGTCATAATCAACACATTATGAATTGTGCATTAATATGATTTTACTTTTTGTAAAACGGTTTCTTTGAAAATGAAAACAGTACAATAATAGCTTATCTATTATGACCCAGTAAGCAAAATGTGCACAATATGCCAACAGATTGGCAACAAATTCATTTACTAATCGTAAATTTGTCAAAATATTTTTTTCCCTAGAAGAATGGATATTTTTTTCATTCATTTTTTAAATAAATAGTATAATTGTTACATTATATTCAGCAATAATGTTATAGGATTGCAAATATTGTAAGTCGTAACACGTGTTGTTCGTGTAGGAAATAATTTTTGCACCGGAATAATGTCTCATTCATCAGTTCTTATATATCAATATATATATCATACTACTAATATATCAAAAAGTTAAGAAAATATTACATATGAACTTCCGCAATATTTTCCTCATTTCTGAAATACACTTTATTTACAACAATCGCTTAATTTTTATAACTGGGTTTACTCTACATTACAATTCTAAATTATATAATTCTTATACAGATATTACTGGAGTCCATGAAGGCATCAGAAATGCTGCTTGTAGAGACGATTGCAATAACACTGCCGAACAACTTGGGGATTGCAGCGGGAGATCTGATGCGAATGACATTACCATGCAGTATTTCCCATGTACGGCAAAGACAGCAAGAAATGAAGGAGATAATGACAACACAATTAACAGTAATAAATTTAACAGTAGTGACATAGGTTGCATCGACGATGAAAATGAAATAAATAACGAAGAAAGTATGGATAATAGAATAATGGATGACTGTGACGACAACGAAAGTGAAACGAGAAAAGAAGCAGCAAAAGATGACGAAGATAGTTATACTACCGGAAGCGATGTGGACAACGATGAATGTATTGAGGAGCAAACGAGTGAAGAAGACGATATCGCATTCGACGATACTGTATTATTTCCAGAGTCCAATTTGACAATACGAGACATAATGATAATAGTCGTCGCATTTTTGCTCCGATTTAAGCTGTCAAACGTTGCAAAATCTGCGCTTATAAACATGATAAAATTATTGGCCGGGCCAAAATTCGAAAAAATTAATATTTCCAAATACACTTTAGATAAAGCATTCGATCCACCAGACAGCAAAGTAGTTTATCACTATTTCTGCGACAAGTGTCATACCAAAATTCTATATTCGACGTCGAGAAAAAAATTTATAAAACAATCAATAACGTGTGATTCTTGTCAAAAAAAACATGTCATTGAGATCCAATAATTACTTCATGTCAATTGATGTAAGATATCAATTAGAAATGCTTTTTTCTCACGAAGCAACCAAAGTTAAGATATTCGATTTTATTTCATCAAAAAGTAATAGTCATACCAATAACTTAAATATTATAACAGATATTTACGACAGTGAAATTTATAGAAATATTTCGAAAGATGTTAATTTGATAGTAACATTCAATTTCAGTACTGATGGCGCCCCTTTAACTAAAAGTGGGAAACGAGGATTTTGGCCACTACAAATAATTTTAAATTGTTTACCACCTAAGAATAGATTTAAATACGTTCTTTTAGCCGACCTACTAATGTGCACTCACGAACCGAACAGTAAATTACTGGACTTGTATTTTTTAAAATTCAATGATCAAGTTTCTTACCTTTACAATAACGGTATTACTGTTCGTGGTCCTAATAATAAAAAAATTCTTGTAAAATTCTGCCCCTTAGCGTGTTCCGTTGATTCCGTCTGCCGTTCAATCATGCAAAATAGAGTGCAATTTAATGGAAGATATGGCTGTAGTTGGTGCTACCACCCCGGAGAATACGTCGCAAAAATACATGGAATAAGATATCCCATACGTGAACATGATCCACCTTTACGGACTGCTGACAGTCATCACAAGAATGTTCAACTTGTACGTGATTTAAAAAAAAGCAGTGAAATGGACGTACGAGGTGATATCTCAGTATCTCAAATTCCACAAATTGACATGGTTTGGTCATTTGCTTATGAATACATGCATGGTATTCTCTGTGGTGGTAAGCAAATACATTTGGAATCAGTGGACTGCTTCAGATTCTAAGTCGTGTTTTAAATTGAATAAAGCCGAGCGAGATACTATTAACCAACACTTGAGTTTAATAAAACCAACTCAAGATATTCATAGACTTCCGGAATCTTTGCATGATCGGGCAAAGTGGAAGGCATCAGCGGAAAAGTCATGGCTATTGTATTATAGTTTGCCATGCCTTAACGGCGTTTTAAATCAGGATGCATTTACGCACTATTCCTTACTTGTAAATAGTTTGTACGTATTGTTAAAAACTGAAATAACTGCAAATGAACTGAAACAGTGTGAATACGATTTATTGAAGTTTGTAGGTTATTTCGAAGTGTACTATGGACGACAAAAGATGACTTTTAATGTGCACACTTTATTGCATATAGTGCAGTCGGTAAAAAAACGGGTCCTTTGTGGTCGTCTTCTACATTTCTTTTTGAGAGTAATATATATAAATTAAAACAATGTATGAATGGTCCAAACGGAATTGACCAGCAAATGTCGAAAAAGTCCTTGGAAATATTGCACTTTCTAACGGATAATGTAGATTACTGTGATGTATCTGCCGTGCGTGACTACTGCACAAATTTATTTCAATATAAACATTTATCAAAATCCGATACGTATGATGACAACAATGTCGCTTTCATTGGCAAATGCTATAAAGTAAAATGCGATGATAAAATGTATAAAGCATATAAAAAATGCATTAGAGGCGTTGTATTTCACAGCCAGAAGTATCGCAAAGCGAGAAGGATGAACGATACAATGATTCAGTTACATTCAGGCGAATATGGTCAAATAATACACATCATTCTATTAAATAATAAATGTCACATGCAAATATCAAAAATTACAATTATTTCCAACAAACCGTTTAATGTGTCGTACATGGATAGGATAGAATCAGAAGATTATGTACACAGCTCAATAGTTTCCATAGGCGATGTCAAAAGTAAAGTTATTCACATAGATGTAGGATATTGTAGATATTTAAGCAAAACCTCCGAATATATTTGAAATTCAATGATAAATAAAACTTTGTAATAAATATAATTTTGTTTCTTCATTTATATACACACAGTCGAATATAATATTTATGACAAAAATTCGATTTAATTGCATTAAATACGATTTCATTTTCATCCGAAAAATCTTAGAATTTCAAATTAAAACAAATTACTGTTGCTTACACGAAAATTGGATTTTTATTGCATTAAAACCGATTTAGTTATTATCCCTGAAATCGGTGAATTTTGGATTAAACCGGATTACAATCAACTCAATTACTAAAAATTGGATATTATTATAACGAATTAAAATTGCATACTAGGCGGATTATTTTTCGCAACTTTGGCAACTTCTGACAACCCTTTAGCTTCTACTTATCCTTCTGACAATTTTTTTCCTACTTTCTCTCATGCTCCTCGATACCTATGCAAATTTTTAGCGGTGTCAATTGACAGTTTTTTTTGTCGGGAAATCTGCACGTTCCGTCGCCCGCCCACGCATTTAGCTTCCAGACTGCCTTCTGACGGTCGGGCTTTCACTTTGCCGATTGCAATCGAACCTTTTCCAGGTAAGATATTTCGTGGACAGAGGCATGTTGATCGCTCTGTAGCCAGCTCTTAGACTATTAAAGGTGTCAAGAGTAACGTTGTCGCGAGAACGATAACGTTTGACGATTATACGCGGTGTTTAAACGAAGAAATTGAAATGACGCGTCAGCAGTCGTGTATACGATCTAAACTGCACCAAGTATACACGATCTACGAGACGAAAATTGCTCTGAGTCCGTACGACGATAAGCGGTATATCGTACCCGAAACCACCGATACGTTACCGTGGGGACATTATAGAATACCATTGTAAATAAATGTATATTTTGTTTATTATTAATTGTATATTTTGTACATAACCATGTATATATTTTTATATTTTATACATTTTATATATTTTTATATTTTAATAAATTTTATATTTTTTATACACATATTTTATATATTTTAATAAATATTTATAATACATTATTTTTATGTATCCAAGAGTTGTATGATTTATCCATTCCCAACCATTTCACGTATACGTCATCACCCTTTTCTCGCAAAATTTTTTCCACGAGATATACGTCGGGATTAGTGACGTGTTGTAGTTCGTATTCGTAGAATCCTCCAGCGACGGAATCTCCACGCGAATCTTCGAGTATGAATGTCGCGGGATTAATTTCCTGCACCTCGACAATCTTAAAAACTTCGGTCGTCCAATTAGGTGTGAAACCTTTTTCAAAGATGGTCTTGTATTTGCTCACGCGAATCGTCTACCTTAAATTTTGTCGGAGCCGCAATTTTTACGTTGCTATACACCGTATTTAAAAGTTTTTCGGCGATCGCTGGAGTGACATCGACAGGTCTCATACCGATGGTGCGATGTTTTCGCGTATTGTACTCTGCAACGAGTCGAGAAAGCTCGTCCATTTGTAATTTCCGTTGAGCGTAAATATTTTCCACATATTGTTTTTCAAAGTACGGTTGAATCGATCCACGACCGAGGCTTTCATAACGGAATATGTCGAGTAATGATTAATGTTGTGTTTCTTCATGAGTTTCTGCACATTCGCGTTGTAAAATTCTTTTCCTCTGTCGGTTTGAAAATTTTTCGAACACCTTTTATCGTCTCCAATAATCTTTGCAATCGTTTCGGACATTTCGTTTCCGCTCTTACTCTTGAGCGGTACGGCCCACGCATACTTGCTCAACACAACGATAACTGTGAGTATATATTTATGACCCTTGTTGAGTCGAGAATACGAACGCATGTCGACCACGTCCGCCTGCCACAGATCGTCGTATCCGCGTACAATGACGCGTCTTCGTGGAAAATTTCTTCTCGCCGGAGCATGTAATTCCTCGACAAGTTGTCGCTTTTCGGAGGTGTTCTTCTTCTACTTTCGCACATTTGATCGAGGCATAATTAATATTGCGATATTAGTATGTCTCGTTTACTGTGTCGAGTCAGATGTTGCATATCTCAGCACATTCTTTATCTCATCCATCATTATTCGTAGCGCACGTGTGTTTCAAGCGCGATAATTTTTTGCTCAATTTCTCCCTGTCAATCTCTCAAAAGTTTATCCACGTATCGTTTGTTGACGGCGTCAGTATCAGTTTCCGGTTGCGCTACACGTTGAATCTTGCGCGACCTTGCGTCAAAGCCGGTAGTAGTCTGGCAGAGAGCGTTATCGCGAACGTAACTTCTCAATAATCCATTCCATTGATAGTACAAATTATTCGACGTTCCGAGCGATAATCCAAATTTATTAATCGACATTTCGGTACCGAGAACTTTGACCGAATGACACGTATCGTCGACACATAGTTTAATTTATAATAATGCCGGCCTCGCGAAGTTCTTCGATAATTGACTAGATTTCATTGTCGTGAGCATTGTTGCCGGCTCGACGCGAGGTGTTCAGCAATCGCAAACGATCTACCAATTCGTTGGGATTGTTACGTCCCCAGTTCCTCAGGACTGGTCTGGAAGTCTTACTTTCCCAGTTGGACGCAATTAATCTCTCAATTTGTTTTAGGGCAACCTGCTTGGCCGGCTATACCCTGGGACGCCGAGAGATTGAAGGTCTATTGTGCTTGGCAGAGAGGATTCTAGGTGGAGAGAGAATAAACGTTCATACTAAATTTTATAAGTTTATTTTGTTCAAAATATATTTTTTCTTTTACAAATTTGAATATCCTTTTATTCCTCCCTCGGGTAACCGTACGATTCTGGTAGAAAGTAAGAATATTCGATGCTTATGTTTGAGACGGGTCTTTCTGGGGAAGCTAGGGAAATATCTAAGGGCTCGAAGGGGTCTGGGTCTTCATATGTCACGGGGGAATAGCTAGGAGAACTATATAGGCCGTTTTCCTCGGGATAGTAGTTGTATAGGGGTACGGTATCAAGATGTTGGAATGTCCCTGAGATGGAAGCAGTCTCTGGATCCTGACTCCAATCCACTGAAGGTCCGGGGATGGATGCCTGGTCGGAGTTTAACGAGATGGTTGAACAGTTGCTCCTATCTTCGGTAATTCCCTCTACTAGATTGGCGGGAGAATATTGATTATGTGGGACTGGGATAATTTCGTGGCTTTCTTCCTCAATAGTGATTATGGGGATAGGTGACTGAGGTTCTAAGTCGATGATCTCGGGAACTGGTGCAATGATTTCATTCTCAAGAGTGATGATAGGGAAGAAGGTACGTCGCGTTTGCCTATTTCGTCTCACACGGCGTAGAATATTTCGACGGGTATCGAAGTTACCTTGTCTCACTCGGACCATCTATCGTTTAACTAATTATAAACCTATCTATTTAGTATTTGAGTCTTTGGTGATTTTGAAGTCACTTACTTTTGCGTAAAGTTGAATTTAAGAATACCCGATACCTGTTAATAAAAAAAAGAAAAAGGAATTCCATATAAATGTTCAATTTATAATTGTTATCCCGAGTATAGTCAGATAGATGTCCCCAAAGTTGATAGAAGTATAGACCGGCAGAAATAGAAAGATTAGGATAAAAAATTTTATTGTTGGTAACGTTGACTCCCGAAAATTACCGACCGTCGGTAATGTAGATTTCTGTTTTACCGACCGATGGTTAGCGTCACTTTCTGTTTTACCGACCGATGGTAAGTTATCGACTGATGGTAAGTTAGATTTCTGTTTTACCAACCGATGGTAAGTTATCGACTGATGGTAAGTTTTGATTGATGACTATTGGAAAAATTACCAACTGATGGTAAATTAGGATTATCGAGAATTTATTTGTTTGAAATGTTAATGTGTTATCTTGATTTCAAATAAATTCTTATTTTATTTTGATTCTCTGAAAATCGAAAGGGGATTCGAGGAAAAATTAGGAGTTTGGATACGCTGACAAGGTATCCACCTATCATACGGCTGGCTTAGTATTAACCTCGTAAGGTTAGGTTATAATTGCAAGTAGTGATAATGATTCAAATTGTTATAAACTAAGCCAGTGTATTGTCTCTAAGTCCTGGGATGTATCTCGTATTTTGAAATTAAGGCTAAATTCAATCCAAGATCAAAAGGTCAACTTCTATCATTGGGATAAATCCCTCAAGATAATTGCCTATTAATCAAAAACTGTATTTTCGCCTACTCAAACGTCGATTGACAGGAGGCCGCTTATTTTTTCTATTGCCTCACCAGCTCTAGGTTGAGAAACAACCTCTATCATGGGAATAAATTCCTCAAGATAATTATTTTTCCACCGAGCCAGACTTGGGTTCGACCTGCCGCTGCAATTTCGCACTCGCTCACTGTCTATCGCGTCGTCTTATCAAAGAGATAAGTCCCAGATAAATTTTCCAATTGGAAATGATATTTACTAAGTTGAATAACTGGATTAAGGAATACGGGTAATCAAAGGTAAGGTTCCCGAATTGTCGCGCACTGTTTCACTGAATTTAGTTGTTAGTAGAAATTAAAGGTTAGATTAATGACAAGTGGCCGGATATTTACCAGTGTCTGAAATGTCCTAGTGTGTGAAGGCTGCTTCCCTTCACTAGGCTGATGAGTGGATGCTGCTTCCTTCCGCTGGATACCGTCTACCTCAGTGACAGTTCGGGATGGAGGTTGCAGTCCAGGAGTTTGATTGAGAAACTCAATGTTCAATAGTCACTGAATTTATTAACTGAATACGCGTACAAAATCTCGGAGATATAAGTATTAACTGTGAAGATCGTTGGGCAAAGTGCCAAGTTAACACTGTGAAGATCGTTGGGCCAAATACCGGAGGTAGTTGAATGTTGAAAACGTTGGGCAAAATGCCAAGTTAACACTGTGAATATCGTTGGGCCAAATGCGAGGAGGACCGCTCTGCACGGGTTTATATAGTCGTCAGTCCCAGTTTTGCACACGGTCATAATAGTAGGAGATGCGCTTCTCCGTGGAGGGAGTCGAGCAGTGATTGGTTCCCTCCTCTGCTTCTGGCTGCGCGCGCCTCGAAAGATGCGTGCGCCTCGAGGGATGTGCCGCGTTGTCAACGGGTGATTGGTTTTCTCTGACGTGATTGTTGCGCAATGATTTGGGATTGGCTCCCGCTGACGTGACGGATGCGCGCGCCTCGGAAGATGCGCGCGCCTCGGCGTGGGCGGCGCGGTCGCTCATTGGTTCCCTTCTCCGGGCTGGTTGCGCGCGCCGCTGGCACGAGCGTGGGGAAGATGCGCGCGCTGCTGGGCGTTGCCGCAGGAATTGGGCGTAGTTTGGGCGTAGTTTAATTTGTAGATGGTGGGACTCTTCAGAATTGGAGTGGGGGTGACGGAGCGGTCAGTATAGAATCGGCTATACTGGTTATATTGTATTTTGACACATAAGTTTTATAATAATTATTAGACCATCAGAATTTCTTTGCAGTTTACATGCATATATTTTCTAATGTAGTTTTTTAAGCTCTAGCTGTAGAAATGTCAACGGAGTTTCTAGGATGCTCCGTTCGAAAGTTTATTTTTGTCTCTATGTATTATTATGGAAAATGCTTTTAAATATTGTTAATAAATTCTGACATCATAATTATTATAATTACAATTATTTTAACACATAAGTATTTATGCGGTGGGATATAAGTATATAAAGACTATAAATTATTTCAGTAAATGGTGCAACAATTTTTATTCTTTGCTTTTATTTTTAATATTTATATCTATTAGGTTCTTAAATAAAAATTATTGCATGTACTTAATATTAATGTTTAACAATAAGTTAATTATTTCGTTATGTTGCGCAATGTTCTCTTGAACGGATTTTTTGTGGATTAATATATAAATGGAAGTTATTGCATACGCTTAATAATAATAAATTCATTTGTTACTTAATGATAATTAATTATTTCATCATGTTGCGTAATGTTGTGCAATAGTATTCGAGCGGAATATTCCATAGTCTTAGTTTGGAATGTGATGATGACTCATAATATCGCATACGGAAAATTAGATTTAAAACTTCGTTTATAAAATTAGTAGTATTGGAGTTTTCATAATTATGTATACATGTGTCGGTCTGACTTTTTATGCTCCTTAAGGGAAAATTGTTATAAGATTTTTATTTATAGTATATTTCGAGTTAATCTGGAATCAATGATTTTTGATATAATTTAGGCCCCAAAATAACTAGATATACGTGTAGTCGGTGCTGAGACGTGTTCAAAAATATATATATATATGTATATAAAGTCTTTTGGTTTTTGATTTGTAAAATTTCTTGTGTATCAGGATTACATATTAATAAAGGAGGTATTCTCTTATATGTCGGTAAAGTTAGTATCATCGCTACCCCAGAGATGGCGCTGCCCTCTGTCGGTAATGTGGGTACGGGCAGTCTTCACTGTCGGTAAGATAGAAAATGACTTTATCCTCAGTCGGTAACGTCGGTAACTGTGTTATCATGGGTCGGTAATTTTCCTGTCGGTAACTTTTGCTCGGTCGGTAAGGTAGAAAACCTCCTTATCGACCGTCGGTAATTTTCCTGTCGGTAACTTTTGCTCGGTCGGTAAGGTAGAAAACTTCCTTATCGACCGTCGGTAATTTTTCTGTCGGTAATTTTTACTCGGTCGGTAAGGTAGAAAACTTCCTTATCGACCGTCGGTAATTTTTTCTGTCGGTAACTTTTACTCTGTCGGTAAAGTAGAAATTTATTTTATCGACTGTCGGTAACTTTTGTGTGGGTGATTTTGCCTATTGTCGGTAAAGTAGGTAATTTTTATGCGGATGATACTATATGTGGGCAAATACTTAAAATTATTTCTATCATTCCTAAGTGAGGTTATGTTATGTATAGCTAGTTTCTTAACAAAGAAAGATTATTTTCGGAGATATTGACAATATTATATCGCGGGGCGGAATGATATTGATGTACTATAAGTATTGGTGATATTACATTGCGCGGTGAGATTTTATAATAAGAAATATTGGTGATAATAGATGGCGTGATGGAATTTTAATTAACAACATTAATTATATTAACAATAATATGTTACGCGGTGGGATTAAGATTTATATGTTCGTCGGTGGAATTATAGTTTAAATATTATAGAGGCAAATTTTGCGTGTTTAAATAAAAATAAAAATTTTGTTGCGGGACGTAACACCATGTCGATGTCAGTAAGCAACTCGAACGTAATTTTCGTATGCTTCAACATGGCATTCCACGTGTATCCGGGGAGAGTATAGTAATACGCGGGGTCGAGTCCGTAACTTTCGATACATTTATCTCGAAAGTTTTCGAAAATATCGGCTAATAACAAGACATCAATTTTAAGGTACGCTATATTCGCCTAGCGTCCGAATGGAGAATCGCGTCCAGATGTTCTCGGCGTGCGCGTAATCTCTCTCGGATACAGTGTCACCGGTCAAGGAACTGTAAAACAATTCGCGCGGTGGTAAACACGTATCTTTCAACTTGTCAACGGAATCGATGTATTCGTACGGAAATACACCTTTCCGCGTTAACAAATTGAAATTTTCTGTTGATAAATTTTGATATTCTGATTTTAAAATTTTGAGTTTGTCTTTGTCCAAAAACGATGCCAATTTGTCGAGACTCGATGCGAGAAATTTGAATGAATCAATAAAACGTAATTTTACATGATTTTTTGATTCTTCATCCATACAAACATCTTTTGTGAATGAAATATATTTCTCTTTTGTTATCGGAAGTAACTCGATTTTCCCTTCGAACGATGTGGCTATTTCCTCGATAATAAAGTGCGAATCGTAACCTGATAAATTATGAAAAACTATGGGAATACAAAAAGATTCTTTATAATTTAAATTGCAATTTGAATGTGCTGGACCTCTGTACCGCCCGGTCAGATGGCAATGATCGCGAACGCGTGTATCGTCTTGCACGAACGATTTTTCGCATATATGACATTGAGTGGCGCTATGGAATTTCTCCCACTCCTCGGGTGTTAAATTTATCATAGGGACATTTGTTTTTAAAATATTTTTTACATGTAACGCTAAATTTTTGAGGTCTTCGGCGAACCATGCTATACAATCGGTGCTACGACGCGGCGGTGGTACGCCGATAACGATTCGTCTTACGAACAATGTACATAATAAGCTATACTAAATACTTGGTGATATTGACGCAAATTTCGCTGTTCTTCCTCCGTCTTGGCCAGAACGCATTCCAGGTCGGCGTAGACCACAAAACCGCTCCTTCCGATTAAAGTTATTGTACGATAACCACTTGTCCTTATCGCTCGGCAATCGGACAGCGCAATCGTTCATCTTTCCGATCGTATGCGACTGCAACTTGGCGTCCGAACCAAAGTAATGTAAGCATCTGTAAAAGAAAAATTTTTTAAAGATTTATATACAATTTGCTACATAACTTATAATTATTTAAATTAAACTTACCGGTCGCAGATATATTTCTTGTGGTCCTTTTTGCTCAATTGTGAGCTCACGAGCCGGGATAAATTCTTAATCCAAGCGAAATGTCCGACGCTGTTGTCGTCTTCAATGTACAGCAAGTTGATATGCTTATCCCGCTTCTGCTGCGAAAGACGCATCGGGACAATGCTGTTCTTGTCTTCGATGCTGTAGACGTTGATCGAAATGTTATTAACATGTTCAAAATTTTTTATTTGGTTTACAGTCACTGGAAACTCAATGTTCTGGAGATTCAGCACTGTCGTGTAATGTGGGTACGATGATTCCCGATTCGTGTCTCTTTCAGCGGGGTATAGTGCGGCGACCACTGCCCACGCGAAACATGCATTGTCCTTTGATTGTACGTTAAGTACCGCTCTTTTCAACATAATCTCCCGCGGTAATTTGATGTGAAATCCCGCACGCATAGGATTATACTTATTTATATTTACAGTTAAATTTAGTATTCGCGACAAAGCCCACCCGCTGTCGCGTTCCTGAAACTCTTCCAGAGACGCTAGGGTGGGTTCAATAACGCGCCGTTCGTACCACTCGCGTAAATCAGATGTGCGAAAGAGTTCATAGTTTCTCGTATTGATACTTTTGTTGGCGCGTTTATCCCCAGCCACGAATTCGCCGTTAAATATTGTGTTCACTTTCACATTATAATGTTTTTTCATAACGTCCTGCACATGTTCTATTACAATGTCTTTGGCGTCATCGAGAAATTGGCGAGGTTCGATGTAATTATAATTTATCACCGCACCAGTCGATACGCGACTCTCGAACGCCGTATCAATCTCACGCCACACAAGTCCATTTTGACGCGCGCTACATCCGGCACCCGCGTGTATGAAACGTCCACGTACCGAAATTTTCAACCCTTCGAGGCGCGCGATCCGAGTCGATTTCCGATCGATAATCGCGGTCGCTTGATGTGACTTTGCTCTTCCAACAACTCGATGTATTGGTCGCATCGTTGCTCCCACACAATGTAGTCTTCCAGCGAATCAATCAATGTGGATTGCTCTCGTAAATTTTGTTCCTCCATATTGTATCAGACTTGCGAAAAGCGCTTCCCAATGATAGTTCCGGATGTACTTTAGCGAAAATACTGGCAGGGTGTGCCTCTTTATCATGATTTATATACTGTCTCCTGCATATCATCGAACATTCTAGAATGATTTCATCTTAAAATTCCCCGGAATAGCGTGTGCAATTTAACCTTAATAATTTCGTGTTTTGTCACGTACATTTGAAAAATCTAACGTGGTTGCATCAGGAGCAGCCGTACATCGGCGCTCGATTTTAGCGCATTCAGCTAAATCTTTGTTCCGATGTGCAATTTAACCTTGAAAATTTCACGTTTTGTCATGTACATTTGAAAAATCTGACGTGATTGCATCAGGAACAGCCGTACATTGGCGCTCGATTTTAGCGAATTCAGCTAATTCTTTGTTCTGGGGATGATGTCATCGCAACCGTACATCGGCGCGACAAAATTTTAGAGGAAATTAAAATGTCGTGTCAGCATTAATCCCCTCTACATTGCAATTTGCGATACTATTTGAATTGATATTAATTCTAATACGATCAGTATTACATCAATCACGCGTGTGAAAGGTTCACTGAAGAAATCAACATGAATTTTTACGTTCCGAATCGAAACGGTGAAACTCCACCGTGTAAGAAGCAAAAATGTGACACGTAAGTTTCGATCGTTTAAAAATTTTATTTATTAATTTTTTTAAATATTGATCTAATTATTTATATTTTTATAGCATTCAGCCTCATCGTGCGACTCGCATACTTGGAAGAAGATACGCTCTAACCCCAACGTCGTACAAGTATTTGGACATTGGAATAAGCGTTGGAGCTGTATCGTACGTGGAACTGATTCTCGGCGATAATCGAGGCAATCAAATAGTGTTACCTTTTTCAACGTGGAATTTGTTGATGCAGAAGCAAGCAGACATTGAACAATTTCTACAATCGACTGCTCTCCCATTAAGGATTGGAGATTTATCGATCGAAATGTATCAATCGAAAATTGTAAAACTTGCATTATGTGACAATTCTTTGTACATGAAACCACAAACATTATTACATTTATTTAATTTTGAAAATTGCATCGATCATATGCATAATTGGTTATGCGAGAATACGTATCTCGTGAATGAAAAATTTAAACAATTTGAAACTGTTTTACGACGTAACAATATTACTACTGTATGCGATGCTGTAAAAACGATACGCGAGAGTGATGTCTTTAACAGCGAATCATTAATCGATTGCGAATTATCATACAATAAATTATAAAAACTAATGAAATGTCTCTTTTTCTGTTGCAGGAGCGGCTTCCCCCTTAGCCCGGCGCATCACACTCCCCCCCTTATATATCTTTTTTATATATCTTTTTTATTTTATTATTATTATATTATTATTATTATATATTAAGTACATGCACACGCATACACACACACACACACACAAATGTGTTTACACATTATAATAAATTTTATTTTAATTTAAAAAAAAAATGTATTTATTTACGCGCCTCTCCTTGCGCTCCCATCTTTTGTGTCTCTCTTGCGCTAGTTGTAAGTATAGCGATATCTTCGTTTCTCGCACGTTAGTTGTAAGTCTCGCAATATCTTCGTTCTCTCTCGCATGCGTTGTTCTCGCGCTATTATCGTTCTAAGTCTCGCGATATTATAGTTCTCTTTTGTATGCGTTCTCTTCGCGCTATCGTTCTCTCTCGCACACGTTGCTCTTGCAATATCGTTCTCTTTCGTACACGTTGTCTCGCGATATTATCGTTCTCTCTCTTTCATATGCTCGTCGCTATCACTCACTCACTTACCTTTGCGTCGTCCTTCTCCCACCTATGCAGCATCTTACAATGTGTTATCCTTGTCCCACGTTGACGCCATCCTTGTCATACGTTGATGTCATCCTTGTCACACGTTGATGCCATCCTTGTCGCACTATCCTCTTCACACACTTAGCGCTATCCTTTTCCCACACGTAGCGCTATCCTTCTTACACCTTCGCACCGTCTTCTTTCCGCGGATCCCCCCTACCCGCGCGGACCCCCTCGTCCATCGCTCACGCCGCGGATCCCCCTTCCCCGCGCGGACCCCCTCGTCCATCGTTCACGCTGCGGATCCTCCTTCCCCGCGCGGACACCCTCGTCCATCGCTCTCGCCGCGGATTCCCCCTCCCCCGCACTTGACGTCACCCCCACACGTGACGTCATCATCCCCCGCACGTGACGTCACCCCCCCGCGTGACGTCACCCCCTTCGCCCCTCACCCCCCCCCCCGGAGCCCCTGCGTTAGAACCGGCCTAGACTCACTACTACTATATACTTTGTCATTTTTTAATTTCTTAATATATTGCATATTTGATTCGATTGATTCGAGTCTTCCGATATTTTTAAACTACATGTAGATTCATTATTTTTCTCAGATGTAGGTGTATCTGTAAAAACGGAACAAAACACTTTTATTATAGTATACATCATAAACAAATATTAATATATATTAACGTGAAAGTATAATAAGTATATAAATAATATATATATAAATATATATTGCGACGTTTCTCAAAATTGTTAATTTTATATACAATTCCTCCTCGAGGTGTTATAGAGGAGAATGCTGAAGGGGGAGCGAACACGTCGTCAAAAACACAAGGATAGAGATACTCGCGCTTGGAGGAACTAAGATGGAGGGTGTTCTCGCGCGAGCCGCGGCGAAGCGAAGGCCGTCTCGAGATCTCGAAGTTGGGCGCCAGACGGTCTTTCACGTATCAGTTCGCTAAACGCCAGAATAACGCGAGAAAAAGCTTGCCTGATTCGCCACGGGCCGACTAGCTCACCTAACGGTAGAGGGGCAGGGTTCTGTTGAAAAGGATATTGAATTATTTTATGCGAGGCTTTCGGGAATTACGAAAATTGACAGGCACAACGGACTTTAACAATCATAAAACGCGAACACTCAAGTAAATTACGCGAGCTTAATATAATAGAAAATATAACAAATTTATACAAGAAAAGAAATATAAAAAAAAGATATAAAGTAACAGAAATAACGAATTCAAGAGAGAAATAATGACAACATAACTTAGCAGATTTGAAATGATGAAATATATCAGAGGTTAGCATAACTTCGAAATTTTGAAATAACGGAATATAGAACCGAGTAGTCTTCAATAGCGGTGATAATAATAACAATACGAAATCGAGACTATAAGAAAGCGTTGATTTTGGTAGTTCTTCTAGCCCGTTTTTATGGCGAGACTTTGCGAGGCCGAACGGCGTTTCGAAAACGAAGCGGAAATTTTAATTCTCATCGCCGACTCATTTTACAGATTTTTTTTTCCTTTTATTCTTTCCCTCGCTCTGTTAATCGACGGCCACCTGTTCAAAAAGAGGTTTAATAATTGAGCGAGAGCAATTAAACAATTTGCGAAGACGGACGATCTCGCTTGCGATGGGCGCGTTCGATGCAATCGATAATCGACAGCCGTCGGACGTCGCTTACTTGCCTTTCGGCGTGACGCTGTTTACTTACGCGAAGCTCTCGAATTTCGGTAATTTCTTAATTTATCGTAATTTATCGCACACCGCGACACATTCACACGCATGACAAATATCTCGAAATAAGCGCAAATCATACACGTAACGAGCGCGACAAAGACAGCACGACATTCGCAACATCACGATACGCATACGGTCACACACTCACATACACGCTAATTAATAACGAAAGTCGCACGAAGATCGATTGCGGGGATGTCTTACGCGGCTTCGACAATTCTTTTCGACCGCACGGAAAGCGAACGCAATCCCCCGCGATTTACCGCACACGTGGTCGATATACGAGAGCCGGTCGCTACGCGTTTTACAACACCCCGAATCCCGGAGAGAGACGAACGGTTCCTTATCGACTGCGGCCGACGTTACGATCGTCCTTGATGCCTCGGTCGCTTGTCTCCAGTCGCCCGAAATACACGAAAATTGAAAGCTCGGTACAAAGACCGAGCGACAACGAGACACGAAAATGGCGACGGCGACAGAGGAATCGTGGACGGAATCGCGTACGTGGCTTACAATTATGCGATGGGCAACCTCACCGATACTTTCTCCCGTGGCCAGGGGATGATCCTCGGCTCGTCCTCTCGCCCTGATTTCGACTGCGACACACAAAACGACAACGAAGAACCGACTATATAAAGCGACTATTTTCAATGAGCGCCCGCACCAGAGTGTCTCCCTGGATCTCGCGATCCAGGGAGATAGCGGCGTCAATCCTGCGCGCAGGGGTGCGCGGATTCGCGGCCAATAGTGCCGCGACACGCGAGATATTAATGCGCCCCGCGACAACGCTGTATCGGGGCCCGTGATGGCCCCGATAATTCGAAAATCAGAATTTCAGCGACCCTGCTGTCGGCGGTCTTCTTTTATACCGATCGTTCGTCCTCCGTCCTCGGAGAATAGCGCCGACCGGGCCCTGCGATTCCGGTCCTTGACAGCCGTTTTGTTTTCCGCTGTTCATCCTCTTTTCGCGGGGGCGAATTCCACCCGCGACTCGGCTCTGTCCTGATCCTCGGGCGCTATCTCCGCTCTCGAATCGGAGGCGGAAATGTCGTATCAGTTGTCGCAGAAGATTCCTCTTTTTTTTCTTCAAGATGTTCTCCGGCGGGTTGCCCGATGTACAAAATAATACCAA